>NC_141288.1:332500-355000 GCF_037954325.1 Fistularia commersonii
GGGTGAGCCCGCTGCGGCTCAGCTGGGGGGCCGCGCCGCTGCCGATGCCACGCATTGGAAACCCCAGCGCACCTGAAAACACACACACACACACACACACACACACACACACACACACACACACACACACACACACACACACACACACACACACACACACACAGCAGAGGGTCATTAGGATCCCAGCACCTGGAAAACCATCCAGGACTTCCAGCCCTCCCTGTGAGTGTCCCAGCGGAGGCCTGCTTTGGAGGCCCGCTTTGGAGGCCCGCTTTGGAGGCCTGTTTTGGAGGCCCGCTCAGCCCCAGCATGATCCGACGGGTGGCCATGGATCCAGGATTCTGGACTCAGCCCCTGCATCAGGGTCATCTCTAGGCTCTAGGATGATGTGCGTGCAGATGTGAGGGTCATCTGTCAAATCCAGATGAGCCGATGTGTGTTATGCAGGCCGGCGGTCCCCAATGTTATGGCAGGTTTTGGTTTTCGGAAGAGAAGGTAACGTCCGCCAGCTGGGGGCCGGGGGCCGGGGGCCACGCAGGCCTTCTTCAGGCCCAGCGGCTGGAGGTTCCTCCCGGAGTCTTCTAGAAGACGCCTGGTGCGGTCGCCGATCTATCGGCGTGCCATCCCATCAGTGACTAAAGGTCAGGGATGAAATGCTCGATGTTTGGTTTACAGGATTAATATGAGGCCGCTTTCCTGTGTTTCCTGTGAAACATGCTTTTCCGTGATGGATCACACCAACCGGCAGGACAGGGATCAATAACCCCGGGCCTTCAGGTGGCGGAGGGCAGGAGGGCCTGCCCAGGACTCTTAGATGACCTCCCTCCCCCCGTGTGTTTTCCACGACTCCGGGAAGCGCGTGTTCCTGGAGTCGGCGAGTCCAGCCGAGAAGCTGCCGGTGCGACACCGACGACAAATGGTCATCCGGGGCGGCCGGCGTCAGCGTCAGAATCAAGGTTCCCATTGCGTGGGTGAGGGCGAGCACACACACCGAGCGCGGGTAGAGGAAGTGAAGGGTGCGCTCACTCTGCTGGCCGTAGAGGCTGGCTCCCAGCTGGGACAACTGACCCGTGGACGACGCGGACGACGACGCCAGTATCTGGAACCACAACACAACCAGACGGGTCCGTCAGCTCGAGCCCGGCCGGCGGCGCCGACCGCAACGACCGTTTCCCGCTCTACGTTAGCTAGCATGCTCCCACATTACCGGCAATTCACAGCCTACTTGACGTTCTGTCAGGATGTCAAGAGAACCCTTGCAAGGTCTTACGTCTTTGTCCGCTCGGTGTGGGGGGAACATGGACTGTTGGCTGTAGTAGAGGCCGGAGTCGTCCGTGTAATCGCTCTCCACCCCCCCCTCCATAAACTTCTTCCTGTTAGCACCAAACATGCCGCGTGTCACCTGTGGAGCCACACACACACACACACACACACACACACACACACACACACAGAGTCAGAAGACAACAGATGGAGAAACAGAGTGAAGAGCCTGATGAGGTTCTCCTGAGGACAGTCTGGTCACTACTTCCTCAGAGGACATCGTGTCTGAGCTGCTTCCACTGAAGGAGACGTGGTTTCGTTTGAACTCCGTTGTCCGGGCGGGAGGCCGGTCTGACGTTGGCGGGGTGGGTTTCCGAGATCCACCATCTAGACAACTGGACCCGTGTGTGCAAGTGCTGTTCAAACATCTAAATGACTACATCCTGCAGCCTCTGGACGCCCGCGGCTGCACCACCTTCTACCTTCCTCGGGTCACAGAGGACCAGCGGCCGGCAGGATCCACCAAGAGGGGAGGTCGGACCCACGGCTCCGAAGGAAACTTTCACATCCCCGTGTCTCTGCGTATCGACTGCTCATCCGTGATCCCGAACACGCTCGGATGATTCCCCATCAGAGCCTTCCCTCCTCCAGGAGATCCAGAAGCCCCGCGCTGCAAACATCTCCTCTGGATGTGAAACAAAGCCTCCCCTGGTGTTTGAACCATTCATATAAATAAACTCGGATGACTTCTGACTCAGGTTTATGCGAGTTCTGCTGACGTTCTGGAAATACGAGACTTTGTGAAAATACATTTCGTAGTTGTGTCTCCTTGTTTCCGCGCGTGTAGCGGCTTCACAGTGGGTCAACTACCGCGGCGGCCGCAGGTTCGAGTCCGTGGAGTCGGAGCCTCGGATCCTTCTCCCGCCCGGGTCCTTCTCTCCGGCCGGATACGTCTCTCCGCCCGGGTCCTTCTCCCCCCCCGGGTCCTTCTACCCGCCCGGGTCCTTCTCCCGGCCCGGGTCCGCCCGCCTCCCGGACGGATCGCCGGGGAACACGGCGCTGACATCCGTAAACACCCGCCGAGCGGTTTGAACCTTCCTGGGTCTCCAGCTCCGGCACTGTCGCAAAGCGCTGCTGTTCCACACGGCGACGAAGACTCGCTCTCACCCCGGCGTCGACGGTGACCGGAGCCCGCCAGCCCGCCGGGTCAGCGGGGCGTCTTCCTTCGGTAAAGACCGGGAGTTCGCGCCGGGTCCGTTTCGCCGAGAGTCCGTCCGCTGGCTAACGCTGAGCCGGAGCTAGCTTAGCGGTGCGCGCTAACGGCTAACTCAATGCGAACTGATGGGACAGTTAGCATGCTAGTTAGCTCAACCACCGCGGCTATCCGAGCTAACGGGACGGGGAAGCCGCCCGAAACCGGACCGCAAACAGCTAAGACGCCCGCCGGTGGTCGGAGGGCACGTCCCGGCGCGGACGGGCCGGTGCCGCGGACCCCGGAGCCGCAGGAACGGGTCTTTAGTTCGTGTTCTGGGCCTAAAGTTACTGCGTCGCTCAACTGTTAGCCGCTCCAAACAACAACAAAAGCCGAGAACCCGGGGCTCCGGGGACCGGGGGCTCCGTTTGGCCGCCCCGGTCCGCATCCGACGCGCCCCCGGCGCGGCGGCCCGACGGCGGCTCCGCCGGGGTCGCCCTCCGACCGGCGGCGACGGCGGACGGGCAGGAAAAGGAATAAAAAGCCGCTCACCGCATCAATCTTTCTTCCCCGCTCCGGTCCAAGATGGCCGACATCTCTCCGGCTGTCAGCGAGGATGCTGGGAAGCCTGGCGCCGGTGACCTCCTGACCTCCATCCCTGCTGCGCCTCAGCCTCCACAACATCTGGGCCTGCTGGAGACCACCGGGCTTCTCCTCCTGCTCCTGCTCCACGGTGGACCCTCGCGCAGGCTTGACATCCCGGAGGCCAGCGAGGAGCTGTCAGGGCGAGATGTTGCCTCCGAGCTCAGACATCACAGCTGCTCTGAGACGCAGGGATCTGGATTCCACACAGACGGGGAGCTGTGAAGGCGTCGCACCGTTCAGGCGCTCCACCGGGGTTCTTCTGGAAGGAGCTACCTCGCGGGCTCGTCTCCCCGCGCAGACGGAAAGCTGCTCGCGAAGCAGCTGTGAAGGGGGAGCGGAGGCCGGTTCCTGCTGTGATAAGTTCTCGCAAGGGTTCATCTATGAAGTCGTCCGTCCCCCTCATAGACGTGGGTCGGCGTGCCTCTGCACGGCTTCAAGCCCACGCGGCATCTTTCCCGCCGGCTCCTCGATAAGCGGGCCGTCGAAACCGGAGCCAGCCGCTGACGTGGACTCTGCGACTGCTCCGGATCCCCCGTGACTGCCGCCAAGAAGTATTGGTTCTGTTGATGAAGGCTTGTCAGACGGAGGAGATGAGGGAGAATCCGCAAAGTGGACTGTGATGATGAAGATGATTAGGTCATACAGGACTGCGCTATATCTGTGGTAACTTCAGCTTATAAAAGGGACCTCGCCAATGTAGTACCCTTCAACGTCGTAAGCATCGGAGTAGTCGCAGAGGGATGGCCCGGGAGCCGGACCTCCAGGAACTGGAGTACCAGGAGCTGGAAGTCCACGAGCCGGACGATCGCGAGCTGGCGGTTCCGGATCCGGAGCCGGAGGCCCGGGAGCCGGAGGAGGACGAGTCGGATGACAAGGAGCCGGAGGACCGAGAACTGGAGGAGCTGGAGCTGGAAGACAAGGAGATGATGGCCGAGCGGCAGGCCGAGGCTCCGTGGCGGATGAAGAGCTATCGCGGGCCGGAGGAGCGGTGGCCGGAGGATCGCTGGTGGGTGGAGTCTCAGCGCTGGCTGGAGGCCCAGTGGCAACTGGAAGCCCAGCGGCGCCTGCGGCCCCAGTGGAGGAGGTCCGAGCGCCGGCCCGAGGAGCACCAGCCGGACGTCCACCGGAGGGAGTCCAGGCGGCCAGCGGGGGGTTACCGGCGGCCCGATCGGGGCCGGCGGCCCGAGGACCGGGGCCCGGACAGGCGCTGGATGCTGGAGGAGCGTCAGAGAGAGGAGTGGCGCTGCTGGGTGGACTGGAGGCTGAGGGCCCCGAGGGGGCCCCCGGAGCCGGGGGGCCGGAGGAGGGAGCCCCGCCGCGAAGACGCCCGGGGACCCGAGGGACGACCGCCACGACCCGACCGCCGGAGGGAAGAGAGGGGGGAACCTCGCCGACCCAGAACCGACAGGAGGAGGGAGGAGGAACGCTGTGGGCCGGGGGAGCGTCCGGCTGGCAAGAGCCGGCAGGGCCGCAGGGACCCCTGGACCGACCGGCAGTGGAGGGCCGACGACAAGATTTACAGCAGATAACCGGACGCGGGGGAAACGAGGCGGAGATACAGCACCTTCTGACAGCTTCGGCACGGGGCTGGTTTGAGGATGGATACCGTTTGGTTAATCAACACGAGACGATAAAGAAAATCAGCCGGAGGGGACTTTCACATTTATTATTTCCAAAAGTGCAGAAGAAATTAAAATCATAAAAACAATGTCCTTTTGTTCAAAATAAAAGCAAACGTGAAATATGTTGGTGATACGCGTGCACTTGTTTGTAATGTGTCCAGCCTTCCCACAGTGGCGTGCGGCGGCGCCTCTGTCAGGGTCATTTCCTGTCTCACCCGACGGATCGACGTCTGACCCGACGGACGCCTGAACGATCACCTGTCCATCGGACAAACCGGTCCCTTCCGGCTCTCGGCGGATCCGTGCCAAAGGTCGCGGGCCAAGCTGGAGGCCCGCGGGGGCCGATCGGTCGGGGCGTTCATCCCGGCGGAGGCTCGAGCAGAAAACCCGGACTAATGGTTTCTCCCTTCCAGGGTTTCCCCACTTCCTGGATCGGCCACTGATGTCACGTGACTTCCCCTTAGTGACGTCCTGCTCCCCCTTTCAGAGCCCAACACAGACGGGGAGCTTCCCCTGTGTGACATCACACCCCCCCCTCCTCAACGCTGCCCCCGATGGCGAGCCGGCGCCGCATCGCTTCCGGGACGCAGGAGGCGAGCTGGCGTTCGAGTCCGAGGCCGGACGGGCCGAGAGCACGCGAGCCTCCGAAGATGTTGCAGATGTTTGACCTGAAGGGACGTCAGCTTCGGAGAACCGAGGGGCTCATCTGTGCATCTCCAGCCGGTGCTGCAGGCTCAGACCCAAGCAGACACCACATCGCCTCTGCTCCCGCACATTCGCTGTGGGGCAAATGGTGGTGTTTGAGCACCACCGCCCCCTCTTCCCCTGCTCCTTCCAGGCCCAGCAGGACTTCCAGAACTTCAGGTTTACCAGCAGAAACCCAGCCCGCATTAAGGTAAAGTCAAGGATCCTCTGGTTTCAGGAGAAGCTCCGGGCTCAGCAGGCCACCGTGTCATGACGCTCCCACAGTGCCTCGACACCTGAACCCCTCCCCGTCACGGCGGCTCTTTAAGAAACATGGAGGAATCAAGCATAATGAAGACACGTAGATGTTACATTTTGCAGGTCATGTTCAGTGGACACACAAACGTCAAGTCTTCAAACACCAGGAAGACCATAATCCTAGGAAATAGCATCCATCCATCCATGCATCCGTCCATCCACCCATCCATCCATCCATCCATCCGTCCATCCATCCATGGGATCAGATTGCTCTCCCAGCTGCTCCTGGTCTGCTCAGGCCCAGAAGCAGGTCTCTGAGCCTCCATCAGATGCTGGATTATTTAGATGCCACAGGCTCATTGTCACAACCTCCACCCCGCCTGCCCGCTGCTGATCTTCTGCTCGCGTCAAAGTTTCTCGGACCCAAACACTATCAGAACATCTCGTCTCTAAGAATCGTTTATTTTTGACAGAAGCGGCTCAGATGTTTGGCCTCCCCCCGGAGCCGGCGATGCCTCCGCGTCGACCCGAAACCGACGCGCCGTGAAACGCGGAGACGTTCCGCAGAAGGTCCTGCGGCGGCCGGTGCTCAGGCCGCCAGTCCCGCCAGCAGCCGGGCCTTCAGCAACCACTTCTCCAGCCAGCGCCGGCCTCTCAGCTGCCAGTCCTTCAGCTGCCGCTCGGCCCGCAGCTGCCGCTTGGCCTCCAGGAGCTCCTTGGGCGGCGGCTGGGTTCCCGGTTCCCGGTCCTCTGGCCGCCGCCGGGCCTCCTGCCGCTGGTCCTCCAGCCTCCACTTGGCCTCCAGTCCTTGGACCTCCAGCTGCCACTTGGCTTCCAGCCATTTCTGGGCGTCCGTCCTCTGGTCCTCCGGCTCCCGGTCCTCCGGCCGCCACTGGTCTTCGGGCCGGAGGGCCTTCGGCCGCGGATCTTCCGGCTCGTGGAACTCCGGCTGCCAGTGGTCCTCCAGGAACCACTGGTCCTCCGGGCCGGGGTCCTCCGGCTGCCACTGGTCCTCCGTGTCCTGGTCCTCCAGCAGCCACTGGTCCTCCGGCCCCCACTGCTCCTCCAGGTCGTGGTCTTCCGCCCCCCACTGCTCCTCCAGGCCCCACAGCTCCTCCAGCTGCCACTGGTCCCTCAGCTCCTGGTCCTCCAGGTCCTGGGCCATCCTTCTCCTCCCGCTCCCTCTCCTCTGCCACCGCCGCCGCCTCAGCGCGTCTCCTCGGAGCTTCAGCGAGGCTCCATGGCCGCTCGCTCCCTCTTACAAGCTGTCCCTGGCCTCCTCCTGCTCCTCTTCTTCTGTGAGGTCCACGCCGGGCGTCTTTACAGGCCCGGGTCTTTTACAAGCTCGGCCGCTCGGCCGTCTCCGGGTCCTGTGTGACATCGTCACCGTCGGGATTGTCATGCTCATCTTCATCATCTTCGGCATCACAGCCGTCGTCATGGAACGCCACGACCTCACATTCCATCCGTCCAATAAGCCTGGAACAGGAGGAGGACTCACCTGAGGACCCGGGTCTCTGGAGGTCAGGCCTGTCCCGGACGCATGGGGGCCAAAATGGAGAGCCGGACCTTCACAGAGGGACCTGTGACATCACAGAGTCCCAGGCAGGAGGAGAAGGTGGAGGCGCCGGCGCTGAGGAACACCGGAGGAGCGCTGCAGGAGGACCGGAGGAACATCTGAGGAGCTCGGCCTCTGGCGTCAGACAAACCTTCAACGGGCTCCAATGAAGGTCCTCGGCTCAGACCAGGGATGTTCGGGTTAGTGAACGGCCTCCAGAATCTTTCATGTTCCAGAACTGGATCCGCTCCGATCTCTGATGGACCTCAGAGATGGTTTCCTCTGTCTCCCTGTCCAGTGGACGTCCACGGATCTGTAGGACGGATCTGGTTTCAGCGCACAGAGCTGCAGGTGCTTCTGTGGACCGGATGGTGTCCTGCGTGAAAGTGGACCACAGGGAACGGGATGCCAGCGATCCCCGGACAGCCGAGCGGGGCGGAGGAGCAGAGCTGCCTCCGGGTTCGCGGCTCCAAGGAACAAGACCTCCGGAACCTTCTGGCAACATCTGGAACAGGCGGAGAACCAGGCTGGGATCCACGGCGGCGCTCCCGCTCTCCTTCATGTGTTTTCAAACATCTCAGCAGAGGAACATTCAGAATCTCCACCCTCCTCTCGTCCCCCTGTGCCGTCACCGTCCTCTCCTGTTCCCTCCTCCTCTCCTTGTCTTCTCCAACCCTGCCCTCTCCATCCATCCATCCATCCATCCATCCATCCATCCATCCATCCATCCATCCACCCCCCCCCCTCCCTGTCCATGCTGCAGCAGCAGCAGGGCGCCCTCTAGTGGCGGCGGTGAGAAACACAGCGATCAGACAGACAGTCAGGAAAGTCACTTGTTTATTTGGAGGATCTTCTGCATCTTATGAACGAGTGGACAAACGGGACGTCGGAAACACGGGGAGGGAGCGGGACCGCGGACGGGCGGCCGAGTGAACGCCACGGCGCCCCTCGGATCTACTGCCGCCAATCAGAACCATGCATTTGTAAAAACAAGGTGAGAAGACGCCGGAGGGACGTCCGCGCCCCGGTTCGGGCCTCCGGTTCGGGCCTCCGGTTCGGGCCTCCGGTTCGGGCCTCCGGTTCGGGCCTCCGGCTCCAAAGTTACCCTCTCGCTCCCACAGCTGCCGTGACGGAGGCTTTTCCTGAGAAGAATCCGGAAACTTTGGCCCGCGGTGAGAAACGGAAGGCGGGGGAGGGAAAGAATCTGAGAAGAAGAGCGCCACGTGTCCTTCTGAAAGCCGCACGCCGAGCCGTAGCTCCGCCCCCTCCCCCGGGCGAGGAGGGCCGGGCGCAGATGGGACGCCGCCCTAAGAACGGCCGACCCTCGGCTGGAGTGACGGGCCGCAGCCGGTGAAGACTTTCCTTCTCGGCCCCCCATTGCACTTCCCGAAAAGGCTTTTACTGTGAACGGCGGGCGAATTCAGTCGCGGCGCGTCGGACGGGAGGCGGCCTGTGAACGCAAGAGGCCGATCCAGGCGCCGTGGACTTCGGAGGAACGAAAAGGTCGGGGTCGTTCCGTTAAACGCCGTCCACGTTCTGCCGGAGTTCCGCTCTGGTTCTTTCAGAACAAAAACAAACCAAAAACATTTTTTCCGTGGAAACGACGTGGGTCCGGTAAAGAGAAAAGGTCTGAATAGAGAAACAGTCACTTTTAAAAATTGGAGTCTGGATTTGGCGATTGCTTGATATGAAATATTCATATAATTGGTAATAACAACAGGTTTCTACTCTATAAAAGACAAGATTGGCCCCCCCGGCCCCCTCGGTCCCCCCCAGGGCCCCCCCAGGGCCCCCCAGGGCCTCCCGGCCCCCCTGGGCTCCCCGGGATCTCTTTGGGAGGCTGCGGGTGGGCTGGTTTCCCGTGGACCTGCTGGATCTGGGCCGGGGTGGAGGAGGTTCCTCTGGTCCTGGTTGATAGGCTATGGCTTTGGCCCCGCGGAGCGGGAGGGGGCCACACCCCCCCCCCATTATATAAAAATAGAAATCAGGAAAAGCTAGTTAGAAAAATAAACAGGAAGGACCTCTCCTACACCTCCTACACCTCCTACACCTCCTACGCCCTGGAGAGGAGGCCCTCGACCCCCAGGAGCCCCCGGGCCCCCAGCTGGGATCCATGACGGCATCAAGAAAGGACCCCCGGGGCAGGAGTGCAGGGTCGGCAGGGACGGATGAAGGAACGGATCTCCAGATGAATCCTGGAGGAGAAACAGAGCAGGAGGAGCTTCTGCACAGGAGCAGGCTTCTTCTTCTTCTTCTTCTTCTTCTTCTTCTTCTTCTTCTTCGTTGGTGCTCAGAAAGCCATTAGTAGATTATTTTAATTACCGAGTGATTTTCCACCTTTGGTCCACTTACAGGGGTCCACACCACAAACCACAGCTGTGTGTCTGTCTGTGTGTGTGTGTGTGTGTGTGTGTGTGTGTGTGTGTGTGACTGAGAGTATCTGAGTGAACATGGATGTGTATGAATGTGTGTGTGTGTGTGTGGGGGGGGGTGTTCAAAATGATATCAAACACTGGATTGTCTCAAGGTATTCTTGGATGTTTAGATCTTTCGATGCTCCTCATGGAGAAGAGGAGGTGCAGAAGAAACAAAAGCTTACTGGTGAATCTGCTTGAAGGCACAGAGTCAGGGGTGGAGGGTGGAGGGGTGGGAGCTGGGCCAGGCTGCTGGTGATGCAGCACCTCCTGAGGGCTGGAGGTCCCTCTGGTGCCTGGAGGTCCTCCTGGTAGCTGGAGGTCCCTCTGGTTGCTGGAGGTCCTCCTGGTGCCTGAAGGGTCTCCTGGTAGCTGGAGGTCCCTTTGGTGCCTGGAGATCCCTCTGGTGCCTGGAGGTCCCTCTGGTTGCTGGAGGTCCTCCTGGTGCCTGAACGTCCTCCTGGTGCCTGAAGGTCCTTCTGGTGCCTGGAGGTCCCTCTGGTTGCTGAAGGTCCTCCTGGTGTCGCAGTGGCTTCTCCTGGAGATCCGATGGTGGTGTGGACTGTGGGGGGTAAAGATGTCATTACGGTTTGAGCTCTGGATCAGAGGACACTCGTCTTCATCGCCGCTCGTCTCCCAACTGATGGCTTCCTGCGAGGTGAGCTTTATCTGCGGATCTGATCAGTTATTGATTATTGATCTGTGGATCCAGCAGGACTTCCCTCTGATCGCTGGGATCTTCTTCCAGAACATGACGGACACCCCCTCTGTGTTTCCATGGAGATGCAGGTCATCCCACCACAGAGGGTAAACAACACATCCTGTGTGTGTGTGTGTGTGTGTATGTGTGAGACATCCCAGTTGCCCCCCCCAGGCTCCGCCCCCACATCTTCCTGGAAGTTAATCCGGCGGCGGCAGATGGCGGCGGCGGCGGCGGCGTGGAGCTGCTCCTGCTGTAGTTATGAATGATTGCAGGGTTACAGGTTTAAGTTGGATCAGTGTAATCCAGCTGCAGCAGCAGCAGCAGCATATGATGCTTCAGGAAGAACCTCCCACACTGCCTGAGGTGTCACACACACACACACACACACACACACACACACACACACACACACACGCTGGCATTTAAGCTTGAGGTATTTCCAGCCCTGGTGTCACAGTGGATCATCTAACCGGCGTCCAGGAGCAACAAGCTTCTCGCCGGTTTGAAGGTTGGCCTTCGTACATGGAGACAGACGTGCACGCACAAATCAACATGTATACAGACGTACATGCGCGCACACGCGCACACACACACACACACACACACACACACACACACACACTGACAGTGGCTCCCCTCCCCAGTGAAGTTGGAGCGTCAGAAGTCCTGTGATTGAATGAACGAATGAACGGACGGTCAGAAACACATCCTGAGGACGAGGAGCTCAGGGTTGCCATGGTTACGGCTTCCGTTCTCCGACCGAGCCGACCGGCGGGCTGGAGGACCTCGGACATCTCCGGCTCGTGGCGGGAGGCGGGGCTTCAGCTGTCAATGGTCCGGACTTCGGCGCCCGCGGAGAACCTGGAGGGTCGGACCCGATGAAGACCCTCAGGTCCCGGCTCGGGTCTCATTTCTGGATCCGTTCTTCTCCTGGGCTGAGGAGCCACAGGCCGGCGGGGATGAAGAAGACGCTCGTCTTCGCACCCTCGCTAGTCTCCATGGCGACCGCATCGCCACAGGGACAGCAGGCCCGACTTGGCATACACACACTCAAACACACACACACTCGCTCTCCTCCCCGTCACGGGCCTCCTTCGCACCACCCCGAAGTCCCGGCCGGTCCACCGGTCCAGAAGAAGTGACGCGGAATCGGACACCGATCAAGGATATCGATCGTCCCGACACGATGAAGAACTTCTCATCTTCTCCCAAACATCCAAAGACAGAAAGGAGCTCCAAGAACTTGAAACCTCCAGACTTCGGCCTCGCTTTCCTGTGAGCCTTCGTCGGTTCTGCGGCCGCGAGGAGGCGCTGACATCTCTGAGAAGAACCCGAGAGGGACGTCTTTGTCCTCATCTCCCTCGGAGACCTCGCGGATTTTGAATAAAATCGGACAAAATAAAAGCGTTCCTCTCTTTTCCAGCTGAGCTCAGCTGGAGGAGGAGCAGACAACTCGGGAGCCGGCCTCGGGTTCCTCCCGCTCTGTTCGCGACTCCGTCCCGCAGACGCACGCTTGTCCAGACATCAGAACATCTGATGCAGGACCTCCTCTCTGAAGGCACCGGTGAAGGTCAGAACATCAGGTCACGTGACCCGGCCTGTCCCACGCTGGCTCTGCAGCGTGGCGAGGTCTCACCGCCGTCCTGCCTCCAACTTTGAGTGAGCAGCAGTGGAAGGTCGAAACCCTGGGTGTGTGTGTGTGTGTGTGTGTGTGTGTGTGTGTGTGTCAGTGCGCGCACACATGAATGAGTGAGTGTGTTGTAATTATATAATGGAGGTTACAGTTCAGAAGAAGAAACTAATCATCGTCCTCCTCGTCTCGTGCATGTTCAAGCATTTTTCCCGACACTAATCATGCCTGACGGTGTGTGTGTGTGTGTGTGTGTGTGTGTGTGTGTGTGTGTGTGTAATTAGCTGCAGCTCCTGTCAGAGAGTCGAGCGTGATGCCCGGCGGATTAAAAACATCCTCGCCAGTAAAAATAGCGTCTGATAAAACATGTAAACAGACGCGGTTGTTCCCGTGCCGAAGCTGGTCCGGCTCTGCCAGCGAGCGGCGGATTAGCCCCGCCTCCACGCCGCCGCGGAATGAGCCGTCAATCATCGTCAAGGAGGATGAAAACTTCCTGTAATCGCCCTCCAAGTGGCGTTCAGGGACCCGCGAGGCCTCCGGGAGAAACCACTGAGGCGCCGCAGGGGGTCGGCCGGATCTTCACCTCTTCATGCCACACCTCAACTTTCCAAAAAAACGGCTCGTTCGGAAAACTGAAAGAATCCAAACTCCAGAACCGATCAAATAATGAATCAATAATCCATCCGTGTGAAGTAAATCATACTTAAAACGTCTCTTTGCTGTATGGACACTGGACCCGGGTCATGTGACCTCAGCGCTGGCAGGAAGCGGCGCCACCGCCAGAACCAGGACTGGAGGAGCCGCGGCTGATTCATGGTGACTGACAGCTGAGGTCACATGACCTCTGCATGGACAGACTCGCTGTGTGTGTGTGTGTGTGTGTGTGTGTGTGTGTGTTCCCCTTCCTTTCTCATGCTCATGTTAAGGAGACCAGGAGAACGAGGAGGAGGACGCGAGTGTGCTGAGAGGACAAAAAGGAGGTCAACAAGGACAGGAGGGAGAAGGAGGAGGAACATGGAGGAGCTGATGGAGGTGGCAGATGAGGAGGAGACAATCATCTCAGGAGAAGACGACGATGATGCAGATGATGCTGATGAGGAGGAGGAGGAGGAGATGGGAGTAATTAGGGGGAAAGCAGATGAAATAATGTCAGCAGGAACATGTCGGTGTTTGTCGCTCGGCTGCGTCCAGATGCTCCTCCGGAGGCAAAGGTGAGGCCTCCTGCTCCCTGACAGGCTGTCACGTGTGTGTGTGTGTGTTATGTAATCTAGCTGGATGGAGCAGAGAGGAGACCTGGATTGCTGGAACCAAAGGAGAAGACACTAGTGAGGAGAGCACAGACCTACGGAGGCCTGCGGGCGACCAGATAAACATCTGGACCTCTGGCATCTCTAGAACCTCCTGCAGGAACCTCAGTAGCTTCTACGAGACCTACGTCTCACGCGGGACCTCGTGCAGAACTTGAACATCCAGCACCTCAATCAGGACCTGAACTTCTAGCATCTCCAGCAGAACCTGAACCCTCCGGCACCCCAGCAGGACCTCCTGAAGACCTCCGACACCTCCTGAAGCACCTGACAGTTCCAGACCCCGTCAAGCCTGCAGAAACGCTGGCACCGCCTCACTGGACTCCTGATGGTCTGCTCTTAAGAACGTTGCCAAACACACACACACACACACACACACACACATTGACACACACACTCACATCCAAACAAATACACACGCACTCAATGTGACACACACTTGAAAACAACCCCCCCTCCTGCAGTAAGTCTTACTGTTGGTGTGCGTTGGCTGACACACACACACACACACACACACACACACACACTCACATTCAAACACACGTGCACAGATACAAACAGATACAAACACACACACACACATTTACATACAATGAGACACACTAACACACACAAATGTGCACACACACGCACACACACACACACACACGCACACACACACGGTTGACCTAGATCCCCGGCGAAAACAGCTGGAACCGGATCAATCCGACGGGAGTGTGTGAGGAGAACGGCGGAGGAGCCGTCACACTGACCTGCTTCCTGTCGGGCCTCCAGATGTTCTCTGTCCTCCTTGGATCCTCCACCTGTGTGTGTGTGTGTGTGTGTGTGTGTGTGTGTGTGTGTGCGCGCTGGTTCTCCTGCGATGGAGGAGTTACAGCTCCTTTAAGTTTTGGAACAAAAGGGAAGGAACTGGACTCGACCTGAGTGGACGGAACAGATGTCCGGAAAAATAGTTCCTTTGTGCTTCCTGGGAGAAGATAGAGAGGGGCTGGAGGTCCTGGGTGCAGGTCCTGGGTGCAGGTCCTGGGAGCAGGTCCTGGGTTCAGGTCCTGGGAGCAGGTGGGCAGGGGCGTCAGGTGGACTGAGTGTAAACAGAACCAGGTACCAAAAATAGACTCGTTAGTTTCCTGACGCTCCACCTTAAAGGGTTGGTTTGGCTCAGCAGACGACGGGGAGACGGATCTGCTTTTTGGTTTGTTTTTGTCCTAAAGAAATCGATCGATCGATAAACAAACAAATCAATAAATAAAATGGATAAACGGGCTTCGAACCCCGAGGAGGTCCGGAAGCTCCGAGAGGTTCTTCGGACGTCCCGGTTTTAAGGTGTTCCATCATTTTCAGCTGGTTCTCCAAGTCGGCGCCCGCTAGTCTACGCTAGGCTACGCTAACTCACGCCCTGCTAGTTAGCTTAGCCGCGGCGCTGTCCCGCCGCGTCAACCGGAGACTGTCGGTTTGCGGCGTCGAGGCGGTCCGGCGGCCGCTTGCTTTGGAGCGGGTGGCGGTCGCGCTTCTGAAGCAGACGTTCGCCCCTGGCCGATGAGAGACTTTCTTCCCGGACGCGTGATGACCTCACTTCCTGCCATCGGGAGAAACACCTTTAAACTGAGCTCCGGCCGTCGGCGGGCTCCGAGGCCTCCGGCGGCGTCGGCCGCTACAGGTCGGTCTCCCGCGTGTCCAGACAAAAGGCGTAAAGGGATCGTTTGAAGTCGCTGCTGTTGGCCTTGACGTCGGCCTTGTCGGGCGGGCCGGCGCCGGCGCCCCGCTCGCCCTCGGCGGCGGAGGAGGCGGAGCCGCGGCGATGCGGCTCGGGGCTGGCGCCGGCGCTGCGCGGCTCGTCCTTGAGCGAGGACTGGTCCTGGTCGGTCTCGCGGTGGTAGAAGTAGTTGAAGTTGGACACGATGACGGGGACGGGGAGCGCGATGGTCAGCACGCCGGCGATGGCGCACAGCGAGCCCACGATCTTGCCGCCCACGGTGACGGGCCGCATGTCGCCGTAGCCCACGGTCGTCATGGTGACCACGGCCCACCAGAAGGCGTCGGGGATGCTGCTGAAGTGCGACTCGGGCTCGTCGGCCTCGGCGAAGTAGACGGCGCTGGAGAAGAGGATGACGCCGATGAAGAGGAAGAAGATGAGCAGGCCCAGCTCGCGCATGCTGGCCTTCAGCGTCTGGCCCAGGATCTGCAGGCCCTTGGAGTGGCGCGACAGCTTGAAGATGCGGAAGACGCGCACCAGGCGGATGACGCGCAGGATGGCCAGCGACATGGCCTGCTGGCCGTTGGCGTGCTCCTGGCCCTGCTGCTCGGCCAGCTCGGTGCCCACGGTGATGAAGTAAGGCATGATGGACATGATGTCGATGATGTTCATGACGGTCTTGGAGAACTCCGACTTGCTGGGGCAGGCGAAGAAGCGCACGAAGAGCTCGAAGGTGAACCAGATGACGCAGGTGGTCTCCACGATGAAGAAGGGGTCGCTGAAGGTGAGCGAGGGCCGCGGCGCCGTGCCGTTGTCGGGGCGGCGCGCGGCGGGGAGCTCGCGCTCGTCGCGGAACTCGGGCAGCGTCTCCAGGCAGAAGGTGATGATGGAGATGGTGATGACGATGACGGACACGATGGCGATGCCGCGCGCCGGGCTGGAGCTCTCCGGGTACTCGAAGATGAGCCACACCTGCTTCTGGAACTCGTTCTGCGGCAGCGGCTTCTCCTCCTCCTTGATGAAGCCCTCGTCCTCGCGGAAGCGCTCCATGGCCTCCTCGCCCAGCTGGTAGAAGCGGATCTCGTCGGCGAACACGTCGATGGACACGTTGACCGGCCTGCGGATCTTGCCGCCCGACTGGTAGAAGTAGAGGATGCCGTCGAAGCTGGGACGGTTGCGGTCGAAGAAGTACTCGTTGCGCAGCGGGTCGAAGTACTTGATCCTCTTGGCCGGGTCCCCCAGCAGCGTGTCCGGGAACTGGTTCAGGGTCCCCAGCTGCGTCTCGAAGCGCAGCCCCGCGATGTTGATGAGGACGCGCTCGGCGCTCTCCGCGTCCACGTCGGCCGCGTCCAGCAGCTCGTCGTCGAACAGGTGCGGGCTGTGGTCGGCGCGCAGCAGCGCGTCCACGCCGTGCTCGCCGCCGCCGCCGCCGCCGCCGCCGAAGGAGCCGTTCATGTCGTTGATCCTCCAGAAGCTCGGCGGGGCGGCGCGGCGGGGGGCGGCCGGCGGCGGCGTCGGCGTCGGCGGCTGCTGGGGCTCCTGGGGCTCCCGGGGCTCCTGGAGCTGCTGCTGCTGCTGCTGCTGCTGCTGCTGCTGCTGCTGCTGGGGGCCCCCGCGGCGGGAGGACGGATCCTTGGCGAAGTCCTCGCCCGGCCCGCCGTGCGCGCAGCCCGGCTCCAGCGCGTTCCCGCAGCTCTCCTCCGCATTGCCTCCTCCCGCGCTCCCCTTGGCGCCTCCGTTCTCGAAGCTCACCAGGGCGATCTCCATCCTCCCGCCATCCGTCACTGGGAGGACTTGTTGATCCGCAGCAGCGCGCCGGCGGGAGGCGCCTGCGTCCGCCGCCGCCGCAACGGACTCATGGGCCGGCGGGCGGAGGTGGAGGCGGCGGGAGAGGAGCTCTGGGGCGGGACGGAGCGCAGAGAGGAGGTGCTGCTCCTGCGACGGACGGAGAAAATGTCTGAGGACGCGGAGGAGCCGTCAGCTCCTCCTCCTCCTCCTCCTCCCTCTCTCTCCCTCTCTCTCTCCAACTCCCTCCATCCCTCCCGGTGGGCGGGGAGAGTCCGCGCGTCTCCCGTGGAAGCGTCACGTCGGTGCTCCTCCCGTGGCGCCTGTCAATCAACCAACCCATCCATCTTTCCACCTGGCGGCCCGCGGGTCCCGTCCGGCCCGTCCTCCGTGTTCGTTCAGGTCCGGGATCCCGGGGGGGCGGCGGAGACCCGGTTCCTGCCTGCAGATCGGAGGCTCCGGCGCAAACCGGCAGGGACCCCGGAACATCGACCCTCTGTGACCCCGGAGGTCCGACGTCCTCCCTGGAGGACCTTTCCCTCCGGACCTCCGGAGGCCGAGGCGTGATCCGCGGCTCCGGCGAGGAGGATCGTCCGGAGTCCCTGCCCGAGGACCTCACCTTCTCAGACGCCGACGGTCCTTCAGACCCGAACGTCTGACGACCAGAGGAGGCCGGTGGACGTCTCCGGGTGACCCGGGTTCTCCGTTCTAACCCGGACAAACCCGGAGCTTCTAAAGCTTCTGGTCCGCCAGCAGCAGGACCTCAGGGTGGAAGCCAGAAGACGTCACATCCATCCAGTGGACGGATGGACGGAGGGGGCGGGGCCAATTTGCGGAGGGGGCGGAGCCAATGGGCGTAAGGGGCGGAGCCAGGAGCCAGGTGGACAGGGATCTGCCTGGTTTCCCGGGCTGGACCGCGTAGACGGGGTCTTATGGGCTCCAGTGGGTCCAGGTGATCAATGGGAGCGTAGGGTTCCACCTTGTGGACAGACTTCCTAAGGGTTGCTGGGGGTTCCTGAGGGTTCAAGTGTGTTGCTGTGGGTTCTTGAGGGTTTCTGTGTGTTCCTGCAGGTTCCTGAGTGTTCCTAGTGGTTCCAGAGTGCCGCTGTGGGTTCCTGTGGGTTCCTGATGGTTCCAGAGAGTAGCTGTGGGCTCCAGAGTGTTCCTGTGGGTTCCTGCAGGTTACATAAGTCTGTGAGTGGAGCTGAAGGTAGCGGCGGCGGCGGCAGCAGCTGCGGCGGCAGCACGTGTTCCCGCCGTCCTCTAACGAGCACAAAGACCTGCTTCCACATGACGGCGCCTCTTCCCGCCCGCCGGCCGCGGCCACGGCCGCCACCGACACGTGCGTGTCGAGGGGCCCCGGGGCCGCCGCCCGCGCACGCTGGCGCCGCGCACGGCCCCGGGTTCCTCTCGGCCCCTGAACGTCAGGGTTCCCGTCGTCCTCCGGCTTGAGGTTCTGCTGCCCGGCGGCTTTTCAGGGCAACGGCGGGTTCAGCTCCGTCCTGCTTTGAGTTTCAGTTTGTATTCCAATTGTAATTTCAGCTTCATTCTAATTCCATTTCAATTTGATTTTATTCATTTACATTCAGATTCGGCAGGGGACCCGCTGTTTGTCCAGATGATGGTCTGGACAAAGGTCTGCTGTGTCCAGATGATGATGATGATGAAGATCTCTGGACACAACAGACCTTCAGCACCAGGTCGGCAACATCTGCTGATCTCCACGCTTTCTATTGGTTTGACTTTCTGAGCAGATCCTGCTCTGCCTTTCTCCTTGTTCTGTGTTTTTGAAATTATTCATCATGGACACGGGCATTGTGTTTGTGTGTGTGTGTGTGTGTGTGTGTGTGTGTGTGTGTGTATGTGTGTGTGTTTTCTTTGTGTGTTTTGTTGTGAACTGGCCCTTTAAAAGAGACCAACTAAAATGTGCTCACTCATCCGAACATCCCAAACTTAAACTGGCTCCTAAAGGACACACATGCACGTGTGCACGCACGCACACACACACACACACACACACACACACACAAATGCATGCACGCAAACACACACACACACACACACACACACACACACAGATTGTGCGGTAAAAGCAGGAAGGTGACCTATTTAAAAGGTTAGTTTCTTGGCCCGGCGGCAGGATTAGAAAACAAAGCACGAGCTCTATATTTATCTTTTCTTATCTAATGCGTGGCTTCATCCCGATAAGACCCCCCCGCCCCCCCGGATTAACACACGCCTCCCGCTCGGGACCGGCCAGCGGCCGCGCTGCGATTTCACGCCCTGGATACCAACATTAGGACGCGGCTCCTTCGCCGCGCTCCCTCCCGAGGAGGAGGAGGCCGGCGGCCGCTGACGACGAGCAGAGGCGGGATTAGACGGCCGAGATTATTCTGACACGCTCGGGAAGAAGCGGGATTGAGGAACGCCGCGCGGAAAAAGGGTTAGCGCCCGGACGCCCGGACGAGGGTTAAATACTCTCGACTGGATTCGATCCGTCAGAGAAGCTCCGCGTCTTGACGTTCATCTCCAAGTACAAGGTGAATTTGGATGGACCTTCTGGTCCTTTCACCACCACAGGACAGCCGAGTCACTGGAATCTAAATATTCCTGTTCCTTCACCCTCGACCCGCTGCATCCAAAGAAATAAACAACGTTGGTTTTATTTTCCGTGACTCGCTCTTTTCTGAGGCGCGGCGTTATCGACCCGCCAGCCGCTCTGTAATTACAGCTCGTTATGGAGGCTGGTTGTTACTGGTTACCTGTTGTTATGGTTACCGTCTCTCCACCAAAGCTGCCGGTGGAGTACCACTACAAACACACACACACACACACACACACACACAGGGACAACGAGTGGTTCAGCACTGGCTCAGGCACAGTTGAGCACAGGGTTTCAAACCAGCAACCTCCGGATTGCTGAACAAACCTCTCGGCTGTAGCGCCCCCTACAGGACACCGAAGCTCCTGCCAGCAGTGACAGAAGATTTTTATCAGTGTCACACACACTCACACACACTCACACACACACACACACCCACACAAACACACACACGCACACACACTTGTCTGGCTGATCTCCTGCCCTGCGCCTCCTCACGCACCTCCTCGCTGCTTTCCATCCATTAATCCCTGCCAGCTCTCAGGCTGGAGCGGGAAGGCCTGACGTGCACGTGGCGTGCACTCTGACGTGCACCCGTCCGTCGCGGGGACACTGCCCCTCCCCTTGTTTGCGATTCCAGTGGCAGTGAAGCGTCAGATCGAGAACGTCGGACAGAAAGTCTGACTCAGACTCCGACACCTGAGGGGGTCCCCGCCGCCCCCCCGTCTGCCAGTGCGTGTGTGTTTGTGTGTGTGTGTGCGTGTGTGCGCGCACGCAGGCTTGAGGGCCGGAGGAAGAGGCGAGCGGTGAGTGTAAGGCGTCTTGACAGCGGCGAGGACGAGGATGAAGGACGGCGTCTCTAAAGAGCCTCAGATTAGGAGGGAAAAATCTGCAGATGCTGCTAAATGGATTTATGAGGCGACGCTGAAATGGAACCCAGGATTTACAGCAACGCCACTTCTGATGGCGGGAGGAGGGGGGGGGGGGTCCAAATGTCGACATGTTAGCGACGGCTCTGTTTGTCAGTGGCCCGATGCCAACATGGCGGCCGGTCCCATCTGCCCCCCCCCTCCCCCACCTGGTCGACATGTGACTCACTTGCAGCGCAAACGTGCGGAGAGTCATTCCTGCGGCGACTCAACGCCAAGAGGAGCTCCGTCCTCGGAGCGTACCATTAGCACAGCGTACCATTAGCACAGCGTACCACTAGCACAGCGTACCAGTAGCACAGCGTACCAGTAGCACAGCGTACCAGTAGCACAGCGTTACGTCCTCAGAGCGTACCATTAGCACAGCGTACCAGTAGCACAGCGTACCAGTAGCACAGCGTACCATTAGCACAGCGTACCACTAGCACAGCGTACCAGTAGCACAGCGTACCAGTAGCACAGCGTACCAGTAGCACAGCGTTACGTCCTCAGAGCGTACCATTAGCACAGCGTACCATTAGCACAGCGTACCACTAGCACAGCGTACCAGTAGCACAGCGTACCAGTAGCACAGCGTTACGTCCTCAGAGCGTACCATTAGCACAGCGTACCAGTAGCACAGCGTACCATTAGCACAGCGTACCACTAGCACAGCGTACCAGTAGCACAGCGTACCAGTAGCACAGCGTTACGTCCTCAGAGCGTACCATTAGCACAGCGTACCATTAGCACAGCGTACCACTAGCACAGCGTACCAGTAGCACAGCGTACCAGTAGCACAGCGTTACGTCCTCAGAGCGTACCATTAGCACAGCGTACCAGTAGCACAGCGTACCATTAGCACAGCGTACCACTAGCACAGCGTACCAGTAGCACAGCGTACCAGTAGCACAGCGTTACGTCCTCAGAGCGTACCATTAGCACAGCGTACCAGTAGCACAGCGTACCAGTAGCACAGCGTACCAGTAGCACAGCGTACCAGTAGCACAGCATACCAGTAGCACAGCGTACCAGTAGCACAGCGTTACGTCCTCAGAGCGTACCATTAGCACAGCGTACCAGTAGCACAGCGTTATGTCCTCGGAGCGTACCATTAGCACAGCATACCAGTAGCACAGCGCTTTGTCCTTGGAGCGTACCATTAGCACAGCGTTACATCCTCGAAGCGTACCATTAGCACAGCATACCATTAGCACAGCGCTTTGTCCTCGAAGTGTACCATTAGCACAGCATACCATTAGCACAGCGTTACGTCCTCAGAGCGTACCATTAGCACAGCGTACCATTAGCACAGCGTTACGTCCTCAGAGCGTACCATTAGCACAGCGTACCATTAGCACAACGTTACGTCCTCAGAGCGTACCATTAGCACAGTGTACCATTAGCACAGCGTACCATTAGCACAGCGTTACGTCCTCAGAGCGTACCATTAGCACAGTGTACCATTAGCACAGCGTTACGTCCTCAGAGCGTACCATTAGCACAGCGTACCACTAGCACAGCACTCCGTCCTCGGAGCGTACCATTGTCAGATTGTTCGATCGTTGGCTCGTTCCATTGTTCCATTGTTTGTGTGGATCCTCACGGGGTTCCGGCACCAGATGGTTTCTTCCTCAGGAGGTTCCTTAGGTGTTCACTGTTCTCTACACATTCACTGTTAACATCAGCCATTGTGTTTGGGGAACTGTTTGATAATAAAAAAATGTTTCAATTTCATGGATTATTTGTTGGCTCTTTGATCTCCGCGGCTGAATTTAAGGATTAGAAATCAACCCGAAAACATTTTGTGTCCAGTGAAGGACTGCGGGTCACTTCCTGTCATGTGGTCGACCACTTCCTGTCTCCGGGCTGCTATCTTCCTCTGTCACAGACAGGGGGCGCCGCCGGGTCCGCTATAATGAGGGGGATCCTGGATGTTGTAGTCCAGACGACCGGTTTGTAGTTTGTTTTGATTAGAAACACTTCCCGTCTCCTCCTGCGGCGTCCTCGGCCCCGGAGGGCCGGGCCGTTCCTTTGTCGCCGTGGCGACAGGGCGGCGTCACCTGCGGTGTCACGCAGGAGCGGAGATGTGAGAGCGAGCGGAGCCTTAAAGCCCCGCTGCCCTTAATGCCCCGCTGACTTAATACCCTCCGCAAACGCAGTCTGGGGATTGGACAGATGTCAATCACAATCCCTGCCTGCAATCCGACCTCCATCACTCATCCCTCCATCACTC
>NC_141288.1:357500-400000 GCF_037954325.1 Fistularia commersonii
CGGAGTCAGTGAACAAAGAAAGGATCAGATATTAAGTGTTTCTGATGTTTCTGATCATCTTTCGAAGTGTTTTATTTAATGTTCTCTCTATGTTGATAGCGTGTGGTTACTTTGAACACTTTCCTGCTAAGTTAAGATCACGAGGCACCTCAATAAGAGCCTGGTCTGGACTGGATGTGAGATCTGCAGGAGGTCCTCCCTCCTCTTCTGTGCTCCTTGCTTTTGAGGAACGTGGATTCAGAACCGCAAAGCCGATAGTTCACTTTTCCCGACCGTCTATCGAGAGCTGATCTCAACACGGTCGAAAGAAGAGATAGCTTTGCTTTCACTTGTTAACTTGCATTTACTTGCTAAAGGACTGATTGGTTAGTAAGACTTTGGTAACTATAGAAGTGTTTATTCATTTTACGTTTCATTTTATGTGGCATATCTTGAATATGTTGACCTTTGACTCTAATTGTTATTGCAATTGAGGGTGTTCATCTCCTATAGGTTTAATTGAGATGCTTCATGTAACTCAATGATTACTATGTTTGAAATCACCCGCTATCAGGAAAATAAAACAAATACTGGATTTCTTTACACTAAATAGGCCTGTGTTGGTTTAAAAGAAATATAACGAGTTGAAACAAAATAACTTACTGCTTAAACATTTAAAAGTAGGACCTGAAGTGCACTGAGTGAAGGGAAACGAGTTGAAAGTGAAACTCAAGTTTGTATGTCCATGCAAATGATTTTGCAAACTGAACGTTGTGTCTGTGTAAATGTCTCTATGGAACCGGTTTGTAATTGCAACTATTTCTAACTACTTCAATTGTTCTGATAAACAAGCCGACGTTTAAACTAATTATTGGTCCGTGGCGTCTCTTCTGTCAACCATTTTAACTGCTCTTCCTCCGAATCTAGTTCCGGACCAAACCCTGTCATATTTGTAGGAAGTGCTACATGACCGTGATAAGACTAACAACAGGAGAGTGACCTTCCTTCACCCCTCCATCCTCCCCCCTGAGAGCAGGAGCGCACCGATCACACTCATTGATCCGATCTGATCGGGATCATCGGGTATCTTTGGAACATTAAAGGTCAGCAGTGAAGTTCAGACGGGTGTGGAGGCCAGGAGATCTTCTCCAGTGTCTGCTCTCATGGACAGGAACCCTTCCAGTGGTGGCCAGCGGGGGCGCCAGAGAGCAGTGTACGCTGGGTGTGTGTGTGTGTGTGTGTGAATTAAAGGCAAAATATTTAGGGGGGGTGTATAAGTATTTGCACACTCTCGGGGGTCATTTACATAACCCCGCCTCCTCAGCGCTTCACTTCCTGTTTTCACCGCTTCCCTGTCGGCCTGCAGACAGACCCTCACTAACACACACTGACAGGATACAAGCTCACACACACACGTACAGTTCTAAAAATAGAAGCCACTGATCCAGACGCTGCTCCAGACAGAAGGACGGTCGGACGGTTTGTTGTCCCGCAGGACGGATGTCACGCCGTCATGGTGATGGCGGGGTCAAACATGGAGGCGTCGCTCCCTCCTGGACAATCATTTCATCGCAGCATCCGAATGAATTCCAATCACTAGCTTGGCCTCCAGAACGTCAGCTTCTGGAACATGTGGTTCCAGATGAGCAGGTCATGATGGTCCTCCCTGTCCGCTCAGCGTTCTTGTCTGCTAACGAGCGGCTGCTCGACACTGCAAGCTAACAGAAGCTAAAAGGTGCTAACACGCTAACAGCAGACCCTGACTTTTCATAGAGATTCTGTGAAGATGTCAATTTTCAACCAGCCCACACACACACACACACACACGCACGCACGCACGCACGCACACACACACACACACACACACACACACACACACACACACTGCAGCTTTGTGTTTGATTGAAATGCTGAGAAAAGCTAAAATGACTGACGTTCAGACTGGCAAACCAGATGCGACCCTGGTCACATGACCGGCGTGCAGGAGGAAGTGACAAAGCCGTCGTCTGCTGAATCATTCTTGAAGTTCACAAATAGAACGTAAAATTAGCTTGATGCTAAGCTAACCGTTGGTCTGTGTGACGAGGGGCGCGTCACATCCTGCTCGAGGCTGGCGGCGTGACGGCATGTGTTCCTAACCCGCGGTGCACTGACGGCGTTTGTACCTGCAGGACGGCGGTGCGGTCACATGACCAGCGTGGTCCCGCACGGAAGGCAGGTTCCAGACAGGGCGCCGTCCTCTGGGTTCCCGCCGGCGTGGCGTTGACGTGGAACAGAGCCGCCCGTGCGCGCCGGCCGCCCGGGCTCCACCTCCTCGACCTCTGGGTGGCAGAATAGGACGATGAATCAAGTCCAGCGGAAAAGAAGCAAAGTTTGAAGTTCTATCTTGCCGACCTGGATGGCGCCCGATGTGCCCGTGCTCGCGCTCTGATCTGGCTCCTCCTCCATGTTGGCGTCAACCGGCCGCCGGGTCCGGTCTCGACATGGCCGACCTGATGATGTCATTGACCCGATGACATCGGCCGCCTCCCCGAAGGCCCGGCGCCATCCAGTTGGTTGGGTGTGACCGGTGTCGCCGCGGCTTCGCTCCTCGTCCTCCTGCTGGACTCAACGGGAAGCAGGTGGAGAGGAAAGACCTGGAGATCTGATGTGAGGAAAGGAAGCGCAGAAAAAAAGAAGGAGAACATCAGCACTGTCCGATCTCCTCCAGGTGGATGGCAGAAGATGCTGGAGATCCTCACAGACTCCAGACATGCTTCTAAGTGTGTGTGTTTCACTTCTCACTCGGCCTTTTTACAGCCCACTCAGTAGGTGTGTGTCTCAGCAGCGCCCCCCGCAGGACAGCACGGGTACTGCAACCTCTGCTCCCCCAAGACAGCAGCCCCTGATAAATGATGATGTCCACCACGCTGAAGGTCCTTCCTGTCTGCCACAACCTCAACACCTGGCTGGAACGGCAGCCTCTGGTGTGCACGTGACCATCGCTGTGTCTTGGGACGGAGGGAGGAGGCACCACAGGGGCTTCTGGTGTTCCTTCAGCTGTGTTGGATTCCTGTCAAAATCTTCTTCTCGTGGCACCTGGACTTGATTTTCTTGAAACGTTGAGAAGACGGACGCTCCTGGAAACCCCCTGCCGCGCTTTTAGACGTGCTTGGACGAATGTGGGATGAAGTTCTCCAGGCTTGTCATTGGGCTGGGGAAGTTGACGAAGGTCCACCTCCAAGCCTTCAGCAGTGAGAATCTGCCCGGAGCTCGGTGTGAGCCGCCACCAGACGCCAGGTCATGCTGCTCCTCGTCGGCTCCGGACGCCGGGAGGTCGTCCGTGAAGATCCCGACTCCCCGCAGGTCTGTCGCCCCGAGCACTGTGGGAAGCGTCGGGAGCAGACGGGATTCCAGAAGGAGGGATCTTGGATCTTTATCATCCAAAAGGTGTCCTAGAAGTGCACGGATCAGAAGTTTCTTGGCCAAGTTGTGTTTCAAACGGTCTTTGATTTGGAAGGAAAACTGAGAAGATGTTTGAACGGAGCATCTCCGCCACCTGTTCCTCCCCGGCCTCCAGGGGGTGATAGTCTTCTGTCTTGATCCAGTCACATGTTGCTCATGTCCTTCAAAGCAAGGAGAACCTCTCTGGGAAGACGGGACACTGGAGAAACGGTGGCCTACAACTTCTCGTGGTCACATCTTCGTGTTCTGGTTTGATCTTTGTCCTGCCCGATGGCGCCACCTAGTGGCAGGAACTCGCCGCCCAATTGTTTGCATTCACAATGTGGCTTCCTTGTCTGCCGGGCGACTCAAAGGCTCGTCTCCAGTCTGACCAGAGGCTGGACCTCAGCGAGGTCCTGCCGGCTGCGTCCATCTCCAGAGGTGAGCTCCACCTCACGGCCACGTCTGCTTCTTCATACCAAGCTGTCAGATGGCTCCGTGTGTCTTCATGAGCTCCGCAGATCTTTGCTGTAGGTCTGCTGTCCTGGATTCTGGTTAGGCTGCTCACACTCAGTCCTTGGACTTTTTCTGGAGATCTACCACTTTGCATCAGCTGTCTCACCTGGACTCACTCCTAGACCTCGTCATCACCATCATCATCATCACCATCAAAGTCTACGGTATCAAATACCTTCATCTCCTGGTTTCCTCCACCTCCTGCCACGTGCAGACCAGTAGCACACTTAACTTTTCTGACTTCTGGCCAGGAGTTCCAGCTCAGACCTCTGGATCCACACACACATGTATCTCCGCCAGCTTTCCCTCCACGCACACCGTTTGGCGTCCTCAGAATCACCATGTTCTCCTTCTCCATCGTTTCTTCTCAGCGGACGGCAGGTGTGCGGTTTACCTCTCGCTCTCTGCTCCTGTTCCAGGTTCCTCAGGAGCTGAGCTTCTTCACAGCGCCTCCCAGGACCGCTCTGGCACTACAGAGCTGCCGGGTCAGGAGCCCAGGCCGGAGGCCCTGAGAACCAGATCATGGATACAAATGGACAAAAAAGAGTTTCCAGTCCAGGCTCTCCCTTAGAGGAAGGGTGAAGATGGGATGCTGCTCCTCTGCATGGACTAGAACCAGATGAGGTGGTTCGAGATGAGGGTAATGCGCGCTGTATTTTCTGATCCAGAGCCTCTTCTTCACCTCCTCCTAGTTCAACCCTATTGTTTGGGCAGCCGTTCTCAGCGCCGGCAGAAGCTTCGGACGGAAGCATAACCTTCTCGCACACGGTAACGTGTCATATATTTGCAGGCCACCAAGAGGCAGCAGACGTCCAGGAGTGGACGCCTCAGCTGCCAGAGGGCGGCATCTTCAAGGCTTCTGTCTCGCAACTCCTCTCCTGTGGACCACAGACGGGAGGAGTTTGTTTGTTTGTTTAGAAGTTTATTAGGACAGTGTACAATTACATTGAGCACAGAGGCAGAGATGTTTGTAGCTCATAGCTAATTTCCATCTGTAGTCCTGATCAGGCTAATCCAACCTCCTGAAGCCCAGAGGACCAGGAGCTTCACACCTCTGGTTTCCTGCTGGGGGTGAAGTGGTGGGGCAGGACTGGGAGAGGAGGCGTGAGAAGCTGAGGATGGAGGTGTTTGGACCTGCAGCTGTTTCAGGGGGAGAGAAGCTCCGGCGTCTTTCACGCCAAAGACGATGATTTGTCCTTTTAGGGTCCGAGGTGTGTCCGGCCAGGACCTCATCTCCTGCCTCGCAGACGTCCCTGGAGGCCTCGGACCTCCCCTGCGGCTGAGTGACGGCAGCAGGTGCGAGCGGGATCTTCTTCTCGGAGAAGACCTCGGACACAAAGTCTCTTCAACGACGTGAGGACCCTTTTCCTTCGTGGAGAGCTGAGGCTGATGTTCTGAGTCACCTCTGGAGACCCTGTTGCTGCTGCTGCTGGTCGCAGCTTCTCCTATGGAGGTGGAGAGGACGCTCTACGTTCTTCACCGAGAAGCGAAGGTCGGCTCTGAGCAGCAGCACAAAGGCCTCCTGGTCCGCCGACTCCAGATGTAGCTTATTCTGATCGCAACGATAATTGATGACGACATTAATGGCTCCGGCCCTGGAGGGTCTCTGAGGAACACCATCTAGTTCACAGTTCACACACTCTTCATCTATGTGTGTGTGTGTGTGTGTGTGTGTGTGTGTGTGTGGAATACACACTGGGCTGTGTGTTGACTGACTGACAACAACCCCCCCCTCCAAAAAAAGAAAGCTCCCATCTGCTCCTACCATCTCTGCTGGCAGGAGCGTCAGCAGAGGAGGTCAACCAGGTCAAGGGTCAAAGGTGACACACTCACCGGTGTGTCGTTTGAAAGCCCCCCTCTTCCCTGTGTGTGTGTGTGTGTGTGTGTGTGTGTGTGTGTGTGTGTCAATATATTTGGGGCAACATGGTGACTCAGGAATGAACACGTTTAACAGCCACATCAGCATGACCGTCTGAAGAGACCCTGGATCAAACACACACACACACACACACACACACATGCATGCCATGCAAGCTGCTCTCAGCACCATGTGGGCCTGCCTTGTGTTGGAGGAGGGTTTGGGAATGGAACCGGCAGCCTTCTGGCCGGAGGGACGGCGGCTCCACCGACCCGCCGCTCCCGGTCTCAGTATTTGGCAGCTCCGTGTTCTTCTGCTCTGATTTCTGCATGTAAATATGCTTCTAGAAGTCCACGTGTGATGGGAGGATCAGGACCCTCCGGCCCCGGCGGTCCTGCCAGGAACCTCCCTTGGACTCGGACGGACACCGAGGCCGGTGTTCATGAAGCTTATCTGACCTGCAGGCGGCCTGATACGCGAACGCCCACGACCAGAGAAGGTCAGGTGGGACGGCGGGGGCCGGCCGGGAGTCCGGGTCAGACCTGGACCTTCTGTCCTCCTTCACTGTTTTCCACGGCTGCGACGCAGAGATGTCCATTCTGGGCACGGTGGAGATATCTGTGTGTGCGTTTGGCAGATCCTTGATGCTATCTGCCAGGAAGTTCTCACCATATGCTAGGCGGCCCTGTGTGGGCGGGACGCGGCGCCATCTACTTGTGAACGTGGGTGGAGGAACGTCCACAAGGCCGCTATCATGGAGGAGGAGATTGACCGGCAAGGTTCTGCTGTTTGATGCGGGTCATCGGGCCGGTGGAGAGCAGGGACGAGCTCCGGACCGGCGCCGGCGGAACCGGCCTGAACAACGGTCCGCCGGTGAGGGCCCGATGGAGACGCAGGACGTATCTGCTTTGTTTGCGTCCTTCAGCGCTACAGAAGATAAGATGCTCCTCAGGGCCGCCGATCACAAACATGAGGAGCTCCAGGAACACCTGGTGGAAGGAGAAGTCTTCTTCTGCACGGCTCAAGAGGCCTCGCATTGCGGACAGAAAAGTCAAAAAAAAAGAACCCCCAGTGCCAAACAGTGTGTGTGTGTGTGTGTGTGTGTGTGTGTGTGTGTGTGTGTGTGTGTGTGTGTGTGTGTGTGTGTGTGCAGCGAGGGGCCCTTGTTATGATGTCCTGCTGCTCCTCAATAGAGCAGCTGTGAGCCTCCAGCCTGCAGACAGGCTGCCTGGTAACTGCCCTCCCATTGGTCGGCTTTACAGCCCCCTCCGACCAATGGCACGCCGGCCCCGCCACCAGGAAGTGAATGGGGGGGGAGCAAAACACACACAGACGGGGGAGGAGGTGTGTGTGTGTGTGTGTGTGTGTGTGTGTGTGTGTGTGTGTGTGTGTGTGTGTGTGTGTGTGTGTGTGTGTGTGTGTGCAGGAAGCTTTGTGAGAAAGTTTGCAGCTCCAGACGAGGAGGAACTCCAGACTTTCACAGCAGGACCTTCAGAACAAAACCATGTCCAACAGCGAGTGAATCACACAGAACCTTCTCTGCTTCTTCTCCACACACACACACACACACACACACACACACACACACACACACACACACGTACTTACAGACACTTTGATCACAGAGACGTTGTATATCCTCGCATGGGACAGTCGAGCACTCGGAAGCCGAGTAGATGAGGTTCTGTGGAGGCGTCTCTGCAGGTCAGAACCTCCTCCTCCTCTTCTGTGTTTGGGTTTGAGTCCCATCTGTGTGTGTGTGTGTGTGTGTGTGTGTGTGGCAGGCTGGAGTAATAACTGAAGATGTTTGGACGTGATCTTCTGGACCCTCCTCCTCAGTGTGCAGGTGTTTGTTGGTCCATCCCGGCTGGTGGTCTCCACGTCCTTCACGTCCCATAACGTCCTACCTGAGCTCACGCGGCTCCTCCTCCTTGGCTGAAGACGCCAGGCCCTTCAGACAGGTCTTCAGGCCCGAAGCCAACTAGATGTTCACCTGGAGGAGTCCCGGGCTGGTGTCTCCTGATCGGTCCTGGGGTTCAGGTGAGGGGGTTAAACCGTGATGACCTTCTCATTGTTCTCACAGACCGCTGAGATGTTCTCTCCCAGTCCTGAGCCTAGAAGGCCCTCGAAGCCGGACCCGACACCTGATCTTCAGCCAGGGCGCCTCGGTGACCTCCTCTCCGGGCGATGACGTCAGGGTGGATGTTGGCGGGGGCGGCGGCGGCTCACAGCGAGCCTGGTGGGACCGTTTAGAAGATCCGTGGACCACCAGCTGCACCTGACACCGGACTCGTTGGAATGCCGTCGTGACTCGTGCGTCGATACCACGGATCCGCGAGAACATCTGAACATCTGGAACGCAGACGGGCTGCAGATTTTCCAGGAGTTGGTTTGCTTTTGAAAACATCTTGTGCAAACGTGTGGCTGGAGATCAGGCAGGACCTCCAGTCTGGCCATGTGGTGCCTCCCAGACAATCCCAGCATAATCCAGAGTCCAGTCCTGGATTACCACGTCTGCCCCACCTCCAGCCCTCCACAGACACACACACACACACACACACACACACACACACACACACACACACACACAGGCGTGTCGCTCGTGTGGCAGCTCATCATCTTGATGTCCCATGGCTCTGCCGTCTGCTGCCACGTCAGGTTGACCCACTTCCAGCCTTCATCTCCTCGATGCAGACCAGGCCTCCTGTTCCTCTGGTGGTCCTCTGGGCTTCGGCTCTCCTTCCTTTGGTCCTTCAGACACCACCATCATTTGTTCTGGTGATCTTCACCGATTCTGTGGAGCTCAGGCGACGTTCGTCGGAGAAACCAAAGGAGATGGTCTGGTCCTCGCGGTGGACTTCACTGAAGGTGAAGGCTCCTCCTGGTCTCCAGCGAGGTCACACTGGTCCACAAGAAGACAGGAAAGAGACGCATGGAGACGAGTCAAACGTGTTGACATCTTTGGACAATCCTCTTCCAAGCTGCTTCATATCAACATCTGAAGGAGGAACCAGAAGGTTCAGCTCCATCGCCAGTTGCCTAGTGACTAATTCAGCGAGCGAGCGCCGCTTCAGGGGCCATTAGCATACGCAAAACACTGACACGGGAAGAAGTGTGTGTGTGTGTGTGTGTGTGTGTGTGTGTGTGTGTGTGTGTGTGCGCACACTGACATGGATCACAGAGCATGGAGGAGCAAAGTGCATCAGGAGGACCTCCTGCCATCTACCAACCCCTGCATGAGGGGAGATAGCTTGCAGTATGTATGTGTGTGTGTGTGTGTGTGTGTGTGTGTGTGTGTGTGTGTGTGTGTGTGGAGTATGCAGGTCAGGTAGACCTTGGCTCACGTTGCCTGGATACCAAGAGGTCAGAGATGTGAAACCTGGAGATGTTCCACCAGCGTGGAGCAGGACTTGGGTTCTCTGGAGACAGCAGAGCGTGAGAAGGTTGGGTTGATGCTTCAAAGTGAGCGTGGAGCTCCTGCCTCGAGGTGGACCATGCTGGGATCAGCTTCTTCTCACTTCCCTCTTCTTGTCTTCATGCCATTTGGACTTTGCCCGGGTCTGGAAGGCGTGGTCGTCCTGTGTGACGGACGCACCGCCTTCTGCTCCTCTTCTCAGGCCCTCTGGTGTCTTGGTAGGTCCTCCTAGATGTTACAGAGATCTCCATTCTCAAAACTCACCGCGTGACCTTCTGCTCCTCCTCACTGACCACACCTTCTCCAAACTCCTGACCAATCAGCGATCCCTCTCGCCACCAGCAAAGGTATTTATGAGTGGAAGTCGTCGTGACCTGGTTGCTCTTGATGCCGCCGCTGTTCTTCTGATTGGACGTCCGTTATCTCAGAACGTCCTGTCCTCCTCTGAGGAACGACCTGCCGCTTTGCACGTGAAGGTGCTCGTCGTGCAAGATCCTTCAGAGGAGCAGGACGGAGACCAACGCTGGAACATCACTGCTCTGCACCCTGTCCTGGAGGTCAACATCATGGACGGGGTGGAAAAAGCCCTGTTGCCAAGCAGGACTTTGGAGGTGGAGGTGGAGGAGATGTGGCTGGAGGCCTGAGGGACGCGTGGAACATCTACCACACCATGGAGACCAGTGTTTGTGTCATCCTGTCGCCATGACACCTGGAACCTTGAAGGGATTCTGGCATTGGTGTGGAAACAGGAGGGAGGAGCTCGTGGAGCACGACACACACCGCCATGCAGGAAGATGCAACACACACACTGACACACACACTGACACACACACTGACACACACACTGACACACACTGACACACACACTGACACACACACTGACACACACTGACACACACGCTGCCAGAGCAGATGACGGCTGCCTGCAGGTTGTCATGAGAACATGGTGGAAGTGGAGAACCGAGCGAGAAGCTTCACATCGGATGGCGAGCTGAGAAGATGCTCTCCTGGTGTGACGCTGGGAGAACTTCCTGCCCGCTCTCCTGGAGGCAACGTGCTTGTCAGTACTTTGTCAGTACTTTGTCGGTACATGTGAGTACTTAGACTCAGTACATGTGAGTATTGTTTACATGTCAGTACATGTCAGTACATGTCAGTACATGTGAGAACTTTGTAAGTACTTGTCAGTACGTGTGAGTACTTTGACTCAGTACATGTGAGTACTGAGTGCATGTCAGTACATGTCAGTACATATGAGTACTTGTCAGTACTTTGTCAGTACTTGTCAGTACATGTCAGTACATGTGAGTACTTTGTCAGTGCTTTGTCAGTACTTGTCAGTACATGTGAGTACTGAGTACATGTCAGTACATGTCAGTACATATGAGTACTTGTCAGTACTTTGTCAGTACTTGTCAGTACATGTGAGTACTGAGTACATGTCAGTACATGTCAGTACATATGAGTGCTTGTCAGTACTTTGTCAGTACTTGTCAGTACTTGTCAGTACTTGTCAGTACTTGTCAGTACATGTGAGTACTGAGTACATGTCAGTACATATGAGTACTTGTCAGTACTTTGTCAGTACTTGTCCTTCAGACCTTCAGCCCGTGTCTCCTGACGAGGTCTCGAGTGGTTCCAGGAAGCCCTCCATGTCTCCGTGCTCAGTGGAGCAGATCCTCCACGTGGAGGTCTGAGCTCAGATGTCCCGTCTGTCGCTCGGAGCTCCGTCAGCATCTCCACCACTTGGTCGCGTCCGTTCACGTGCACGAGGTCAGAGGTTAGGAAGAAGAGGGACATCATGAGGGACACCTGGTGAGAGAACCTGTTGCTCTCCAACACAGAAGTACCTTCTGCCAGCGCAGAGTTCCTCAGCCTTGGAAGCCGTGGAAGCAGTGGAAGCCGTGGAAGCCGTGGAGCGGAGATGAATAATTGAAGGCCCGACCCAGACGGAGGCCCACGTGCACACTCACGTGCACAGCGGGGGATGATGCAAACACAACACCAGTGTTTGCATGGAGAGAACCTAAATCCTGGATCTGATGGACGTGTAACATCTCTGATCCGCAGGTGTCCACACACACAGACACACACCCATCACATCATCCTACCGTGTGTGTGTGTGTGTGTGTGTGTGTGTGTGTGTGTGTGTGTGTGTGTTGCTCCGCTCCGACTGTGCCGGGATGCAAATAGGAGCTGTATGTTCTTCATGCAGGATGACAGAATTAGCATGAGAGCTCGGCGCTGCGTCTCCACGCCGAGAAGCTCCTTCAACGTTTGAGTGCTTCCATCTTCTGTTTGCATGAAAACCAGGGTGTCCACACACACACACACACACACACACACGCACTCCTGACAGTAACAGCCTTTTCTGCCTGGATACCGTGCATGGAAGGTGTTCTTCTCATTTCAGATTCTCGCCTCAGGTTCTTCCCTGCTCACCTTCAGCACCTTCAGCTCGGCTCTTCCTGCTCCTCCAGGTGACGACGACGGCCGAGGCCACGGACGCTCGGCTGGAGATGGTGTGTGCTGGTACCCGGTGGACAGGGAATGTGTGAGTGTATGTGTGTGTGTGTGTGTGTGTGTGTTTGCAAGTGTGTGCAAGTGCTTGTGCGAACCCCCCCCCCGCGCCTGTACGTGTTCCCATTGGCCAATCAGATGACTCCCTGAATGACCACCCAGAGAAGAACACCGATAGCAGATGTGACACACACACGCACACACACACAGACGCACACACACACACACACACACACTCCAGACATTCTGGAGGTGTCAGCCAGGAGATGCTGTGTGTGAGGAAGTACATTTCAGCAGTCGGTGTGTGTATGATTGTGTGCATGTGTGTGTGTGTGAGTGTGAGTGTGTGTGTGTGTGTGTGTGTGTGTGTGTGTGTGTGTGTGTGTGTGCGCTGAAGGAGGCGCCTCAGAGGCACCATCTGACCTCAATTCTGTGTGTATGTGGGGGCTGATAACACACATGCATTAGTGATAGGGCCGAGTCTGGGGTCCCCACATGACAGACACACACACACAGACACACACAGACACACACACACACACATACACACACACACACACACACACACACACACACACAGAATGGGCTGCATTCTAAAGGGTGCTTGGAGGACCTCGTCCTCCAGACACTGGTGATCACCTTTGGACTGGAGGACCATGTGGAACATCTCCCCAAGGGATAATGAGAGCTTCTCTCCTGCTCAGGAACGCCGTCCCTCTGATGAACCTTGTCTTCTCCACATCTGCTGAACCTTCAGTGGTTAACAGGCTCCAACCTTCTTCCTCCATGGTGCTGTGGTGCTGATCTTCTGACCAGGAGTCGACCTCGGCGTCTCTTCCCAAGAATCGCACCGTCGCACCAAATGATTCGGAGGAACTTTTCTGCTCAGCTTTCAGATCTGGTGGAAACATCTCATGGTTGCGTGAACGTCCTGTGTTCTGCCTGGGAGGGCTGAGCGTCAGCAGGAGCTGCTCAGGTCCAGTGGAGCAGCTCTGGGCTCCTAAGGTCTCCATCCATTCTCATTTCAGACCACAGTTAGTGATGACACTATGCTGGCAGCACGGGTGCATGTACACACACACACACACACACACACACACACACACACACACACGCGAGTGCAGACCCATACATCTTCATGAAGCGTGCGTGCCATGTTGCTTCTCTGGAGAGGATCTGGTGGGCAGAAGGTTCCTCTGACTTCAACTCTCACAGAGAAGGTGGAGGGGCGTGCACGTGCACGTGCACGTGCACACATATCTCCCCTGTGTAACATGAACATCCATGTAGATACAAACACCTGGTTTAGAGAACTTCTACCAAGTTTGGTTTGGAGCTGCATCTTCTCCGTCCTCCTCCGCGGGCCCGACTCCCATCATCATGGGAAGAAGCGACATGGTGGAGAACGTGCTCAGATCTTCTGGATCCCTGGAGGTTGAGAAGACCTGACCGGACCAGAGGATCCAGAAGAAGCTGCCCAGGAGCCTCGGAGCCTCCCGGGGTTGTGTGTGTCGCTTCCATCTGCCTCTCTTCGTCTCCACGCCGTCCTGCTGAGAAGGAGGTGCAAAGTTCTGCTCCACTGTGTTGCTCCTTCTCTCAGCACAGCTTCTACAGAGCTGGTCTTCTTGATGCTCCTCTCTCGGCCCTGTGGAAATGTATCGTACCATGTGTCCATCATCCATGAGGACATCCATGTATCCTCTGCGGGTCCAGAGCAGGAGACCCACGTCCTGCTTCCTGAGGGACGTCCTCCTCCCCTCCACCAGCCAATCAGAGGCCCTCCTCCACTCGGGGCTTCGGGGAAACGCAAAGCGCGAACAGAAGAAGACCTCGGCCTTCATCCGTTTCGGAGAAGACCTGCCGTGAAATTGCCACGTCCCGTTCTGAAACCCCAGAAGATTGTTCTCCTGCCAGAGCTTCTCCGGGACAGGAAGCTTCTCCGTTCCCTGAGGGACTCAAGATCTGTCTTCAGTTTGAAGTCCATCTGCAGGGAATTCAACCTCCACCGTTCTGACACTTAGAACCTTCGCCATGGAAACGGATTCCTGTCAGCATGCAGATATTTGACATCTTCACTCCATCTTCACTCCATCTTCACTCCATCTTCACTCCATCTTCACTCCATCTTCACTCCATCTTCACTCCATCTTCACTCCATCTCCTCTTCATCTTCTCTTCATCTTCACTTCATCTTCACTTCATCATCACTTCATCATCACTTCATCTTCTCCTTCTGGGTGTTGACTCTTATGAGGAACATCAACTGAACATCATGTGAGTCAAGAACCATCCATCAACTGCAGGATTTAGATTTCACCTGATTCCAACCAACCGCTGCTGTGTGTGTGTGTGTGTGTGTGTGTGTGTGTGTGTGTGTGTGTGTGTGAGTCAGAGGGGACCAGAGCTTTGGATTGCAAAGCATGAAGCAAACAGCAGCCTGATGCAATGAGCCGTAATTGCAGCGCTGTCAGTTGTACACTTTAGGTAATGGTGTGTGTGTGTGTGTGTATGTGTGTGTTGACGCAGAGATTAAAGATGGAGAGCAGATCTATCAGGTCTCAGTGACATGGAAGGACCAGAATTAATCAGTCGATTTTACAGTGAGCTAATGTGTGTGTGTGTGTGTGTGTGTGTGTGTGTGTGTGTGTGTGTGTGTGTGTGTGTGTGTGTGTGTGTGTGTGTGTGTCATGAAAACAGATGACAACAGATGACCCAGCATGCAGAGTAACAACATTTGTGGTGATTTGTTTCCTGGGTGCTCGGAGATGCTTTTCAAAGTTTCCTTTCCAGTGATTGGAGGGTTCCTTCAGGGACCCCCAACCCCTCATGACCCCTCATGACCAGAGACCAGTTTGGAGGTCCGATGCAATGGTAGACCTTAATCTGGAGCCTCACCGCCGTCCCAGAAGCTCCACGATGCTTTCAAGACCATGTGTTCCAGGAGAGGACGGTGGATGCGAGTCCTTCTCTGCATCAACCCCAGAGAAACGTGTCGGCGCCGATGTTCGTGTTCAGGAATCCCTTCTGGCATCTTCTGCTCGACGTGAGGTGGCCTCCTCAGAGTTGGTCCTTCTGTCAGGAGTGGCTCCGGCTGCTTCCCTCTTGGAAACATCTCGTCCTCAGTTCTCTGACTCATCGCTCCTGGAAGACGCTCCCGCTGTGCATTTCCCCGTCTATGCTGTTCGTGTCCAGGGCTTCGGATGTGTGGCGGCGGACGCTCCAGCATGCTCCTGTAGCTCCTGTAGCTCCTGCAGCTCCTGTAGCTCCTGCAGCTCCTGTAGCTCCTGTAGCTCCTGCAGCTCCTGTAGCTCCTGCAGCTCCTGTAGCTCCTGCAGCTCCTGTAGCTCCTGTAGCTCCTGTAGCTCCTGTAGCTCCTGTAGCTCCAGCATGCTGCTGCAGCTCCTGTAGCTTCTGCAGCTCCTGCAGCTCCTGTAGCTTCTGCAGCTCCTGTAGCTCCTGCAGCTCCTGCAGCTCCTGTAGCTCCAGCATGCTCCTGCAGCTCCTGTAGCTCCTGCAGCTCCTGCAGCTCCTGTAGCTCCTGTAGCTCCTGCAGCTCCAGCATGCTCCTGCACGCTCCTGCAGCTCCTGCAGCTCCTGCAGCTCCAGCAAGCTCCTGTAGCTCCTGCAGCTCCTGCAGCTCCCTCAACCTTCCACAACAGCTGGGATTGGTTTTCCAGGGAAATGCGTGGGCTGGATGAATCCAGAGGAGATACGAGATGGTCTCCTTCTCTTTACCCTCCATCTTCTCCCACCTTTGTCTGCTGTAACGCCGTCCTCCAGGCTGGACGGTCTCTGGAGGACGGGTTGGCCGGGCCGGAAGCTTCCGCAGGGCTCGCGGGGGAAAGAAGGCAGGAGTGTAAAACACCTTCACAGGTGGGCTGGTTTCATGTGGGAACTCCTTGGACTCTGATTGGCCTCGACGGTTGAAAGAAGGGAAAAGAACCCTGAGACATAAATCTGGGCTCGACTTTGTGGTTTGAATCCTCCATAAATCAGAGGGTCAGCGTCAGACAGGAGACCCGCCGTCCTGGTGACGGAGCGACGGTTCCCACCTTCATGGAGAGGCGAGGTCATGAAGGGGGGAGTGACGTCTGCGGCGAGCATGGAGAGCATGGAGAGCATGGAGAGCATGGAGAGCATGGAGAGCATGGAGAGCATGGAGAGCATGAAGAGCTCCTCCTTCAGCTCGGTCAGATTCACATCTCACACCCGGGTCTTCCGGGTGTTTCCTGGCTGGTGTTGAACCCCGGCGAGGCCTCGGGACGGAGCAGCCCTGAGGGCCTCCACCGCCCGCTCGCCGCCTGTTCCTCAGAGATCCTGCAGAGCTATGGCGGGGGAACCATCAGGTCTCTCAAAAACAAGAACGTGATTTTTCGCTCTGCAACATCGGCCGCAGGACGAATTATTGCCGACCTGAAACCAGGAGGCAGATGGTGTGACGGCTCCAGATGCTTAAACATGGCATTTCAAACGGAGACACATAAGAGGAGATGTTTTATTTTGACAAGTGAGCAGATCCTCTCCCGGTCCCAGTCGAGTCCCTCGTCCGGGTCAGGAGACACCGGCTCATGGTTCTCGCCGACCCGCCTCGTCCCGAGCGCGACACCGCCGCAAGTTCTGGAGCGTTGGGTCAGAGGCTGGAGCACAAAAAGGCAGACGAGCAGAAGAATCCTCCTGGGTTGAGGGGTGGAGTCCAGAAGGTCTGAATCTCCAGCGAACACCGGAGCGCTGATGAGGGGCAGCTGGAGGCCGTGATTGGTGCTCAGCTGCAGGTGGTGCGGAGCAGGGAGGCCGGAGTCCCGCGCAGACCGACGGCCACGGTGAGTCCTATCTTTCATCTGCTCTGCCGCTTCTCGCTGTGTTTCTCTGGCGGAGCCGGTCTGACCGACGGGTGGCTCAGCGCCGACGTTTCTGATGTGAAGATCCTTCCGACGGCGGAGGTCATGATTGCTTTGGATTGCAGGCCGGAGCCGCTGTGGCTGCAGCAGTGACGGGAGCGTCCCTTCCTTCTTCTTCTTCTTCTTCTTCTTCCCTGCCTCTGGCTGCAGAAACAGCGCTCTGAGACGATGTTCACGCTGACAGACGGTTTAACGTTTGACTCTGATAACTGTGTTTACCTCATTCGCTGTGTTTCGTCCCGGCCCGACGTGGTCCTGGGATATGTAGTCCTGATGACTTGTAGTCCTGATGACTTGTAGTCCTGATGACTTGTAGTACCGATGTGATCCCGGGAGATGTTGTCTTCATCCGATAACAGAATATGCTGATCAATTATTACCAGTCATGTTGCCGATATATCTTTTTCCTCTGCGTTGTTCTGACTTCAGTTTGCACGTCCGGCCCAGGATGACGGCGCCGCCCGTTGATCCGCCTCTTTATCTCCAGGGGTGTCGCAGGCGGAGATCTATACCTCCTCTTTTGGGTGCTTCGTTATTCGCTGTTGTCAGAATTCACCTTGTACTGAATCTCCATCTCTGTCCGTGACGGACGTTTGGTCTGATGATTGCAGCCGCCGGCCTCCATCAGGAGTTTGCCTCAAAGCTTTGGTTTATTTCATTCGAGTCCTCGTTGTGCAGACATGTTGGACCTGCTCCCCTCCGTCTGGTCGCCGTCCGGCCGGGACGGAGGGCTTCTCCTCGCTCTCCTCGGCCCCGAGCCGCCGGGCTCGACGTTTCACCGAGGCCTCAGAGAGCCGAGGAGGCCGAGATAATTAGAGGATCGTCGGTCAAGAGTGTCATCGGGATTGAATGTTCTGGCTTGTTTCTGGGGGGGGTTGAGTGGGGTACATCTGCGAGTGGGGTACATCTGCGAGTGGGGTACATCTGAGAGTGGGTTGTGCTCCGTGTCCAGAGGCCGGTTCTCCAAGGCCTCCTGGACACGGAGGTTGAGGAGCAAACAACTGCGTGCCGAAAAACCTCCTATCCGGCGGTTTCCCTCGAGTCAGTGTAAAGTCCTCTCCGACCGGACAGTTTTCCTCTCTACCTCCTGTCACAGAATAGTTGCTCGCTCTGCCGGAGAGGCTTTGGCTTTGCTTACTTGCCAGGGCGTCGTCAGCGCACGGAGGAGCAAATACTTCAAGCGGCCTGATGTTTATGTATGCAGGACATTTCCATGTGTCTTCTGCTGGTGAAGCTCAGGACTTCTCAGTGTTCAGAGGGATTCATGCGGGGCGGACGCAGACCGAGACCCGCCCCGGGTTCCACGAGGACCGATGGAGATTCTGTCAAACAGCAGAAAAGGGATCGGTTCTTCTCGTCCGCTCCATCATGTAATCTTGGACAAATTGAATGAGCGTCATGTTTTTGTGGCGTTTGTCTCTCTAAGGCTGGAGGTGTGAGAGCAGGAGGTTCTTTCTGGCTGTGATATTTCCACAATTTCATCCCCAAACCATCCATCATGTGCTGCCACAAAAATGGACATGACAGCACTTCTGGTTTCCACGTTGACCACGCCCACTTCAAAACTGACCAATCACGCAGCAGTTCTTAGAAATCCTCCACGGAGAAAGTTCTGTCCAGGCGACGTGTGGAGACAAGCTGTGAGAGCAGAAGGATGTCATCGTGTTCTCACCGCCCTGGAAACAGAACACACACACACACACACATTCATTGCACACTTCATCCTGTGTGATTTTGCAGACAGTATCCATGATCTGCTGGGTGTGTGAGAGAAAGCGTGCTCACCTGTGAGATCATCCAGGAGACGCCTCACCTGAACCCAACAACGAAGGTGTGGCGTTGCTGACACTGTTGGCTGACACGAGCTCTGTTGGTTCGGACGACCAGCGCCTGCGATCCTCACTGATCCACATTTGATCCCATAAGATCGTAGCTTCCTGCGGTACCCTAGCAGCTAACTGCTAGCCGGCGTAGCGGACCTCCCACTCTGGGCTTGGAGAGCGGCGAGCAGTTCTTTATTCCCGGTGTTGACGGATAAACGTGGAGGCCGCCGTTCCTTTCCGGTGTCGCGGTCCAGAGGTGGGCGAGGGAAAGATTGACGTCACAGATGTTGCGGACGGAGCTTCTTCACTCGTCCCGTTGTGATGGAGTCCGGCTCGTTTGGCCGAACCGTGTTGTCTTTTAACGCCGGCTCCTTTCATTCAAATACAACCTCTGCCTTTGTAAAACACGCCGTAACCAGATGTTGTCCTGCATTCTGTCGGGGGTGCGGCGGGGTTTGGTTGGATCCGTGTTCTGCTAACCTGGTCAACGCAGCAGTGATGGCTTACCTTTGTAGCAGGTGGGGAATCAAATCTGCTTAGCATGCTAACCGTTGCTAGCGAGTGACCTCGGGAGGGTCTCGTGACCTCCTGGTTCTCGGACCTCAGTCCACCTGGGAGTGTTTCCTCTGCGGGCTCTTCAGTCTGCCGGCTCGACCCGGAGGTGGGACCAGCCCACATGGTCCTCGGCCCGGACGCTCCTGGACCAGGACTCAATGTGGTGATTGGCCTGAGAATCCTGCTGCCCCTCGTATCTGTTGGAAAGCTGGCGTCACAAAGCTGCTGGAACGGAGGTGCAATCACCGCGACAGACTGTGTGTGTGTGTGTGTGTGTGTGTGTGTGTGTGTGTGTGTGTGTGTGTGTGTGTGTGTGTGTGTGTGTGTGTGTGTGTGTGTCCTGTGGGCTGAGGGGTCTCCTGCCGGCCCCTCCTGGCCCGCGGGTCCGGCCCAGGAGGGCGGGGGGGCAGAAGCGGGTTCTCCGGCTTCGCTCCAGGTGGCTGCGTTCATCTGGTGAGGATGCTGGGAATGACCTGAACACAGTGCGGTGCGTTCAGGGGACGTGCGGAGATGATGACAGGTGAACATGGAGGATCCAGACGGCTCCTCTAGATGTTCCTCTTCACATTTGTCAAAGACCAAACGGACCGTCTTCTTCTGGATCTGCTTAGAAACCCTCTCAGCTGCTGCCAATCGTTCACTCGCTCCTGAGGAGGGCTTCACCCTGGACCACCAGGTCACGGGACACGGAGATACGGTCAACCTGACCTGGGTCACACACACACACATACACACACACACACACACACACACACACACAGCCAAGCAGTGGGGGGGGGGGGCAGCCTGCTGCACAAGGAGCATTCCTGGAAGAGCTTGGAATGGAATGATCAACCTTCAAGTTGGAGGAACACCTGCTCGCCCAGCTGAAGATCCTCCCCACCCCCGCTCCCAACACAATCATTTGAAATGTGCGCACACATGCACACACACACACACACACACACACACACACACACACAAATGGACATTCCAGCCACGCAACGAGCCCATGAATCCTGTTTCTGTGAGACATGTGGACCATCTGAGAGCAGATCCAGTTATAACCATTCGGGGTGGAGTAAAGAGCAGACATGAAGACCACGTCTTCAGAACGTGATCTTCACCTTTCACTCCACTCTTCATCGAGATGGTGCTCAAGGTTGAAGGAGCTGAGGTCGCTCTGGACGTCAGCTCAGGTGGAGAACGTCCGAGGAGCATCGACAGGGGAAACATCTCCACTCGTACCACCAAGGACGGAGACGTCTGGGGACAAAACCTCAAAGCGCTGGGAGAAGGTCATCTGTCTGTGGAGATGAAGAACCGGACAAACATGGAGACCCAAGTCCTGGAAGTCCTGCGACCAGAGAGGGGTGTGTGTGTGCGTGTGTGTGGAGCAGGAGGTGGACAGCCAGGCTGCTGCTCCTCATAACATGGGGAGGAGTTAGGAGACAATGGACTGTGTGTGTGTGTGTGTGTGTGTGTGTGTGTGTGTGTGTGTGTGTGTGTGTGTGTGTGTGTGTGTGTGTGTGTGTGTGTGTGTGTGTGTGTGTGTGTGTGTGTGTGTGTGTGTGTGTGTGTGTGTGGGAGAGGCCAAAGGTGGAGCTGCTGTCTCGTCTTTTGTCCTTCTGGCGATGCTCAGTTGCACTACATATCAGACAAACATGCTCTTGCTAATCGCTGTGCTCATGCACACACACACACACACACACACACACACAAGCTGCTACTTGACCTAGCCACCGGCTATTAGCTGTCTCCATGTGTTGTGCAATAAGTGGACTCATGCCGTCTGCAGAGAAACAACGGAGGAGGAGGAGGAAGAAGAAGAAGAAGAAGAAGGAGGAAGAGGCATCGCTGCCTTCCCAGCTCTACTTGTGCAGCTGGATGGAGACGTATTGATGTGGTTCCATCCAAGAACCATGAAATGTTCTCATTGGCCGTTGAGCCGTTAATGGGTTTCAGCTGACAATAAGTCATGAGAACACACACACTCTCACACACACACACACACACACACTGCAGTCCTCCAGGCCGTGTTCTGGACAGGCTGGTGTCTCTTCATGATGCGCGCATGCTAACCGAAGATATGCTAACCGAGCACGTGCTAGTTGAAAAGTGCTAACTGAATACGTGCTAATGGGAAGGTGAAGAGAGCGGAGCAGCTGCTTGTCCTGAGGTCCTCCCTGATCCTGAGCTCCTGCCGCTGGAAGGAGCTCCTCAGCCTGGAGGCACTTCTTTACTGATGACTGTAGCTACAGCCTGAGGGTGGAGGTGTGGAAGGTCTCTGCTGGGTGGAGGTGTGGAAGATCTCTGCTGGGTGGAGGTGTGGATGATCTCTGCTGGGTGGAGGTGTGGATGATCTCTGCTGGGTGGAGGTGTGGAAGATCTCTGCTGGGTGGAGGTGTGGAAGGTCCGTTGGACATTAAGATCATACAAAAGTTGTAAAGGAGAGAATAAGAGCAAAGCTTGGATGAGCAAGAACTTTGAGGCTTCATCCTGGATACTGAAGGACCTCCTTCAGCCTCTGCTGGCAGGAGGTTCTGCTGAACATCTACTGAGTGAAGGTGACTGGTCGGATGCCTCTATATGTGGCTCTGTGATTGGTCCCGCCTCTCGCCCAATGACAGCAGGGACCTGGTGGGTGCAGGACAGGGCGTGGAGAAGATGGTCACGGCGTGGTGTGCAGCACACGTCAGACTGGCCTTCAACCACCACATCCTCCTGATCTCCCAGAGGGTGCAACGTTCTGCACCTGACATGACCTTCATGAGAAGGTGCTCTGAGAAGAGGAACATCACGCAGGCCGTCAGAAGGTGAAGCCTTGCTTGCCTGGACCTTCTGGTCTCCTCACTGGTTCTTTTGGCAATGGATGGGAGGTTTCTGCCAGTAACACACACACACAAACACACAAACACACACACTAACACACACAGACCCAGAGTCCCCCGGGTGGAGGGTACATTAAGTAATTGCTAAGCACAGCAAGGAGACACATCAGCAGGGGGAATGAAAGAGTGAAAGAGTGACATGAATAGATGCAAAAGAGATGGGTGGACACACACACACACACACACACACACAGACACACACAGACACACACAGACAGACAGGTACACTCACACACACACACACACACACACATAGACAGACAGACAGACAGATGGGCAGTGGGTTTGTTTACATGGGCACCCGGCCAAGGCTGTGCTCGGCCAATGGTGTTGGGACAATGGTGCAGGCTGCAGGGTGGAGTGTGTGTGAGTGTGTGTGTGAGTGTGTGTGAGTGTGAGCGGCTGATTGGCTGCACGCCGCCCTGCCAGGGAGCAGAGGGTCGGGGGGGCGACGGTCCGACCAATGGGAGGGGAGGAAGGAAACGGCCTGCGTGTTTTGGGGGAAACAAAGAAAGACGGAAAGACATGCAAATAAAAGGATCTGAACCGGCAACCCAGCCTGGAGGGACTGCAGACCCCCTTCACACACACACACACACACACACACACACACACACACACACACACACACACACACACACACATGCACACAGTTTGTTGGAGTGTTTTGTTTGTGTTGTTGCGGGCAGTTACACAGAATGGCAAGGATTTTGCTGCTTTGGAGGATGTCCACTGTGTGTGTGTGTGTGTGTGTGTGTGTGTGTGTGTACTGTCCAAGGTCAGGGGAACGCAGACCTCGTACGGTTCCTCTCTGTCCTGGTCTCCTGCTCCTCAGGTTAAGGTCAGAGGACCAGCTGTCTTCATGACCTGTGAAGCTCACTGGACCGTGAGTTCTCGTCCAGTGTTTCACCAGCGGGTGAAGCAACACTGATGACGACCATCAGGAAGAAGAAGAAGGAGACACTTCCTTAGTAACCGTCGGTCGGAGTGTTATTGTGGACATCACACGATCTGGAGAAGAACGTGGAATTAGACTCCGCACAGTGTTTTATGGAATAACAAACACCGTCCAGGCGAGATCTGGAAAAAGCAGGTTTTATTCTGGAATAACACCATCTGGAGGAACATCTACCTGCTGAGAAAGATCACAGGATGGTCCAGATGTAAAACCCACCGATCCACCCAGACCATCTGGCATGATCTTTGTGTTGGTCTGATGATGGTAGCATCTCTAGATGTTCCCTTGAAGGCCACACCAACTTTGACCGCTCAGAAGGACAGGGACCTTCACGGGCCGTACCATCTGTGTGGACAGGAGGGGTGTTACTCCACACCGCGTGCGTTTAAACGTCTCCTCCTGAAGATGAACCCGTCACCCCAGGTCTGACGTCTGGTCGCCACGGGAACAGACCTCCGCCATCTTGCCCATTAGTGACGGTAAATATAGCAGCCAATGTTCCCGTCCTCGGCGGCGGCGGCGAGCGTGCGGACCTTTCCTGCGGCGCCGGCCCGAACACCAGCCTCCTGCTGGAGTCCTGTGTGTGTGTGTGTGTTAGGTGTGTGTGTGCGTGTGTGTGTGCATGGATAATCCTCTCACACCGTGTCAGTGTGTGTCTGCAGGGCACGCATCCTGTTCTCTCTCAACTCCTGTTTGGATGTATTTTCTTCTTGTGGCTAAAGATCTTGACTTCACTTTAACACACACACACACACACATGCTCGTGTGTAGATTCCTGGTCTGGTGTGTGTGTGTGTGTGTGTGTGTGTGTTCCGGTCTCTCGGACCCGGCGCCCAACCTTGAGCCGGTTGTTGGTGGAACGGCGTGGTTGCTTGGCAACGGTTGACGGTTATCTGTCCTCTTCCTTGTTCTGTGTGTGTGTGTTTTTTTTTTTTAAACACACAAGTTTCCATGACCTCAGTGACTGATTGGTCTGCATCACCATCACCATCATCACCTTCATCATGGTCTTCATCATGGTCATCAGGTCATCTGTAATGGCAGATAATTGCCCCGGGGATTCGCCAGAGGAAATTGCAGCGAGCCTGTTCGGCCTCGCCGGAGCAGCAGCTCCAGAGCGGAGATGGTGGACGTGTGATGAAGGTGGAGGAGGAGTGTGTGTGTGTGTGTGTGTGTGTGTGTTCCTGCCGTGTGGGTGGGCGAGGTCACACATGAATGCAAACAAACTTCTGGTTCCAGGAAGTATCCTGGTCCTCCTGGTTCCACAGCAGCTGTGAGCTCCGTCCGGCTTCCACTTTTCAAGCTTCAAGCAGAACATCCAGAAGCAGGAACCCTCTAGAAGCCCTGCAGGGTGGACTCCGGTCCCAGCTAGATGTCATGATGTTCTCCTAAACATGGAGTTGTTTTCAGCCACAGTGCTTGAATTGGCACACACACACGCACGCACACACACACGCCACCTGTCACTTTGGGAGGCCTCTTTACGTCAGCGTTGGGCAGCCGTTACATAAGACGACACGGGATACGGACGTTGCATCGCTCCGCCTGCGTCGGCCGGCTCGTCCCCGGAGGCGGCCGGGCGTGCACGTACGTGCGCGGGCTTCCGGCCTGCTCGGCGGGCGTCACAGACGACGCGAGACCGGAGGTGACTCGCCGTCGCGGAGACAAATCGGACGAGCGGACGGAACGGCGAGTAAAGAAAGGCGGCGTCCGGAGGCGCGGCGGTGGATCCTGGATCTTCAGACGGTCGCTGGGTTTGTATCTTCTCCCTGCGCCGCTTTGCTGGGTGAAGAAGCCCGTTAGCCGGTCGGCCAAAATGTTGACGTTCCTCCACGAGCTCTGGAAACCTCCTCCGAGGCGGCGCCGGACAGAAGAGCTCCAGTCCGTGTTGCTAGAAAGCTTTTTAAAAATGGCTCCGGTGAAACGGCGTCCAAAGGCATGAATGGACCAGACGCCTCTTCTTCTCTGACCCAGGATCAGCTGTGGATGAAGAGCAGGAGCGTGAGGGACCACCTCAGCTTCACCGCTCCCCGAGTCAGACCTTCGGGCCAACACGGAGGCCAGTAGACACCTGAACATTGTTCATCTTCATCGTAGCGACGTGATCATCATGACACCTTCATGACCTTCACCAGATCTCCTCGCTGTGAAGGAAACACAAACCGCCTTCTCAGAAGCTTGGCGGCGAAGCGATGGCGGATCCAGGATCTGACCGGAGAGCGAGAGGACGGCGAGGCCCCGCCTCCCTGCCGCTCCCAGGCCTGAGGGTGGAGGACAACGTGAGGAGATGACACCTGCTCACCTCCTGACAGCTGACGCTCTGAGGAAACCCAAGGAGGTGATGGGAAGCTCCAGGGGAGAGGAACGCCTGATATCTCCTCTCTTTGTCAGACCAGGAGGAGGAAGAAGAAGAAGGAGAGGAAGAAGAAGAAGAAGAAGAAGAAGAAGAAGAAGAGGAAGAGTGTCAGAGAGAAGAAGGGAAGAAAGAGAAGGGCTGAAAGAGGACGAGACTCTCATGTGAGAACGTGAAGGAATGAAGGAATGGAAGGCCTTTCTGCGGGGGGGGGGGCTCATTGTCATCCCATCTGTCTGGCTTCATCTCCACACACACACACACACACACACACACACACACACACACCCTCCCACTACTTCAGAGCCTCCCTCCCCCGGACAGCTCACACCCTCCATTGTCCTGTGGTTAGCACCCCCAACACACACACACTCTCTCTCACACACACACACACACACACACACACACACACGTGCTGGCAGACAACCAGGGAGCTTCCACCCACAGCAACTGGTGGCATTGTTAGCATGCATGTGCAGAGCTACCAGCTCACACACACACACACACACACACACACACACACAGCAAGCATCTGCTGGCGGGGGGATCCTGGTCTTGAGGAGAAGGTGGAGAAGGTGGAGAAGGTGGAGAAGGTGGAGAAGGTGGCCCCGCCTCAGCTCTCCAGCCAAAGGACAGAAATCAGATTCAGAAGATTCAAAGGGTTCAAAGGAATCGAAAGATTCAAAGTGTTTATTGTCCCGTTCGGTCTGGAATGTGTTTCTCCCGAAGCGTCCGAGGAGAACGTGGGAGAAGATAAACGCTGCTCTGGATGAGGTCGGACGCAGCCTCGGTGAGAAGAACAGCTCCTGACAAGAATTCATTAAAAACTCCTCCTGGACGGGTTCTTCTGCGGAGGAAGGGCTCGTCCCTGCTGCTCATCACTTAAATTGTGGAGAAGCCACGCTGCAGATGTTCACAGAGGACCTTCTACCTCCCTGGGGAGGAGAGCTAATGGAGGCACGCGGAGGGGAACCTCATCTCGACTGGACGGCGGTCCTTCACGTCAGCGAGCGCCAGAAGAACAGCGTTCCTGTCATGCCAAAAACACCTGTCACCATGTCCAGGTGCTCCTCATGTGCATCTTCATCTTCAGGCCTGCAGTCCCACAGTGACAGGGAGATGAAGCTGCTCAAACACGGTGAAGGTGAGGAGGTGTCAAAGCACTGGTGGGCGTCAGAGTCGACTTACGTTGCTCTCCTGAAGATGAGGAACAAGTATCTGTGAGCTCCATCTGCTGAGTCCACCTCCTTCAGGTTTTAGTTTGAGGATGAACCAGAGGTGGGGTGGACCTTTCTAGAAGACACCGTACGACGGCGTGCGGCGGCTCCCGTGCAGAGCGTCCTCTTTGCGTCGGGTCGCGTTGGCCGCCTCCGGTCCCGCATCCGAAGGCGGCTCCCTGCAACCCAGGGGAGATAGTGATCGTGGACCTCCTGCTCCTCAGAGCTTCTGCTTTCACTCGCCGGTTCTGCAAAGGTTCTTCAGACCAGCGCAGTCTGTTTGGCACCGACGGCCAGGCGGGAGCAGAGGTGGAGATGTGGAGGATGGAGACGCCGTTCTCTCTTTCTGTTATTCGGGCGTCGCGGCGCAGGAGGTCCGGCGATCGTCTTTGGAAGCCGACGTTCCCGGTTGGATCTCCGGCTCCTCCTCGTGTGTCCGCGTGATGTTGAGGGACACGCCGAAGCTCTCGCCGCTCCTCGGCAGCCTCACGTTCCTCCAGGACGGCTTCATTGCAGAGGACCAGTTTCCCCACGAGGGATTGACAAAGGATCAGCTACTATTATTATGATTCCAGGGTCAAACTGGAGAAGGTAGAAAAGGCTTGGTGCCTCCCGGAGCGGACGACTCCCTGAAGGTCTGCGGCTCAGGTGGACGAGGAGCCCTGGATCCGCCTGGATCCGCCTGGATCCGGCGGGTCAAAGTCCTCGGCTGGTTCTTGCAGCACCTCGGAGCATCCGGGGAGCTCAGCTCCTCCGAGGGAGGGTCTTTTTACGCTTCCGGTGGAACTCGTAGGCGCTCAGAGGAACTCTGAAGCCACGGCCGTCAGCGGACGCTTCTTCTGGACTGCAGAGTGACGGTTTTGACTCTTCTGTGGCCACGGCGCAGATGTTTGGGACAAATGGAGCCGAGTGGAGAAAACACACTCAGAGAGAGAGAGAATACGAGGACACAAAGAGAGGCAGATGTTTCCTGTGCCAGGGGCTCCTGGAGCGCTGCGGGGGTGTGTGTGTGTGTGTGTGTGTGTGTGCAATCACTCGACGCTCTTTCATATACTGTACCTTTAAGTGTGTGTGTGTGTGTGTGTATACGCTGGAAGGCACAAAGCTGCTCCAGACTGGTCTTTGTTGTCGGAGTGACGGAGCATGTGAGTGCATGTGATGCCTGTTTGTATCTTCACCGTTCTCCCTCCCCGAGTCTTTGTTTACACTCTGGAGAACATTTTGTAAGAACACCTCCCCACACACACACACACACACACACACACACACACAGACCCACCGCCTCCACAAACCTCCACCCCCACAGTGTTTGAGTTTCGAGTGTGTGTGTGTGTGTGTGTGTGAGTGTGTTCTACGTGGTTTACGTGCTGACACAAGTAGGCCAAGCAGAGGGTGCAGAGAGGCGGCGCAGGAATGCCTGGCGCCGGTCCACCATTCCAGCCCGGCTGCCCCGGATCCTTCTAGAACCGGGTCTGAAACGGGGGGAGGGGTTTCTGTGTTTGGTCGTTTCTGATTGGCTCGTCGGCGACTCGCCGATCGTCCGCCACACGGGGACGGGAACGTCTCCCGCCGACGTCTGATGGATCAACATTCATCCGTTCGTCGTCGCTCCGTTCGCCTTTCAACGCCGCGACCCGACGGGAGGCGGGGTCTCCCCGGACCAATCACAGAGAGGCGTACGACCGCTCACCTCCTCATGCACATGTTTTGATGTCGGCTCCTCCTCCTCCTCCCAGCAGGAGGTCCCGGGTCAGATTCCCGCTGGGTTCCTTCCCGTGCAGAATCTCCGGTTCTCCCGTGTCTGCGTGAGGTTCCTCAGGGTTCTCCGGGTTCCTCCGGGTTCCTCCCGCAAAGGCTCAGTCGAGTGGAGGGAAGCCGCTCGTGGTTCCAGTGACTCATTAAGCTGATGATCTGATGTAGGTCTGATGTAGGTCTGATGTAGGTCACCGGTGGTTTTGCTTGTTTCCATGTTTTTGGCTGTGACGGAGCTTCTCAGCGTCCCGGCGGCGAGCGAGAAGGTCCACAGGAGACTCACGTCTGAGCAAACACGAGCAGCGGCCGGGACGGAACACGTCTCAGCATGGCCACCATTGAAGAGGGATTTCATTGTTGTAGTTGGCAGTGTGTGTGTGTGTGTGTGTGTGTGTGTGTGTGTGTGTGTGACTGCCTGTGTGTTAGTAGTGTTGCGTGAAATTGCCATTTTCAGTTTCTCCTGAGGTCTCGAGGTCAGAGATGCTACTGACTGTTTTCAAGGTGTTTGACAGTGTGTGTGTGTGTGTGTGTGTGTGTGTGTGTGTGTGTGTGTGTGTGTGTGTGTGTGTGTGTGTGTTCACCCACGCAGCTGTGTTCCGCTCAGGGACAAAGAGCAGATGCCGTCAGCTGCTTTCAGTCTCAGTAAATTTCCCCCTCGCTTTTCAGGTCGAATGTTTTGCGGCGGTACCTTGTGGCCTCCTCCTCTCCTCGGCCTCCAGTAAACCTCGTCTGGCACGGAACGTCTTCACATCGGGGTAAACAGGAAGTGGCCGAGGCGCACGCGCCAACTGCTTCCTGTCGCTTTCTCAGTAAAACCCAACCAGGAGGAACCAAACCCACGTTGTCCCCAGATGACTGCGCTTCGAAGGCACCGAGCGTTCATGTTTACAAGAAGCGGCGGCTTTAAATGAACACGCGTCGTCTTCCGGTTTGATCTTCTCGGTGGAGGCGGCGTTCCTCAGGTGGAACCTGCTGCTCGCTTCCACGGCAGGACCAGCGGGAGCTGCTGCCTCGCCTCCGAGGGGACTTTCCTCCTCCAGTCAGCAGAAACCCGATGAACAAAGACGCAAATGGCCTTCAGTTTCAGTGTGTGTGTGTGTGTGTGTGTGTGTGTGTGTGTGTGTGTGTGTGTGTGTGTGTGTGTGTGTGTGAGGCCACCTCCTGGGTTTAAGCTCCAGAGAGGACCTCGCTATCGATTCTGAGTGCCCACTTTATTTTTAAACAAAGGCTCCAGACTAAACACGTCTGGGCCTGTTTGACGGTGTGTGAGTGTGTGCATTAATGCATGCTTGCACTTCTGTGTGTGTGTGTGTGTGTGTGTGTGTGTGTGTGTGTGTGTGTGTGTGTGGTCAACCTGCATGTAGAGGGCCTCTTGTTGAGCCCCGAGGCCGGGCTATATTTAGGATGCTGGTTCCTCATAGCGCCGGCTGCTGATTGGAGCAGGCCGGCCGCAGGAATCAGCTGCCCGAGTGTGTGACGGCCGCCGTCTCCACGACCACATGTGGGAGGAGACGGCGGATGGACGGCGGAATCGTCCGGGGGTTTCGGAGCTTCGCATCAGCTCCTAGGAATCATGGCGGGCGGACAGAAAACGACGGGGGAATCCCCTCCGCGGGACTTCCTCCTCGGTTTCCCCGCCGCCGCCGCCGGGCGCCACGACGTACGTCTGGGGCGCCGCGGAAGAAGCGGCAGACTTGGTACCGAGCGTGGATCCACGGAGCCTCTGGCGGGGGGGCGACTCTCCGGCAGGCGGCCGTTGGATCCCCGAGCGCTGAACGGACGGCTTCACGCCGCCGAAGCAAAACCAAAACCCGTCGTTTGGTCGAAACTGAACTCTTGATATGCGGAAGATGGGAGTTTCCACAGAGCACCGTCACTCGGCCAGATCCACGTTGGTTGGTTGGTTGGTTGGTTGGTTGGTTGGTTAGTTCTCTGCACCGCCACCCACCCTCTCACGCATACGTCAGCTGTTCACCATGTGGTTCCTGGGGGTTCGGGGTCTTTGGTGGACCTGCTGCAGGTCTTTCTGCCCCGCCGACTCGGTCAAAGCTGCCCGACGGCCACGGCTGCGAACACATGAAGTGGAGCCTCTTCTTTGGCCCTACAAGGCGTGACGGGTCCGGATGGAGGTCCTCCACTGACAGCTCGCTGGAGCGGGGGTGAAGATAGGCGAGGGGGCGAGGTGGGACAGACAAGGAGCGATAGGAGAAGAATCTGCCAGGAGGAGATAAAGACCTGGAGGAGGTCTGTTCTGGGGTGAAGAACAGAAACCTCAGGCGGAATCAAGCTCCCGTTCTCTGTGTTCTCCTGAGGAGATATATTGACTGCAGGACAAGACGGGACGCTACCCTCTTGGCCTCCAGACCTCCAGACCTCCTGGCCTCCAGACCTTTAGGTCTCCGGACCTCCTGGCGTGGCAGCAGATGTCTTTCCGTGCAGCGGCTGCTGTGTCCTGCTGCCCTCCGTGTTCATGTGTTGTATAAAAGCACCAAACCTTTCATGATCACAGTATCTGGAGAACATGGCCTCAGATTCTTTGATCCTTCTTGGTTTCTCTCAGAGGAGGTCCCAGTAAAAGTGTTTGGTGCACCACTTTGATGGAGATGAGAAGATAAGCTTTGACGGCCCCCGGACTCCGGGCGGGTTCGGTCCAGATCCACGGCATCCTGAGGCCGGTCGTCCCCGAGGGCGGGTCATCTGCGCCGTCCTCTGTGGCGTCTCCATGGGTCTGCGATCATCTGTGTGGACTTGGTGTCTTCAGGGGCAGAACATCTTCCCGCTCCCCTGATGTAGGTCACCCATCGCCTTGGAAACACGAGGAGATTATTTTCACCGCGCCGGTCATGATGACCTCAGCATCACCTCAGCATCTCCCGCGTGCCCGTCTAACCAGACGCTCTCGGCTCCCTCGCCTCGCCTCGGCCCGCCGCGATGTCCTCCCTCCTCCTTCGGGGCAGCCAGGAGGTCCAGGTCCAGCGGGACGACTTCAGCCGCTTTCTCACCGTAGCAACTTCTTGCAGTTCCTAGAAGCTTTTCAGGATCAAGGCTGTTTCTCGCTGCATCTAAACAGCAGAGGAACCAAGACGTGGACCTTCGGGCTCCGAGGACCATCTCGGCTCCTGATCCAATGCGGGCTCTGGCCCGGGGGCTCGGTGATCATCACCAGACCTCGGATGTCGTCTTCCCGGTCTTCTTCGGTGGTTCGTTGGCACGTTGCAGACCCGGGTCACGCAGGTCCAACCGAGGACCCTCGCCGACTGTGGAGGCACAAAACCGGAGGAGGCTACTTCCTGGAACCGAGCCGGGGCTGGAGCCTCCTCAGAAGGGTTCAGAAGCAGCTATCATCTCAGCCGGCTTCAGATTCATGCGGAGCTTCTGTTTGGACACGGGGGCGTCACGCGAGTCGGGGCTCGGCGGCTTCCAGGCGGCCTGATGGAAAGCAGTGTGACAGCTGGTAGAGCTTCTTCACCCCGGAGGAGGATCTCATTCAAGGAGGAACCAACTCGTCCTTGGTTTCAGTGACGCACAAAGGGTGTGGAAGGGAGGAGTCGCACAGGATCGCAGCGGACGTCTCTGCTGAAGGACGACGTGGTGCGGCAGGCGGTGGACGCACGTCCAGGGAGATACGGAACAGACTGAACTTCATGATGATACAAAGCAACAACACTCCTTCGCTCTGTCTTTAACCCTGAACCCACAAACACTACTGGATACACAAGTTGTACTGTATGCACACGCACTACTGTGTGTACAAGCACTACTGGATACACAGGTACTACTGTAAACACAGGTACTACTGAAAACACAAGCACTACTGGATACACAGGTACTACTGAAAACACAGGTACTACTGTAAACACGGGTACTACTGTAAACACGGGTACTACTGCGCCCAGAAGTACGACTGCACCCACGACTGCGACTGACCCCGGAGCTGCTGCTGCTGCTTCCAGGGGTACCACTGCTGCTTCCAGGGGTACCACTGCACCAAATGTACTGCGGTGCCCATTTTCCACAAGTGCCTCGGCACCGCAGACGCACGGCCCCGAGCACGAGGCGCTAAAGGGTGGCGTGCAGCCGTGGCGTAGCTCCTGTCGTTTAGGCGCGAACACTCGACCCGCCATCTTGCCGGTGCTAAAGCGGCCCCAGATGTCTGCTGCCCTCCTGCTAGCAGACACCGGCTCGCCGTCACTCGACGGGCCTTTGTTCACGCCGGCTGTGCTCGATGCACCGACGTCGCGGCGGGCCGAGCCGAGGCGAGGCGAGGCGAGGGAGCCGAGAGCGTCCGGTTAGACGGGCGCGCGGGAGATGCTGAGGTGATGCTGAGGTCATCATGACCGGCGCGGTGAAAATAATCTCCTCGTGTTTCCAAGGCGATGGGTGAGTCCAACGCCCTCTGACGCTTTGCTCCGGTCGAATGGAATCGACAGGCCGACCCGGTTGCTATGCCGGCGCTGAGATGTTACGGCGCGGTTTCATCAGGAGCCCGGCTGAAGCTCCGCGGCGACCATCAGAGCTCGGGTCGCCGGCGGAGATGTTTGTGGACCCCCTGGTGCTGTCACACCCTCCTCTGTTGCTTATCTGCTAAAACAAATTTCACAGTTTTATTCTGTTTTTTTTTGTCCCGCTCGTCCTGCACTCCGAGACCGTCCACCCTCTCATTCACACGTCTGGGTGACGTCATGACGTCGGGTCTCCAGTGAACTTCCTGCACGTGTCTGGACTGTGGGAGGAACTCGGGGACCCGGGAAGAACCTGGAGGCTCCACTGTGCTGCTGCGACATGATAATGGCTATAAAATGTATCTATGTCAGGACTTATCGACTCGTGCCTTTGGGTTCGGGGAAAATGAAGAGTTAGGGTCAGGGTCAGGGTTGTTGCCGGCCCGTCCGGACTTTGTCGGCTCCAAGACCTCGTCTCGTCTGAATGTTCGTGCCGATGATGGACAAGTGACAACTGGTAGCTTCGTTCCCTGTCGGCTGAGAAGCTGAGAAGCAGAGGCCAGTGTTTGGAGAGGCAAACCCCGACTTAAACCGCAGGCCGTCGCCTTCCCTCCCCTCGGCGCCCTCGGCGCCCTCGGCGCTCCCGCCTCCTGCTAAACCAGCTCTTCTGGTTGCCTCCATTGTCTGTGTCAAAACGAGCCAAATGTTTTCTTTCCCCGCCTGCTGCTTAGCGACCTGGGTGATTTCGAGTGCTTGCAAAGGATTGCGGTCTTAATCCGAACCCGGGGTTTTTGCAGAGTCGGCTGATTCGTGCGCGGCGGTGTCGTGCGTGCCGGCGCCCTGGCTGAGTTAGCACCTTTTCGCTTGTTTGAGAGAATCCCGGCTGAGGCCGCCATCTGTCTCGGCCTGCGATGGCGGGCACTCCGAGCTCACGGCCGGTCGGGAACCAGAACTGAGCTTTTAGAGGAAGGACGTCAGCCGGGGGAGAGTTTGGATTTGATTCTCCGAGCAGGGAGCAGATCTTCTTCTAAGGCGAAGCGGCAAAGGACTCGTCGTAACCTCGCCGTTATCTGCGAGTCTCCGGCTGATCGTCCGACGTCTGAACCCAGGAGGCTCGTCTCTCTCCTCGCGCCGGTTCGTCGCAGTCGCGTCTTTGGAAGGCGTAAATGGATCCGAGCGAGTTGGTTCTTCTGCCCCGGGGGAGGTTTTGGCGAGAAGGACCCAGATGTCCCTGTCACTCCTCCGGGCCGCCGGCTCGGGTTCCCGTCCGGCCTCGCCGCTCGTTTCACGGCAGAGAGGAAGCTTCTCCTCGAACGCGCCGTCCGACCGGACGGTTCGAATGACGACAGGCCGCCGGCGGTTTGATGCCAAGATAGGAAATCTTTTATTACAGAGAAAAAAAAAACTTTTCTTCCAAAATATAGAAATCTGTACAACTTCCGCACAATCAATTTACATGAACTGTACAAATTTACAGCAGTTCATCACGACATACCCAAGGTGAAGAAAGGGGACACGATAAAGATGTACTGACGGGAGATCACAAGGTAGACGGCCTCTCTTCTTGGGTACGCTCAGATTTTTTTTATCTCTTTTCTGGTTTTGTAAGTAAATAGAGGAAAAAAAGAGAAAAAAAAGGAAGAAAAACAGGAAAAAATACCCCAAAGAGAAATAAAAAACAAAGGATACGTCGCTGCTTACAGATCGTGGAAACTACGTCTCTCACCAAAACGACTTTGGTCCTCGCCAACGCTCCCGTCGCAAAATGGCTTCGCTCGCCAACAAGCGTCATCCGCGTTAGAAGATGAAGTACGAAAAAGGACGACGCGGCGAAAGCGTCCGGGTCGGGCGATCGTTGGCACTTCCCGCGCGTCGCATCACGAACTCCGCCGCTCGTCGTACGGTCGCGATACATTCTACGAGAGGGGAAACACCCCCGACGTGAAGGCGGCGAGAATCCGACTCGCCGTCCCGTTTCACGCCGCCGCGCGCCGCCTTCCGCAAGGGTATCCGAGGCCTGAGTTTGGCAGTACATTCCAGGAGACGCCTCCTTGAAAACCTCACACCACTTCAACTTGACATATTTAGTGCATTTCATGTGCTATTTTTTCTCTTTTTTAAACCCCGAAGCACTCTTACAAAGGATTCTGAGACCGATGTGTGCACAAGCTGAATGGATGCCATTTAAATATGCAACAATGCTGAGAACCTCAACCGGTAGAGAAGGGGGCGAAGGGGATTCGTTTCAATTTTTTTCTTTTTTGGTGGGGGGAGCGGAGGTCTAAAAACGAGGTCTGGATTATAATGGGAGATTAAAAAGCCTTTCAAAAGCAGACGAAGAGGCGGACCGGCGCCACGGTCGGGTGACCGCCTCGCGACCCCACTGGGCCGCCGGTACGGAGCGGCGCCGCTTCGGGCCGCGGTAGCTTCCCTCCTGGGCCGCCGGCCCGGCCGGCTCCCCTCCTCGCCTCCGTCTGGCCGACGTCGGATCAGGCTTCCCCCGGATGGCGAGGGAGAGCGCCGATGGAGGCGGCGAAGCGTCAAAGGCTCCAGCTCTCCTGCCCGTGATCCTCTCAGGCTTAGGGGAGCTTAAACGCCCGCCGGTCTGGAGATGTCTGGTGGACCGGCTCGCCGCCAGAGATTTGACCGGCGGCTAATGCCTCCGGCCGTTCCGGCGTCTGCTCGGGCAGATGCCGGTCCCGATCGCCGCCTGAACCGAGGGACGGGGTTCGGGCGGCGGTGCGTCACAACGCCGCCGCACCTTTTCACGTGCATGTAAACAACAGTTGCTACTCAGTAATTAAACGCGGCGCAATCCAGTGAGATGAAAACAGAAGACGACGGTCGGATACCCTCGGCGCTTCATCCGACACCCGCGGCCCCTCGCCGGCGCCCCCCCGCCTCGTGCGGCTCGAGCGCGCTGGTTTTCTTCTCCGTCGATTCCGAGGGAGGGTCGAAGGCTTGCGGTCGGGACGAGGGCCGGCGTCTGAGTCCGGAGGGGGGCGACCGGAGGGATTTTAGCTGCCCTGGACGAGTGTCCGGCCCCGGCCGCCCCTCCTCCGCCGACCGGCGCCTCGTCCTCGCCTTCCTCGCCCGACCCCCCGCGGAGATGGACGATGATATGTGTCACATTGGGTCTACCTGCATGCGCAGGGGGCGGCGAGCAGCATAGCGGCTGGCTTTAGGCTGTACATGAGGTCTGAGCTGAGGGGCGATATGTGGCACTTGAGGCACTCTGGCCATCCCTCACCGAGAGGCGCGGGGAGGCGAAGCTGGCGGTCCGGCTCCGGCCACGCTTCCGGGCGCCGCCGCACCGGAACGGCTCGGCCTAAGCCTGCTATTGGTTTGAAATGGCTCATTATTGGTGGAAAAGATGTCTCCTTAAGGCAGCGCTCACTAGAGGGCTCTTTGCCTGCCAGGGGCTCCGGACGTCACCGCAGAGGATCCACGCCGGCCCGGCTCGCCGCCGTTCAAGTTAATCTCCGTAAAGTCAGTGCTCGACGCCGGGAGTCTCGCCCGGTCGCCGCCTCGTCCCGACCTCAGCGAGCGACGCCTCCTCTCGGCCGAGCTCCGCCTCCGGAGCGCCGAGGAACAGTGCCGTAGCAACGGGCGACAGCCCGCCCGCCTCTCGCGCCTCCGCCCGAACGACAACGGCTCCGAAATGTTCACAAATACAGTGTTAACAAAAAGAATTGAAATCCAGAGTTGGCGACGTCGCCGCCGAGGGAGCGGCGGAACGGACGAACGGCGAGGAGGTGACATTCGAAATGGATGGAATGCAATGCGATTTCATCGAGGGCGTGCACATCCCACACAATCCGACGTCAAAGTGCATTCAAGGTCAAATCGGAGGGCCGGGAGGAAGAGCGTCCATTGGGTTGGAGAACAACCCCCACCCCCCCGCCGCCGCCGCCGCCGCCTCGCGCTGCGGTGAGATTCGGCGACGCGGGAAATGAGGAGACGCGTTCAGGGATGGGGTCACAACACAGGAATTTGATTGCTAGATTCAACAACATTCAGTTAAAACGGGGGGTCGGCAGGAGGCGGCGACCCCCGAAAAGCTACACACACACGGGCGGCGGGATGGCGACAGTGCAACGGACACGCTGGTAACCATGGGCAACAGCTGTCACGACACATTCCACTTGCACTTACATACGGGAGGAGGTGAAGTCGGGCTCGAGGAGGAGGAGGAGGAGGAGGAGGAGGAGGAGGCGTGGGGACGGAGGCCTTTGCTGCAGCAGCTTCAGGGTGAAGAACCAACTCCCTGTGGTCCAAAAAGAGGTTTTATAGAAAATAGAGAAGCTCTTGCTGGGCGTTTCTTCACTCTGAGCTCTGAGGAGGAAAGGCCTCGCCTGGACCTCGGCCTCCTCCGCCTCACGCAGGAATCAACAGAATACCGGGGGGCAAATGTGGATTCTGAAACTCGAGCGGGGGTGAAGCGTCCCCGGTGAGAACTCCTTCCGATTCGGGGGTTTGGTGTTCGGCGCGTTCGTCATGTACCCATAGTAACCACAAGTAAGAAAAGTGCAAAGTCGATGCCGACGGCCCCCGCCGAGGCGGAGCCGGTCGCCACCTTGTTTACAGTCGGGATGGGAGGAGGCGGAGCCGGAGCCGGTCTCCACGCCGTGTTCCTGGTCGGTTGGTTTAGCTGCCCCAACAGTTCCATTCCACAAAGCCTCTCCTGAAAACGGGAGTAACCAGCTGGTCCAAAAACACAACAGAAGAGATGATCATGGGGGGGGGGGGGGGGGAAGGGGGGGAAGGGGGGGGTCAACGGTTTCCATCACCTGGACGACGGGGGCACATCCTCTGTTTTTTTTTTTCTTTAGCTTTTTTTTCCTCTTTCACTATTTCATTTCATCATCTTAGCTTTGAAAAGACCGGTCGCACAGAACCGGCTGCGGGTCGACCCTGAACAGAAGAACGCCGCGGTCGGGCGGCGCCTCTCTAGCTGGACACCGTCATCATGAAGTTCTTGGAGGGACTGGTCCTGCCCAGCACCATCAGTTCCTCCTTGCAGCTGATGTGACTGTCCACCATGGGGCTCACCGGCCCGGCGGACGCCGAGGGGGCGCCGGCGCCGGCGCCCACCTGCATCCCCACGGGGACCGGCTGCGACTCGTACAGGACGCAGATGGAGCCGTCCTCGCCGATGCGGTAGGAGACCTCGAAGGGGTCCACCCAGAGCGTCAGCTCGCTGGGCAGCAGCAGGTAGAGTTGCTGGATGGTCAGGCCGATGCGCTGGCCCGCCTGCCACACCAGCGGGTCCATCTTGTGGTTGATGCGTATGCAGCGGTAGCCCGAGCCTTTGCAGGGCCGGTCCGGGAACCAGTGGTGCTTGTATTGCTCTGCGGAGACAAGAAGATGCGCACGTGAGCTGCGACCCTCGCATACCCCGGGCTACCTGCCGCTCGCACCGGGCTACCGGTCGCTCGCACCGGGCTACCGGTCGCTCGCTCCGGGCTACCGGTCGCTCGCTCCGGGCTACCTGTCGGCGCGGGCGCGATAACGAGCGAATCGTGAACCCGGACGCGCTCGCGCTAAAGTCCGCCTGACATTGTGGAGCCGTCAGAAGGAAGCAAGGCCCTCGAAGCCGTTAGAGGCCTGCGGTTTGTCGGCGTGGCGCCCGCCGTGGCCCTCGCCACCTTTGCGGCGCTCCACGGAAGGCAGACACACCAGATGTCGCTCCCTGGAGTCACTGGAGCATCTTCACCTCCATTCACCCACTTTGGATTTTAATCCTCTTAAACCTTCTCAACCGCTGCGACCGACGACGACTCGAGCGAGGAGGTCACCCTTGAACCGTCACTTCCTGCCTGACTCGCGGGATCTCTTTCTTTAAATCAGCAAAATATTAGCTATTAGCCGAGAAGGTAACAAGGTGTGTTCCTTTTGGGAGCCGCTGGGTTGAAACACTGAGGGGAAAAACAAAAAAAGTCCATGTAGGCCACCGGGGGGTGGAAATCAATCCTCCAATCATGGAGACGGGGTGGGGGTTGGTTGTGGGGGTGGAGCAGAAAAACACCACCACCTGTTGTGGGCCTGATAAGCAGCCATAAACAGGCGGCCGGCGGCGCCCTGGGCCTACGTGACAAAGAGAAGGCCATTGAGTTGCACAACCCCCCCCTCGGCTGCCGTCACCCCCCCCCCCCCCTCGCTCCGACTGGCAGAACAAAAACACCCGGAGTGTGGGAGTGTGGGAGTCTCAGCCGCCATCTGGGACTCAGGCTCCGCCCCTTAAAGGGACCAGCCTTGTTTTTCTGAAGTTTGCCTTCATCCAGACCAACAACCAGGAAGTGAGCGTCGCCGCCGCCGCTCCTCCTCCTCCTCCTCCTCCTCCTCCTCCTCCTCCTCCTCGGCCACACAAAGACTCCTCCATTTTATTTTCCGCCGACGGCTGCCGGTTAGAAACCTGCTCCGGCCCTTAGAAACCCCGTCCGGATTGAATTCCCGTTGTTGCCCGGCGCTTTGTGTCCCGTGAAAATCGGGGGTAAGTGAAGTAGGGCGCCGGGGGGGGGGGGGCAGGAGCCGGGGGGGCACCTGTATGCATCGGAGGATAATGACCCCCCCCTTCCTGTCACTGTTTGCTGCTGAGCTAATGGAGCTCCTGAAAGCACACGAGGGGGCGGATGATCTTTCAGCTGAGCCACAAAAGGAACCCCCCCCCCCCCGAGCAGCTGGGACCGGATCAGCCCGATCAGGAAAACCAGGACGGGGGGGGGGGGGGGGGCAGTTAACCTGGGGGAGGGGCAACTCAGATGGGTTTCTTCAAGAGAACCAAACTCCGATAAGCCCGAGGCGGTCGCCCCCCCGCCGGGACCTCCTCGGCTCCACTGGTTTAGCGATCCGGATCTCGGGTCCGATCTTTGTGTCGGGGCGACCTCCACGCTGCCCCCCCTCCCCTCCCCCACACCAGACTACAACCCAAACTTTTGTCTGTTAGTGCGACGCTGCCCTTCGCTCTCGCTCCTCCGGACAAACAGTTCCCGGGACCTTCTGCTCGGAGCTCCACCCGACTCCGGCCTGATGTGGAAAATATAGGTCAGCCCTGGTGGTGGCGGTGGGGGGGGGGGGGGGCAGATGTATGGCGGCTTTAGAGCCGGAGGAATGTGTTTACTGCAGGAAACTAGACGCGGCCCGTCAGCGGGGGCCGCTTTGTTCGCCCCGTCGGCAAAAGGGGGGAAATCCGGGCGGAATCCAACCGCGGACCCCGGGGTCCGGTTCCGATCCAAGAGCGGATCCAACATATGGTTTGGATGAATGAGAGGAGAACAGAACCGCCGCCGTCCAATCAGACACCGAGCTGTGTCTCGACTGGGAACAAACGGTGGCCACCGGTAATAACGACTTATTACACTGTTATTACGTCGTTACTACACCGTTATTACGGTTTTGGCGGACCATTACGTAATGGGCCGCCCGAGGCTGTTGTGCTCTTCGCTCTCATCGACCCGAAAGCACTTCCTTGTTTGAACCCCCTCCCTGTTCCACGTACACACACACACACGCACACAGAGCCTCCATGTTGTTTGTTAGTGTTCGCGTCCCTTTGTCCCGGTTGCTCGGCCTCGATCCGCCGTCGTCGGTCCGATTCCCCCCCCTGCCCCCCCACGGCTCCCCGGGAGAACAAAGAAAGGCTTCTTCTTCTTCTCCTTCTCCGTCGTCCTCGACCGTCCGGTCGCTCGACCGATCGGAAACCGACGGATTCGAGTCCCCGACGACGGGCGCGGGTCGTCGGTTCGAATCCCGCGGCGCCCCCGCTCCTCCCCCGGTTCTTACCCGCCAGGATGTCGTGCAGGCTCTGGCTGAACGTCTGGACCTGCCGGTCGTTGACGTGTCCCTTGACCCGCAGGAACCGGGACAGAAAGCCCACGGCGGCGTTGATCTCTGGCTTCATGGTCGCCCGGCAGCAGAGGGCGCGCATCGAGGAGGCGCCGCGCGTCCGCAGCTCAAAGCCCGCGGGTTCGAGTCCGGTCCGGTGGCGAGCCGCGCTGCTGCAGTGGTTCCGGTCCCGGCGAGTCCCTGGGCATTTATCGGTGGAGGCGGCGGGGCTCCGCGGGGGCGCCTGTTGTTGGTAAACAGCGGTGTGTGTGTGTGTGTGTGTGTGTGGGAGGGGGGGGGGGTTCCTTCGGTCCACGTCACGTCCGGTCCTACGGCTCCCGGTCCTTCGCCTGCCTCCGGAGTGACGCTCCGCCAGCGGGGCGGCGGGGTTTTATACCCCCCGCCCCCCCGTCGCGAGCCGCTCCAGCAACAACGGCTGGCCAATCGGCGCCCTGCGTGGCCCTGTGACGACAGCGGGACGGGCGGGGCTTTCTGACGTCACCGCCTGAAAATAAACAGTGGGCCGCCGCAGGAAGCCGCGGTGCGTTCACTGGCGGTCGGAAACCAGGAAACTTCTCTTCTGCCGGTGGGGGAGGGGGACACAAACACAATGGAGGCCGCGGCGGCCCGTAAACACGGGATTCGAACCGCTCGCATCCACACGGATCGATTTAATCTGAAACCCCAACACTTTATATCCAGCAATTCACTCTTTCACTCTTTAGTCTTCGATGATCGGATGGAAAACTGAACGCGTGGAGACGCCACGTTAACGTTTCCTCTATGTGAGTGAGAAGAACCTGAAGGACCTTGGAGAACATGTGAATGAGCTGATGAAGACCCAGCTGATCAGAGGGACCTCCGCCCCCCCCCCAGCTCCCAGGATCAGCCTGACGCCTGGAGCTGCTGAGGAACCATTCTGTGAGGTGGTCCAGGGCTGGCCTCCTCCACTTCCAGTGAAGCCTCCTCCACTTCCCCTTCAGTTCCAGTGAAGCACAGAGATCCTGGTATTCCACTCCGCTCACTTCTCTGGTGCGGGGGCGGTGTGGGGGTGGACACCTTCTGATGTGACCTCTGGACACCCCATTGAACACCTCTGGAGATCAGACCCGTGGGCCAATAGATGAGCTTCCTCTGATGAGCTGATGTTTGTCTGATGTTTCATCAGGTTTTGTGTGCCTTCGTTTAATTTATGGATAATCTACATCATCTGTCGCATTCATATCCGGTACTTCAGAGGAGATGAGCATGAGCGTGTCATTGAAATAACCTTTCGTAACAACCGAACCTGCGATGGCGAGGTCCTGGGTTGACCCCGCCTCTCGGCCAATCACAGCCGGGATAGGCTGCAGCCCCCCTCGACCATACGTGCAGTATTTGTGGTCTAGATAATGGATCAATGAATGAACGGTTCGATCAGATTCCACTTATTGTCATCTGAGCAGAGGTGGAGGAGGCGTGGCGTCCACGGTATGCAGATACAGAATGTTCACCAGGTATCGTACACACTTTACACTCCATGTTTACCGGATAATTCTATGCAAGGCCGTGAACCTACCGGATGGATTGTTATATGTAGGTTTGTATGCGACCTTATAGGCCGACCTTTGACCTTTGGGAGGTGAATGGGAGAGAAGGTCCAGCGAGGAGCTTCGGGAGCTTCTCCTCAGCGTCCTGGCTTTGGCCTGGAGGCTCCTGAAGCTCCTGCTATCTTAGGCTGGTGATCGGATCATGATCGTGAACCCGTGAGCTCTTCGGGATTCGCACCGCTAACCTCCGAGCCGCTTCTGTCTTTATCTCCGGGTTCCTCCGCATCTTCTTCACGGTGTGTTCTCGATGTTGGATCGAGCGTCGCAGCTTCTCGGGTGTCTGGATCCGTGATGTAAGGAGCGTGCGGCCCGCCGTGCTCCGAGGACTCCGGCGAGTCTGAAGTCCCAGACCAGGTTGGTCTTGCGGGAACCCGTCGGTCACCGTGAAGGCGACACGGAATCCGGGGAGCAGAGACCTGAGCCATCCTCAGGGGCGCCGCTGGAAAAGTACAAGCAGCCTCTGGGCTGTTTGCTGCAAACAAGGAGGGGAAGACCTGCCCGGAGCGGC
>NC_141288.1:405000-757500 GCF_037954325.1 Fistularia commersonii
AGGGACCGCGCCGATCCAGACCGACGCTCCGACAGGCCCCGCCTCCCGCCCACGACTCTGCAGTAATTAAATGAGTGCCAGCACTCAGGAAATTGGCCCCGTGCAGCTTCTGTCAGCGCCGTCGGGGCTTTCAGGAGGCGAGTGCAGGTGATGGAAGCCGCTCACCGGAAGGGAGACGGAGGAAACCAGGGGAGCGGCGGGCGGCGCCGGGAGAAACGGGAAGACGACAAATCAGGAGTGGATGGAGATACGGAGAAGGGAAGTGAAACGCCCGTCAAGATTAGGAGGGGGATAAAGATGCGGGGGCGGCGTGGACGTCGCAGCTTCTCTCCTCGTGATGTCACGTCCGACCCCGAGTTTCCAATCCGCCCTTCATTTGTCAGCGGAGGCCCGGGTGAGGAGACGGCGGCGCCGCAGGAGGACGGCCGGCGAGCGCGCCGGATGCTAATTCAGGAGAGGAGGTGGTGACAGAACGACGGCCGGGATGGCGGACACGCCGACACAACAAATACCCTGCGAGCTCTTTGAGCCGGAACGTCTCAAGGACTCGCATGAAGGAGCTTCTTGACGTCGGGCAGCATCCGCTCTTCAAGCGGTCCGCGGGCGGCGGGCGCTCCTGATTCTGAGGTTCGGGCCGGAGGGGCCGGAGGGGCCGGACGGCGGGGTCGTCCTCCGCCACGGATCGGGACGGTAAAGGGCGACGCCGCGCTCCCTGCCGGTATCAGAAGCGGCGGCGGCGGCCAAGATGTCGTCCCATCACATTCCCTTTAGATGTTTGCTTTGCTTCTTGTACGCCGTCCAAACAGGCCGTGCGAGCAGAGGGGTTCCCATGGAAGGAAAGCTGAGGGTTCCTTCAGCGGACATCCCAGAGGGTTCCCGACGCTCGGATGATTGTTCCCAGACGTTGTGATGAACAGCCGGGTCCCGAGCGCTGCTTTGGTTCGGGTCGGGGGCCACGGCGAAGGCTCCGCCCCCCACGGTTCGCCGCGAGGTGCTGGGGGGTCAGGACGCCAGAGCTCATTTATCCTTTATTAACCCCTCGTGGGGGAAATTGGTTCTCTGCAATGAAGCCATCGTGGATGAAGCGTGAGCAGATGGCTGCTGCCAGGGGTTCAGTGTCCTGCACGACAACACCTGGACGCGCCGGAGGAGCCGAGAGTTCGACCAGGAATGTTCGGTTCCAGAGACGATCGCTCTACCTAGTGGGCCGATCGGATCGGGTCGGCGAGGTAATAGGAGGCGATCTCGTACATGGTGTCGGCCCCGCAGAGGGACGGGGGGACGGGGTGGACCCGATCCCTGGAAGTGGGTGGACGTGAGTTTTGCATGTCTGAGTTTTTGGAGGCCAGTAGAGGAAGGCCAAAGAGGAGGCCACCATGGTAGTTGGGTCCGGAGGCTGAGAAGGTGTGAATGAATGCTTCTGCAGTGGAGTGGGACGGGGGAAGAACGAGGTCCCGGTGGCGTCACTGTTCTGGGATTCTGTGAAGATGCTGGAGGACGCTGAGCGGGTCCATCATGTGGAGGGAGAAGACCTGGGCAGAAGGTAGAGAGACGGTCACTTTGAGGTTCAAGAAGTTCTCGTCCGTCCAGATCGTGATGTCGGTCAGACAGTTTGTGACGGCGGAGAGATGGATGAGGAGGGGATGAACAGCGGCGTTTCATCAGCGTAACGGCGAAACAAGTCGGGTCAGTTTGTCGGATCACTTCGGCAAACCGGAGCGTTCAAACGAGGCCGGCGGTGGAGATCGAGGCAGATCTTACCTTGAAGGCCAGACGCCTTGCCGACAAACAGATATGAACCCGGCAGCCGCGGTCTCCTGCAGACCACAACCCTACCATCTGACAGGGTTTGCTGTCCATGTCGGGTTCCCCTCCGTGGTTCCAGGGGTCTCCTGGACCACCCGGCCAGTCCGGCGGCCAAACGACAGCCGCGGTTCTGACGAGCTGAACCGACAAAGTCACAAATGCAAGTCATCATATTTCATCAGATTGGATTTTTTTTCTGCTCTGGGGGGCGTGGGGGTGTGTGTGTGTGTGGGGGGGAAGGTGTGTGTTCATCTGAAATTGGATTCCTGGCTGCAATTTGTACACCCTTCAGCACGGGTTCCACTTAGCTGGAAGGTGACAGGGGAACTTAATTGACTTCTTTACTTGCGGCAGCAAGACTGTTGATCAAGCATTGGCAGGCCGATTCCCAGCGAGGGAAGAGCGTCCCAACGCCTCCTTCTGCCTCTGCTCTCGGCGGGGCGTCATCAAGATAACACATTTGAATAAGATGACAAGAAGAGGTGAGTGCCTCTTCCTCACGGCAAGAAGGTCCCGTTCAGACCCCGAGAGCGGACGATGGACGAACGAATGACTGAAAGGAGCCGGATGGTCGGAGGTTGACGTCGGACAGAAGGCTGGAATATAAGTTACGGGCTTCAAGAACATCGTGATGACATTCGTCGAATTGGAAGGAGGCTGACGGGCGGAGGCCGGGCCGGGAGAAGATCCATCACGGGAAACCGTCCCAAAGACAAATGCGGTCCGATTAGATTCCAGCGCGGGGAAATGGAAAATGACAGAGGAACGCTCGGGCGAAATACAAAGCGGATTCTCGGCAGGTAATGGATTTAGAAGAAGGGAGCGGGAGGAGGACAGGAAATCAAAGAGCGACCCGGAGGAGAAGGAGGGAGAGCTAAACGGCCGGCAGATAACACGCATTAAACATGACGGCGGGTCAGAAATACGAGGAGGACGCAGAGGAGGTCATAACTCATTCCCGTCCCGGTCGGGGACGAGCGCCGCCTTCTTCTGCCCATATTTCCCACCAGCTGCCGTCCCACCGCGCTGCACCTCCGACACACACCTCCGACACACACCTCCGACACACACCTCCGACACACACCTCCGACACACACCTCCGACACACACCTCGGGAAGATGCGAGGACGCAAGACTCTGTTTGTGTGTCCTTCGGCCGCTCCCTTCAGGGGCCTCGGCTGATCTTCTGCCTCCGTCCGACCCTCTGCTCTCACAGCGACTGACCTCCTGCCCTCTTCCCTCCGTCCATAAGCCTCCTTTCTGCTCGTCCTCGACACCCCGGTTAATGTCCAGAACATTTACCGTGCGGCGTCCCTCGGACGGACTCCTTCCCGATCCTCTCCGTCCTCCTCGCTCTTCTCCTCAGTCCCGGAGTGTGACTGTTGAGCCTCTGTCCTCCACCTTCTTCATCTCCACTCCTCGTAGCTTCACCGTCCCCTCATTCCCAGACTCGTATGCTCGCTCGGCTCCGCCGGCCTTCAGCCCCTCCCTCTGCGGGACACACCTGCTCCTCTCCAGCTGCTTCTCCACCTTCTCGCTGCAGATCGCAGTGTCTTCAGCAAACATCTCACTGTGGTTCAGGGTGGCGTCTGCAAACCATGTGACTACGGGTGACAGTGTCACGTGCACACGTCACGGCCCGTGCGCTCAGACACCTCGCGCCACCTGCGCCGTTGGCTCGCCGTCTCGAGCTTATCTCCAACGGGTCCACCGGAGATGCTCTGTTGTCACTTCGGTCCGTTTTTTAAAAATCGCTCCACACACATTGGAGCGAAGCGAATGTCCTGCAGTTGAGTTGTCTTCTGATCGAGCCAACCTTTGGACCCTCTGGTGACAGAGAGGTCCAGGAGACGGGGTTGGTCTTCCTCGGCTCCTGTGGAGGCAAATGTGTGTTTGGAGCAAAGAGCTTCATCCCACAGAAGAGCAGCTTCTTCACGCCTGGTCTGGAAACCTCGTTTGAGATGTTCGAATGTTCAGAGATGTGATTTTTATCGGTCATGCCAACTCAAATAGGATTCGTCAAACAACACAGCGTGTGTGTGTGTGTGTGTGTGTGTGTGTGTCAGCGTGTGTTTGTCTAATGTCACATCAGTCTGCCAGTGCAGGGTTTGAAGGTTTTGTTTGTTCAGCCTGTGTGTGTGTGTGTGTGTGTGTGTGTGTGTGTGACTCCTCCAGAGAGGACCAGGTGAGGTATCTGGTGTGGTTGGAAGTCAGGTTCATGAAGACAAACTCCTGTAATGTTCAGAGAGTGTGATCTTTGAAGTGGCGTCAGTGTGTGTGAGGCTCTGCACAGGAAGCTCCCCGTGGAGGTCCAACCAGGGAGCTTCTTGCTGAGCAGTGGACTTCAGGCCGCCGCTCGTCCGCCGAAAACCCGGCTCGGTCGTAGAATGCGAGCTCCAAACAGGTCTGGCGGCGTGAAGGCCCGGAGCTGCGAGGCGGTGATTATTTGGTGCCAAGACGCTGCTGTTTGGCGGAGCCGGCGAGCCGATAATTAACACGGCCTGCGGGAAGTTCATCTGCAAGCTTTGTGCACGCCACGCGCTCAAACACACACACGGATTTACAAGGTCCCATATAAACACACCCCCCACAGCAGCCAGACGCAGCTCCGGTCTAGACTGGATCCGTTATCGCCCGGCGAGACCGGCTTCTTTGTCGGCGCGTCCGGCCGCCGCCGAGACCTCGGGGTTTACGAGGCCGGGAGCGGGTTAGCATAGCGCTAACAAAGCTGCCCTGTGAAGAGTAGCGTGCCGTGCGCTGCCGAACACGCTGCACTCGCACCGCACACTCAACTTCAGTCAGTGTGAAGGCACACGTGTGTGTGTGTGTGTGTGTGTGTGTGTGTGCTGGTCATGCTCAAAGTGGATAAAGGGCAGTGGATGGTAATGGGTTTCGGCTCCGGCCTCCCAGAGCCCCGGCCTCGGCGAGCGCTGGGATTCTGGGAAGGCGGGAGGAAAGCGGGAGGAAGTGGATCTCCTGCGGCCGCGAGCCGAGCCGGGTTTGCAACTAAAGCACCTTTCTCCCACCATCTTTATGAAATAAACATGAAAACGCCACGAGCTGCCGGGACCATATATGACAACCAGATACCAGGAATTGAAATGTTTCATATTTCACACGGGCAGAATCCGCGCAGCTACAGGAGAACCTCGACCTGCGTCAGAATTCACTTCCTGTGAAGCAACGTGAGCTGATTTTCCGCGCTGGCGTGGAGCGAACAAGCACGCCGTGGATTAGCGGCCAGTCCTTTCACGTGTCCAAGTTTACGCTTTTTATCGCCGATGGCGGCGGAGACGGTCATGCGACTTTGGTCCTTTGGCCCTTTTCCAGGCGTTTTATAAATCCAATTCACCTTCACGGCTGCTTTCCTTTCCCGCGAAGCGCCGCCGTCGGAAGAGTCCGCCTTACGCCCGGGAGCCACAACGAAGGGCAAAGAGTTTCTGGAAAAACGGCCGAGACGAAAGTACGGGGACGACATATTCGTGAAATTTGTTTTTGTTTTTCCATGTTAAACAAGCGAGCGAAGGTCAGACGGGTGGAGGAGTTGTTGTCTGGAGGAGGTGGACACGCCAAGCCTGAGGAGCAGCAGCGGCAACACGAGCGGTCGACGTAATAATCGTACGCTGTGTGGGTGTTTTGGAGAAATGAACCTTGTAGAACAATCCGGTCCTTCCCTGAGAAACAGACCCCTCCTGACGATTAGCTTAGCACAAGGAACAGTCACCTGATTCAATGCTAATTTTCTGGAGCGGATCTAAACCGTGAATGTATACATGGTGATTAACGAGTCCATTGACCGCTCATCCTCGGTCTGTGGCGGCCCGAGGGCGCGGCCTCCTCTCCGGTCTTTCATCGCGAAGATGATCCAAACGGGCCGGTCCCGGTCAGGAAGGAGTCCCAGTTCGCCGCCGCCGCCGCCGCCGCATTGTTTGCACGCTCATACTTTCTGGCTCTAGCGTGGCCCCTCCCCTCTCGCCGGGGTGGAAAGGGCGACAGAGCAGATCCCGTTCCACTCGGGCCGTCATGGTGCATCGAGAAGGCCGTTCAAACCCGGTCCTCTTCCATCTCCTCGATGAGAAGGTCGACCAAAGGATTAGGGAAGCCGCCTCGTGACAGATATTTCACCGTATCGGTATCGGCCCTGCAGGGAGAAACCACGGCCACGGCTCCGGATGCCTCTGAGCGAAGCGCTAAAGGCTCCGGCGTAGCTGCTTAGCATGCGGGAGGTCGTGTTGCTATGCTAACTGTGTCTGGATAGCGGTAAGCTAATGCCGTGGAATCCAGATGTGGATGTGCAGCTTGTTCAGGTGTGCGATCGCACCGGAGAGCTGCAGGTCTGCAGGTCTCCACGCCCTCCGCCGACTTTCCTCCGTTTCCAGGGCCGCGGCGGCAACATGACTTTCTGTTCTCACATATTGTTCTCGTCTCGTCATCCGGGTGTCCAAGGACGATTGTGCGCTCGGTCAGACATTTGAGGTGGGCGCGGCCGATGTGGAGAACGTGTTGTTTTCCCGCTTCTCTGCTGGTGCAGGAGGTTGTACGCTGATGGATGAAAGGATGAGGGGATGAGGTATGAATATTCATGGAACGCCCGGCGAGCCTTCAGAGGCACAGATCGTAGTTCTTGGAAAGAGGAGCTTGAAGGTCGTGCCCAGAGGAGACGGTCAGTCGCAGAAGATGGCGACTCCGTCCGGACCGGTGGGTCCGAACGTCGTGCGGCGATGAAGAGGAGCGGCCTTGTGGTTGTTTGTCAGCTGTGACTCAGGTCTCGCTGGACCGCTGACGGACGCAGGCTCACGTTGGCCCGGTCAGCGGCATCAGCGGCCGGCAGCCTGTCGGACCGCAGGCAAGCTAGCCTGGAAAATGTTGGCCAAAAGATTGAAATGCATTCTTTGCATTTCTGCGAGGCCTCTGGGCCGGCCCGCAGGTCCTCCTCGCTGCCGCGGAACGAATCCTGAGATCTTCGTGCCGGGGAGCTTTCCTCCATGACGAGATGTTTCATCTTCTTCCCTCCTGCGTCCCGTCAAAGCGCCCCGCCCGTCACTCCGGGTCTCATAAGAGCATTAGCTAAAGCGTCCGACCCGCCGCCGAGGAGCTCCGTCGCAGAAGTCGGGGGTCGGAGGCGTCGTGTCGTTCTGGAGCTCTGCAGAAGGAAGGACGGCGACGGTGACGGATAACCTCGGAAGGAGGGCGGGACGCCGAGAAGAAGCTTGCAGAGACAGATGTGCGGCAGAAAAGGAAAAGGTCTCAGATATTAGACGTGCTTGAGGAGAAGAGCGGAGCGGAAGCACAAAGCCAGAGGAGAAATTAGCTTGAAGTGAAATGAGAAGAATCAAAGCATCTGAGTTCGGTTTAAAGAGCGAGGCGCCTCGGAAGGGGATTATAGGGGAGCCGAGCCAGAGAGACGAGGTAGAGAGCGAGAGGGGGGCGTTGACCTACTTTGAACGGGGACTCTTATGCCGCATCTGAATCTGAAAAAGGCAGGAAATGAAAGGACGAGCGGATCGAGGCTTTCTGACGCGCCGAGGATCCTCCGGCGCAAGTCCGACCGGACGTCTTTTTCCGTCTCGCCCGTCCGAGGCCTTTGTCTCGCCTCCGGGGATCGGCCGACTCCGCCGACGCTAATCGGAAAGGCGCCGACCAATCCGCTGTGGTGGCTTGTGTGCGTCAGGCTCCGGGGGGCGGCGGCCCCTGGCGGGCCCTCCTCTGGTTCCGGGGTCTTCAATCCGCCCCCCCGATGCCGCGTCGCCAGCTTTCCTGATCCATTTGTAATTAAATGTCACGTATTTCAGAGGACGGGTGATTAATAGGCAGCTCGGGGAACAATCGCTGCCGGGGAAACAAATATTGACCCTTTAAATACATACGTGGGCTGCAGGCGTGTGTGTGTGTGTGTGTGTGTGTGTGTGTGTTTGACATGAAAAATCCCCTGATCGTTCATCTATCAGAGTCCTGCCCTGCCGTCCTGGAGCTGTGAACGCAGAAGGTGTTTTCATCTCAAATACAGATTAGGATCACGCCGGAGCCCCGGCCACGCCAGCACACCGTGCACAAACATTAAGTGTGAGGCCGACACACACACACACACACACACACACACACACACGCAAGCAAGGGGAGGTCTTCTTCTGTGGTGCGACGATCCAAAGAAAAGCGCCGACAAGGCTTTTGTGGAAAGGCAGGTCATAGTTTCGCAATTTGTCCTTTGTGCGACCTTTCGCCGCCGCCTCCCTGAGCGCGTCTCCTGCCGCCTTCCGACCCGCGAACACATCGTGAGCGACGTCCAGCTTCACCGATGACACTCGGCTGTCTGCCAGCTTCACGGCAGATGCTCAGAGTTTCAACCCGGACGTGGAGCTGGCCGACCGGCACCCTCTCTGCACCCTCGCAACCGTTGTTATTTATTTTATGTATACACAAGCTAGTATCATGCTAGCCATTAGCATGTAGCTGCTAGTGCTGCCGGTATTCGCGGCGATGGATCGTGCGCGCTTCCCGCCCTTCACGCCTCCTGTGCCTCTGACGTTTTCTCGCCTCCCGTGTGTTTTCCTCCTCGCTCGAGGCAGAAGGCAGCCCTGGTGAGCTGGGATGTGTCCAAAGGTTCCCGCTCTAGTAAAAGGCAGCGTTTGCTCGAACGCTGACTCTTTGGTCCGGACGAGCGGTCCGGACCCGCTCTACGTGGAAAGTGTCTTCGGACATCCGGGTTTGGGATTTGGAGCCGTAAATTACCATCCGACTGGACGTGAAGCCTGGTTTTTGGGTTCTGAGACTAGATCCTGTATCAGCTCGTCCACGTTCTCTTGCGTGAACTTTCAGCTTTGGTGCCTGAACTCCTCCGTTGAGAAGCTCCTCCTTGTATTTGTTGCTGATTTTCCCTCAGGTGTTCTGAGCCGCCCAGACTTCCTCACCCCTTGCGTGTCACGTTTCCTGTCTTTGTTTGGCTTCTCGCTGGGTGCCGCCCTGCCCTCGAGCCGCTCCGAGGACAGGTGGGGTTCACGAGCGACGGGCGGAGTTTGAGTTTCAGGTATCCAGCTCCGTTTCATGCACGTCTCCCGTTTACCGCCGCTCGTTTCCCCCCACGTTTGGCTGCAAGAACCCGTCTGGTAAATATTCAGTAAATCCTTCCTCGCCGGCACCTGCTCGCCATCTGCCTCCCCGTCGCCCCCGCGGCCCCGACACGTCTTCCAGAGAGCGGAGTTGGCAGGACGCTCGCCGCTGATCTCTGCGCTCCCCCGTTCCCGGCGTGAACACGCCGTCGGGGCGTGTTTTCCGAACCCCCGTCCAGCTGCCGGGTTTGTTTACTCAACGTTCGCGGAAAGCCAGCGGGTTTTTGGATCCGCGCCCCGAGCGGCGATGACCTCAAGCCTGGCGAGCCGACGACCGGCTCCTTTATTTCGCTTTTGGCCGGGAAAAGCAGGAAGCGGTTTCCGCGAAGGTCCGAGGAGCACGTGAGGCGTGCGGGCGGCGGCGGCGGCGTCCGCTTTGCTAGATGTTTCCCTGGCTTGATTGACAGGAATAGAAAGGGGCGGGTCGCTCCGGGACGAGTCGCCCCGAGGCCCGAAACGTAAAGATCCACAGAGGCCGACGTGCATGGCGTGCATGGCGTGCATGGCGTGCATGGCGTGCATGCAGAGGTTTGGTTCACATTTCTGTTTCAATACATTTGCCACGAGCACTTGAGGCACCTTGATGCCGTTGTCTTTTTAGGAGGTGAACGTGGAAACTTGTACGCCGCAAAGTGTAGCTTCCGGCGTTTTTTCTGAGCGTGCCTGTATTGATGCCGGTCCAGGAGGGAGGAGGAACGACAGGTGGAGGATTAGCGCCGCCGACCTCCTCCTGAAAGAGGATCTGTCTGCGTTAAAGACCTCCTCCCTCCCCGGGAAGGACTAAGTGCAGAGGGGTGATGTCATCCTCCCGATCGATGGGGCCGTGGGTCCACTTGATGTTATTACTGCTAAATTCATTAGCGTCGCACACGGCGGGCTGCGGGAGCGAGGGAAGACGGGACTTTTGCCCGGGAGGCGACAAACCGGAGGTCGTCGCGACGCGATCGGCCGCGCGATGAGTGCGTCGCGGGCCAAACGCGCCTGGAAACGGGCCGCGATCCGAACCCTCCCCCGCCGGTGGGCACGCGGGTTGGAAAGGTCCTCCTGCCGCAGCTCCCCTGCAGGATTCTTAATAACAGATAAACCCATCAGACACTGGAAAGCAAACAGGGGGCGGGTTAGCTATCATTAGCCTGCTATCAGTGGGAGGATGGAATCCATGTGATCTCATTGTGTGTGTGTGTTTTGTTTTCCCATGTGTGCTTGAAAAATGAGACCGCGTGTATGTGTGTGTGTGTGTGTGTGTGTGTGTGTGTGTGTCTCATACAAAAGCACGCAGAGCATTATGTGCACATGGCTTTGCGTCAGCCCTGACTTTGGTTACTCGGTGAGCTAATGGGGTTTGTGGGCGTGAGCGCTTTGCCCTTCCTCGGCCCACGAGGTCGCAGCGTAAGGAAAACATATACATATATACATAAACACACACATATAGGTTTATATACATATGTATATATATATGAATGTGTCATGCAGTGTTGGACAAATGACTGTCCAAGTGCAATTTGCTGTGAGACCATGCAGAAGTCCACCGTCCCCTGAGGTTTGGACCACTGCGTACGTTCCAGACGTGTGAGGATGCGTTTGAGGACACACACTTTGTGCGACCACGTGGGGAGAGGATAAAGTGAAACTATGAGGGGCGACAACGCCCCGAGATTATCGAGATCCACCACCGGACCACCTTCCAATGTCACCCGGAGCGGAGGTCTGCTTCAGGGAATATGGGATTTACACTGATATCTAGAAGGTGGCCTTCCATGAAAACACAGAGTATGCCTCTGTGTGTGTGTGTGTGTGTGTGTGTGTGTGGGAGGTCACCGGGTCGGTGGTTTTACTTCGGCACTTGTGACCTTTCCCAGCATAATGCAGAATGTGTCACACTTCATTAAGGCTAATTACATGTGGGAGTGCACTTTAGGAGCAACCGCGACCTTCACGGCACGGTACAAGGTCAGATCTCCTTGACCACACATGTACGTGCACGAACCTGATTGATGCACACTGTATGTGCATGTGTGGCCACGGCATCGCAGCCCATAAATCTGCTCGCACTTTGATGGTAGTTGTTAGCAAGGCTGCAGGTAAACATCTCCTCCCACCGTCGGCGTCCCTCAGATGAAGGTTTGGACTGCTGGAGGAACCCGGAGGAACCCGGAGGAATCCGGAGGAACCCCGGGTCGACACCAGGAGAACATGAGACTCCACAGAGCTGCCAGGGGGCGGGGCTAACCCCTGCACCACCCTTGGGAGAAAATAGTTGTATGTAATGGCTCGATAATGACATGTTTGGCGTTAAATTGAGAAACCAACCCTGTTCCTCTGGTTCCTGTGTGGAACCAGGCTGCTGCCTTCCATTGCTCTAAGAGGAAGTTGTACAAAATGAAACTCCAGGATGAAGACCGAGGAAGAGGTCCGTCCGTCCGCCGGTCGGTGGCTAATATGTAGCCTGTGAATTTGCCTGCCAGCCGGCGGATTCATGACAAAATCTTCAGGAATGTCTTCGCTCGAAGACGTCTCACTCCTCATCTGAGAGGAGGATTTCCGCAAGAATTCAAATACGGAGCCGTTTCCTGCCGAGCTCCTGCATCTTTCCGGCGTTGCGGCGCTTTTGTTCCGCGCGTACGATCCCTTCTGAAGCTGAAGTTTCGATGAGGTTGTTTTAAACCCCGTTTGAAGCACCGCAGAAACGAGAGGTCTGCTCCAGGCTTCCCCTTCCCACTTCCAGATAACTGTGACTTATCTGTCCACGGGAACCCCCACGCTCTCCCGAGCCATGAGCTCCTCAAAGTGAAGGCACCGCTGTATCTGTCTTATTGAGATAAGTCCAGATCGGGTGTCCTGACCGATGGTGACCAGGGATTCCAGACTCCTTGCAGCGTGACCCCGGGCGGGGACCGGCAGCAGGTCCAGCCCGGGCCGGTCGCTCCGCAGAGATCGCTGGCGTCGTTTCTTCTCTCCACGAAGCAGCAGGAACCTCTAAGTCCACAGGAGACTGGCAGAGGAAGCCCTGCTGGGCCTCTCAAGGGGAGGTCTTACATGGACTGGGGGCAAGGAGTCCGAAGAGCGTGGGCACACGGAGGACTCCATTGACCTACATCATCACAGACACCACCAACAATGGTCATTCGCACAAACACAAGCCCTCTATCACCCTCCTACAAACGGGCCGGTCCACAAACCGCATCTGTCTCCGAGTCACAATGGCCGTCTTGTTGCTGGTCGCCCCCAAAGCCGTCCGACGAGGCGTCGCCGCGTCAATGAGCCTCTTATTTCTGCAGAGGGACGGCGAGGGCTTGACAAGGCTGGCACTCAGAGGGGACGGCGTGGGCACGTGGGAAAAGCTCGGGCGGTCCGGGGCTCGTGATCCAGAACAATGGGGTTTGAGAGGAACGCCGGCAGATTTAACACGGCGGACGGACGGACGGACGGACGGGGAAAGAGGACGGACGAGTCCTCCTGACCTCCGTCCCGACGCTCTGAAACCTGAGTGGCTTCCAGAACCGGAGCTGACAGAACAACACAAATACGGCGTGTTTGAGGCCATCAATTTAGGAGCGCCTTGGTTTCAACCATAACCAGGTCTTTCTGATGTTTCTCCGGTGAAATGGGATTTTACGTGGAATGGATGACTATCGACCACCTTCCAACATCGATGAGGTCTTCATCTTCTCCTTCTCCATCTTCTCCTTCTCCATCTTCCCCTGCCTCCATCCTGTCCTCCTCCCCTCCACCCATGAACCTCCTCCGTGCTCTTCCTCCAGCCTCAGCATCCTCTCCGTCCTCCTCACTCCCGAGGGTGAACTTCCACAGCTTCATCTCCGCCTCCCGTCTTCTCCGCGGTGTCTCCAAACCAGACACGGTGGCTTTTCTTCACCTCCATCTCCTCCGCCTTTCCTTTCCTTCTTTTCTCCGGCCGTGCCGACCTGCCGGCAGATGTTTCTCCTGCGGTTCTCCACCCTCTCCGTTGCTCTGGACCGTTGGCCCTCGGCACTTAAACTCCTCCGCCTTTTTCATCTCCACTCCCTGGAAGCCTCCCGTTCCTCTCGAGTTCCTCTCATTCGTATTCCGTCCGGCTGCGGCCGACCTTCATCCTTCTCCTCACCATCGGTGCAGAACATCAGTACACCAGCAATAACAATGATAAATGAACTAATTAGCCCACATAGAGTATCAGGCCTGGAAGATAATGAACCCTGCGGTGAAACCCTTGGATTGTAGATAAGGTCTCAGTCGCACCATGCAGATGGAGGCCTCCGACGAGGGAGTCGCTTCCTTCAGGAGCCACTTCAAGACTCGGGGCGCCGAACAGATCGCAAGGAAACGCCGCCTTTGTGTTCTTTGTTTTGTTTTAGAACATCAACTCCACATCCACAGCTCCTCTCAGAGACGCCGTCGGCCACGTTCGCATGTCCTCGGGAACGACACGCCTGTCGGAACGACCGGCGGACGACGATGTGAGATTCGTATCTGCCCGACCGCTCATTGGAGAAGCTTCTTCCGATACGTCCGCATCAGTGTGTGTGTGTGTGTGTGTGTGTGGGCGCCCGCCCCATGGTTTGTATATCTGTGTGTGTGGCTGATAAGCGCGGAGCGTTCGCCCGGCCGATTAAATCTCCCCTGCCTTCGCTAACAAACCCAGCCTTGCTCTCCTCGCCGCAACGCACTCATAAACACGCAGATTAAAAGCGAGCCGAGGCCTGCGATCCGTCGGCACTCCGGACGCCGCAAACATGTCGGCCGGCCGCGCTCCGATTCAACACGTACATTTTGAAGCTCGGAGGTCGGACATTCAGGACAATGACGACGAAAGCGGCGGCGAAGAAGGCGGCGCGTGCTGGCCTCTGCTTATGAGAGGCTCTCGGCCGTCGGGTGGTTTCCATGACAGGGCGGCGAAGGGGCGGTCGGGTGGTCGGGGGGGTAACAGCCTCTGAACGCCTCCCGAGGCGCCACTGCTCACGCTCGCGTCCGTCTTTGCTCGGCCACGTCGGCCTCCGGGGAAGAACGGCTTGGGGACGGATGTGGGAGCCGCTCAGATCTCCGGCTGCTCCTCAGATGTGGGTTGAGGTGGATCGATGGAGTGCGGCTTTTCTCGCGGCGCTTCCGGCGAAGGCGGCGTCGGAGAGGAAACAAGCCGGCGCCTGCCGGGGTCTCTGCTCGTCTCTGCTCGTCTCTGCTCGTCTCTGCTCGTCTCTGCTCGTGCCTCCGCCTGTCCGGCCCGGCAACAAAATGTTATTTATCGATACAAGCGCAAAATGAAGGATTGTGGAAAGAAGGAGCCCTGGGATTTACTGAGATGGACTTGAATTAGGGCTGAACCTTTCTCAGGGGAGCGGAAACAACCTTTGGAAGGAAAAGTCCTGGACGGGAGGAGCCTCGGTGAAACAGCGGGTGCCGCCTGGCGTTCGGGATGGAGGCCGTCCTCCCGCGGCCCGTTCGGCTCGCCGCGGACGGGAAGCCGAGCCAAATACTCACGTTTCAACTTATGGTTTACGCTCAGAGCTCGAGCAGCTAATTGCCAGAAGTGGCTCGCATGTAACGGCGACCGGCCGGCCGGCGGAAGCCGTGACGTCCGGAGAAGATTCTCTCTTCTCGCACCGAAGCCCCGTCGGGCCGCCGCTCCTCTCCTGCAGGGCGGCGTCCGATGCCTCCACAGACAGCAGACCGCCGAGTCCCACGGGTGCTTTGTCCTGGGAAAGATCTCCGCTGCCTCACCTTCAGCTCCTCCTGGGGAAATCTACCCTTGACCTGGAGATCTCCACGGGGAGTCTTCCAGTGTGGAGTCTCCATGTTCTCCCCGTGTCTGCGTGGGGTTCCTCGGGGTTCACCGGGTTCCTCCCGCAGTCCAAACACATGCAGGTCCAGATGTGTGGGTGCGAGCGTGAACGGTCGGATGGCTCCACCTGTGGTCCCGTGGGTCGCTCTCACACACTGGATGACTAGGAGGTCTGAGAGGCAGGAGGAGAAAGGTCTCGATGGGCCGTCCAGAGGAGAAGGACTTTGGCTGCACGGCCTCCTGCAGACAAACGAGGAGCTTCTGCAGGGGAAGATTGACCGGCAGCAGAGGAAGTCAAAACAGGATGCGTCTGGGTTTGGGTTGGAAGGAGAGAATAATAGCACAGGTGATATTTTGTCTAGAATATATGAAGAGATGGTTTTATATTGTATCAGGGGTTTGAGGCGTCAACCACACCTGAGAACTTCTTCATGTCCTTTGGTCTTCTCCCTTCAGGGTCTCCACAGTGAATCCACCTTCTCCATCTCACCCTGTTCTCTGGATCCTCCTTCCTTCATCTCCTCTCTCACCATGTCCATCCAGCTTCTCTTCCTCTAGACCTCCAATTCCAGCCTCCATCTTCCAATATATTCACCGTTATGACCCAACCATCTCAGTCTGGCTTCTCTGACCTTCTCTCCAAAACATCTAACACGTGTTGTTCCTCTGATGGACTCGTTCCTGATCCTCTCCATCCTGGTCGCTCCCAAAGAGAACCTCAGCATCTTCATCTCTGCAACCTCCAGCTCCTCCTGTCTTCAGGTCATTGTCAGTGTTTGTAGATCATCTCACCCTGCACTGTCAGTTTTAACAGCTGAGACACCAAAGGTCGGTGGTTTCAGTTTTGTCAGCGAGCCTGAACCGCCGCCGTCGGCCGGACCAGCGGCTGCCGGGGAACACAGAGGGTTATTCAGCGGCGCCTTGGGATTTGGCCTTTCAACGGTGGTGCGGAGAGCGGTCGACCTCTGGACTTCACAGAAGGTGCAGAACTACGGCTGCCGGGGAACAGCGGCCAGAGAAAAATCAGGATTCCAAAACAAAAAACAAAACGGGAGTTAAGCGATGAGTCGGGGTCTCGGGCGCAGCTGTGGTGGATTAGGATCCTCTGAAAATCATTTCCCGCCCGGTCCCGTTTCCCTTCTTATTTCTGCCCCCCCGTTCACCCCGTTCTCCCCGTTCTCCGAGCGCCGCACGTTTTTCATACCTGGAACAACCGGCCAGATTTATAAAACGGTGTTTTGGCCGCCGAGCTGATGAACCGCGACGGCCCCGGAGATGAAAACGACCGGGCCGAGTCTGATTCGTGCCGGAGTCGGGGAAAAGTCTGCGCTTTGATTAGCGTGCCAGCCTCCGCCGGACTCGGGATCTTCTGCTGACGGAGCCCTCGGAGGGGAAGGGGGCAGACCGGGGGTCCGGATTCGCCCCCGGTGGGTCGGCGGCACCGGCTGGTCGGGTTTGCGGGTCCGACGTGAGCGAGCCGGTGCCGCCGGCCCGGCCGGGACCAGACCGGGCTGGTGTGTGAGGGAGCGTGGAGGGATGAAGACACACCGACTGTGCAGACTCAAATTAGAGGCAGGGCTGAAAAATCCAATGTACCTCAAAAGCAGCACCTGGAAGCCATTGAATGTGTGTCTATTTACAGTGTGTGTGTGTGTGTGTGTATGCAGTGTGTGTGTGTGTGTATGCAGTGTGTCTATTTACAGTATGTGTGTGTATGCAGTCTGTGTGTGTATGCAGTCTGTGTGTGTGTATGCAGTGTGTCTATTTACAGTGTGTGTGTGTATGCAGTCTGTGTGTGTATGCAGTGTGTGTGTGTATGCAGTGTGTGTGTGTGTGTGTATGCAGTGTGTCTATTTACAGTATGTGTGTGTATGCAGTGTGTCTATTTACAGTATGTGTGTGTATGCAGTCTGTGTGTGTATGCAGTCTGTGTGTGTGTATGCAGTGTGTCTATTTACAGTGTGTGTGTGTATGCAGTCTGTGTGTGTATGCAGTGTGTGTGTGTGTATGCAGTGTGTCTATTTACAGTGTGTGTGTGTATGCAGTCTGTGTGTGTGTGTGTATGCAGTGTGTCTATTTACAGTGTGTGTGTATGCAGTGTGTGTGTGTGTATGCAGTGTGTCTATTTACAGTATGTGTGTGTATGCAGTCTGTGTGTGTATGCAGTGTGTGTGTGTGTGTATGCAGTGTGTCTATTTACAGTATGTGTGTGTATGCAGTCTGTGCGTACAGTGTGTGTTCATACGGTGTATTCATTTGCAATGTGTGTGTGTGTATAAAGTACCGTATGTGTGCATGTAGCATGTGTGTGTACAGATACGTGGCGCTGATGCTCCTGGGTTGTTACCAGGCGCTCAGCTTTGGACGCCAAGCCTTGTAGGAGGTGTTTTGTAGGAGGAGCCGTCCGGGTTCAGGGTCTGGACCCGGGTCGGATCCTCCTCGCCGGGGCGTCTCAGCCCAGGAAGGAGGCCCTGTTTTGGGACCGCCTGGCTCATCCAGGCCGACCGCGTCCAGAGGGACGATGACGTCGGCCGCGTTAGCCTCCGCCACAGTGTTAGCCTCCGCTACAGCGTTAGCCTCCGCCACAGCGTTAGCCTCCGCCACAGTGTTAGCCTCCGCTACAGCGTTAGCCTCCGCTACAGCGTTAGCCTCCGCCACAGCGTTAGCCTCCGCTACAGCGTTAGCCTCCGCCACAGCGTGAGCCTCCGCCACAGTGTTAGCGGCGCACGTGGAGGACGTGACCCTCGTTCTTCATGCTTCACGTGCATCTCCGTCTGCCAGGCGGAGATGCACGTTTTGTCATTTCCCTCGGGTCGTTGTGACGCCCAGGTGGAGCTCCATCTTCTGCAGGTCCGCCTGTAAATGGCGGCGCATGTTGCAATTATGATGAAAGCTTTTGTCACCGGCGTAATGAAGTCAGACCTGGAGATGAATCAGATCTTCACTGATGGAAGAATCCCCACGGCTGCAGGAAGCCACCTGCTGGGGACACACACTCAGGGGCTCGCGGGCGGCAATTGTTATGTTTCATGTGCACACACGCACACACACACACACACACACACACATGCCGTGAGGGATGGCTTTCAGGTTCTTGGGTTTCTCCTCGGGGGCTTTATGGAAGTGCAGTAATTCATTGGTGGAGGGGAGAAAGACGCAGCGCATCCCATCATAGTCGTACGGCGCAGCCGCGCTGCTCTTGGTTTCCTGCCTTCAGCCGGCGACTGCAGGGCCTCATATATTCTAATGTATGTAAAACCTCCGGCTCCTCGCAGAGAGTCCTTGGAGCAAGGTGACGCTGTGTAAATGATGCTACACTCTGTATGAAATCAGGTTATTATTGAGATGGTGTGTGTGTGTGTGCGTGTGTGTGTGTGTGTGTGTGTGTGTGTGTGTGTGTGTGTGTGTGAGAGAGAGTCATGGAGCTGATTTTCAAGATTGATCATCACTATAATCCTGGGGTTTTGTGGTGAGCGCAGAGGAGGAGCTGATCTGAGAGGACCTGTCAGGATGGGTTTACCTGCGTTGGTTGGTCCTCGGCGTCGGCACTCGGGTGTGGAGGTCCAAACCCAGACCTGGAAGTGGGAGGTCCAAACCCAGACCTGGAGGTGGGAGGTCCAACCCCAAACCTGGGTGTGAGGGTCCAACCCCGGGTACCAGATGTTAATCCACGGCCTCTCCTTCATGATCTTGTATGCATTGGGATGTGCAGGTCACTGGTTTGGATGATGGTTAGGAATCTCCATTCCACCTCCGTGAAGCATCGATGACGGCCAGACATGCTGAGATGCTCCGGGGCTGAGGAGCCACCACGACCTCCACCACCGACCTCCACCCCGTGGTTAGTGTCACTGGAAGCCTGCGCAGATCGGAGGAAGGAAAGAAGAATTAACAACTGGGGAGATCGGATAGATGTAGGAACCAGTAGCTGGTGTGTGACAGAAGGCTGGGGAGGAGGAAGAGGAGGAGGAGAAGGAGAAGGTGGAGGTGGAGGTGGAGGAGGAGGAGGAGAAGTTGGAGGTGGAGGAGGAGGAGAGATGGTGGGGGAAGGAGGGACAGGCAGACTTCAGCTATTACCTCATTCCCATTCCCTGCAAATGATTAATGGAAGGACATGTTTGCAATTTGGCTGCAGCTGCTGAGTGGGGACGGGGGGGCGACTGCAAACATAACCTGAGGCAGGTTGTGTGTGAGAAGGTCCCACCCACCAGGAGACCTGCAGCAGCTCCAGGTGTGTTCTCCAGCAGGGACCTTATCATGATCAAACACCGGGTATAAAACACCTGGAGGGTTTTTTCCACGGCTCACAGAGCAAACACTGTCCGCTCTCCAGGAGGCTAGGCTAGCACACACACACACACACACACACACACACACACACACACACAGAACAAATTAGCCATGCTGTCTGCCTTCGAAGGTGCTCGCCGTGAGCTCACCTACCTGCTGAACTCTGGAAGCCTCTGAGCAAACAACTGGATTTGGTGAAATGAAAGTGAAAGTGCAGCCAGAAGGTTCCTGCTTGGATTCCCACAGGGTTCCTCCACGTTCTCCCCGTGTCAGCGTGGGGTTCCTCAGGGTTCTCCGGGTTCCTCCTGCTGTCCAAACACATATAGGAGCTTCATGGAGACCCTGCGTGGTCCAGATGTGTGGATGAGAGTGTGAATGGTTGGGTTTCTTCACATGATGAAAAATCTTTACTGTGCTTGAGCCGTTCCCCCTGGAGACAAGCACACACACACACACACACACACACACACACACACATTGGACTTAGACCCCTGTGTCAACATTTGCAAAACACAAGTCCACCTTTTCCTTCTCTCCAGGGTCAGAGGTCAGCGTTCACAGCAGGTCTGCAGCTGAAGGTCCTCCAAAGCTCTGTGAAGGTTCAGTCAGGATGGTGAAGATCCAGGGGTGTGAAGCTCTGGGCGCCGTTAGCGTTGCTGCTGCGTGTCGGCCGGTCGAGCCGGGCGTCCCTCCGGTCCTGAGGTCGCACGTCCGCGTGATGAAGTGTCTTTGGCCAAGACCTGGAACCCAGGAGCCGCTACCGGAGGTCTGGTCAGCACCTTCATGGCGGCGCCCACACGGGGGCTGTTTGTGCACGTGATTAGGTGTTAGGTTGTGATTATTATGGGATAGAGGTAACGTCTGTCTCGGTGGCTTCAGTGTTTCATGGAGGCAAGATCTCCGGGGGAACCGGACCTTCAAGCGTTGCCTCCAGCAGGAGGTCCGGCCTGCTGGGTGTGTTTGGTGGGATGTGACGGATGGATCCTGAAGACAGAAAGCAGGGTTTAGTCCGTCCGTGTGTTTGCTGCAGACGCAGCTGGAGAAGAACCACCTCCAGTGTTATCACAGCTGCGTGACCTCCTCCCTGACGCCCAGCACTGGGAGAGATAGACAAAACATGGAGACGACACACACACACACACACACACACACACACACACACACACCAGGCAATGTCAGGCCCTTTGGTTCACACATATCACACAACAGGAGTGTGAAAAAGTGACATTTTGCTGGTCGTCTGTCTGATCTCACCCGTGGGATCACGCCGCCTCTGCCTTCAAGTCCAACTGCTGGCTCCGCCTCCACCTGCAGGCTCCGCCTCCACCTGCAGGCTCCGCCTCCACCTGCAGGCTCCGCCTCCAGACGCAGGCCTCGTCCAAAGCTCCGGCTCCCTTTGGCATCTTCTGTTGGTGTAATTCAGTAATAGTCCTTCAAGGTCACTGAGAACGACTCCTGCTCTTGTTAGTGAGATGCTGGACACACACACACACACACACACACACACACACACACACACACAAACACACACACACACACACACACACAAACACACACACACACACACACACACACACACACACGGAGCTGGAGTTGTGACAGATTCCTAGAGTGTGACTGCTGAACTCCATTTTCCTGAAAAGTAACAACATCTCAGATGTTACTGGGTCCTGGTTCTGTGAGGAGCAGCTGAAGATCACCTCCTGGAACTCAACGTGCACTGGACTCACCAGCATGTGGTGGTGAAGGTTCCTGAGCGTGCAGGGTTTCAGGTTCCTGTCCTGCTGAACACCCAGGGCCTTCCTGGAGAGACAGAAGATGGTTGTTATTGGATGCGGAGTATCTTCTCAGCTGACCCTGGAACAGCTGCTATCTTCTGGACCGTAGTTCTATCATGACGGCCTCTATTGAAGAGGTGGTTGCCATGGCGCAGAGGTTAGCTCCGCCCCCTCACAGCCAGGAGGTCCCCGCGTGGATTCCCACAGGGTTCCTTCCTGTGTAGAGCCTCCATGTTCTCCCATGTCTGCATGGGGTTCCTCAGGGTTCTCCTGGTTCCTCCCGCCGTCCAAACACATGCGGGAGCTTCATGGAGACCCTTCGTGGTCCAGATGTGTGAATGAGCGTGCGAATGGTCGGACGTCTGCGTATGTGGCCCCGTGATTGGTCCGGGGCGCCTCTTGTCCAATCGCAGCAGAGCTAGGCTCCGCCCCCTCGGTGACCCCCAGCAGGGCGTGCAGATGATGAGGGACGTTTCCAGTCCAGTGCAGGTAAACAATAGCGACGCGTCGCTCGTCCTCCGAGGCCGGGATGGAGAAGCGTGGAGGATATAAATAGGAGGACGGGGAGGAGGAACCTTTCTCCTCCCTCGCCGCTTCAGCTCTGCACGCACGAGGCGAGGTGAAGGTCCTGGTCCTGGTGTGAGAGCAGATCTGAGCTGTGGGACGCCGTCGGATGACATCCATGTTGTGTCCTGCAGATTAAACCCCCCATCATGGCGGCGTGCTCCTCTAATGCTTCGTGGAATTCATGTGCCATTAGTTATGTGTGTGTGTGTGTGTGTGTGTGTGTGTGTGTGTGTGTGTGTGTGACCGGCTCCGGCCCATGACATCCACCCGTCCCCGGTGAACTCTGGAGGGGGGGGGGGGTTAGCAGGACCGCGGCCATTAGCGTAACAGGATCAGAAAGCACAGAGGGTCCACACATGGCGTGGAAGCCATTACCGTCGCTCAGCCCCCCCAGCACCACTGACAGCAGTGTGTGTGTGTGTGTGTGTGTGTGTGTGTGTGTGTGTGTGTGTGAGAGGGAGCTCGGTGGATTGATTTCAGCGCTGGGAGACGGGGGGGGGGGCATGTTATGACGGCGCCTCCCCCCCGACAGGCGCTCTGTGGCAGGAAGTGACACAAAGAAAGCAGCAATCCTGCTTGCTGCCACACACACACACACACACACACACACACACACACACAGTGTGAGAGCAGAGAGGAAAGATGGAAGCCTCCCTGGTGTTTTTCCAGCCACATCTCTTCCAGGAAGCTGTAATTTTGTCCGTAGCGCTGCAGATTACGGGCGGGAGAAGAAATATCTCTATTTTAGGCAAATGGAGGCTAAATGATTGGAGTCTTCGGCCAATGGGAGCGAGGGGGGGGCGGGTGTCCTTGGAGTGTGTTAGCACAGGATGTTCAGCTGGTAATTACTGGAGCGGTCGGAGGAGACACACACACACACACACACCCCCCACCATCACCATGAAGTTGCCGTTGATTGAATTTGTGACGTGATGAAGAGTTCCTCGTGCGGCGGCCATGTTTGCACGGCGCCGAGGCCAAACGACGTCGCCTTTCACGATGGGATGGAGGTTGTGAGCGATGATGGAACCTTCCAGAGGAAACGCCTTTCCTGCGTTTCAAACCGGTCAGACCACCAGACCCCCCCACCACCACCACCACCACCACCACCTGAGCTTCCTTCCTCCTCCTCCTTCCTCATCCTGTTCCTGGCTCGCCATTGGTCACCTGGGCGACAGTGATGCCCCGCCCCCTGAAGGTCCACCGACCTTCACCCAGGATGTCCGTCGGTAGCGGAGTCAGCGGGACGAATCCTGCGGGTGTAAGATCTCCACCATCTGAGGACCATCCCGTGTTCTCACATGTGACTGAGAACCCCTGAAAGTCAAAGCAGACGTCGTCTCAGCAGAAGGACCATCTGATGCCACGTCAAGCAGATGTTAGCTGTTCCTGCTCACAGCCTGAAGGTCCCTGCTTGGATTCCTACAGGCTTCCTTCCTGCGTGGAGTCTCCATGTTCTCTCCGGGTTCCTCCCGCAGTCCAAGCACATGCAGGAGGTTCAGTGGAGACCCTGCGTGGTCCAGATGTGTGGAGCAGAGGGTTGGTGCTTCCTCCTCTCTGCACAGGGAGTGGAGACGTTCAGTCCTGGTCCTCTGTGGGCCACCAGGCATCTCCTCCCTGCTCTGTGTGGGACTGCCTCACATCTGTGTCTGCAGAGCTTCAGATCTGTCAGATGGATGCGGCGTCACGGAGGACGGGTGACGTTCCTCCTCAGACGCTCGGTGAGGCCCTCCTCCTCCTCCTGAGCTGACCCGTCCCGAGGTCCCACCACGTCACTTGGGTTAGCTTCTTCTGTTTTTATTTTGTCCTCTAACACGATCTGATCCCCCTCACCCAGAGAAGGTCTCAGCAGGAGGAACCGTGGAGGCGTTTGTGAGCGAGAACTTTGAAACCCCTTCAGGTCCAGAGGCCTCTGAGCATGAGCAGCGTTAGCCTTTAGCACGGGTCAAAAGGTCAGCGCCGTTTCAGGGGACGGCTGGACACGGTTCCAACTGTCTGGACCAGAGTGTGTGTGTGTATGTGTGTGTGTGTGTTTGTGTGTGCGTGCGTGTGTGTGCATGTGTGTGTGTGTGTGTGTGTGTGAAAAGATCCATGTGATTGGCTATCGATCCGACTGATATTGTTTGTCTGTCTGTGCTGAGGTCAGCAGGAAGTTCCCACAGAGCCTGCAGAGTGTAAACACAGCTGTCTGGATCAGTGTGTGTGTGTGTGTGTGTGTGTGTGTGTGTGTGTGTGTGTGTTGGCGAGGCAGTTATTGGATTGAAAAGCAAGGGCAGTGAGGTCACGGTTGTTGCGCAGGAGGCGGGGGGGGCTTTGGAGGTCCAGGGGAGTCAGAAGGTCAGCGTGAGGAGCTGGAGTTGAGGAGCAGGGCCGGGCTGGTGGGACCTTCTGCCTGAGCTCCTCATCAGACCAGCAGTTACAACCCAACCGCTGTTTTGAGCCCGAAACAAATGCTTCTCTGCTGGGAGGTGGTGGAGGTTCTGTAGGTCGGCAGGAAGTCCTGGTCCTCTGAGGTCCACGCAGGAGAACAGAAGGACAGCTGAGGGACTCGTGACAAACTTTCGATATCATTGCGAGTCATTTCACGCTCTGACTGTGTTTTCTATCAATGCCCATCGATCTCCTCTGGGGGGCTCGGGGGGGCGGGTTAGCTCCGCCTCCTCGCCGCCAGACGGTCCGTGGTTGGATTCCCACAGGAGGCCTTTCCGTGTGGCGTCTGCATGTTCTCCTCTCGTCTGCCGGGGCTCCTCAGGGTTCTCCGGGTTCTCCGGGTTCTCCGGGTTCCTCCGAACACGTTGAGTGGAGAGCCTGCATTGTCCAGACGTGTGCATGAGGGGTTGAAGGGCTGGACCTGTGGCCGGCCCGGGCGCCGCTCCGAAGTGTGTGTCCGCGGTGGGTTTGGAGTCCGGGATCTCACTCGTGTTCATTATGGTCTGTCGCGGGCGGGTCGGAGCCACGGCAACGGAGCCGCTCCGAGAGCCGACGGGTCGTAACCGCAAGTTTGGAGGTGAGCGGTTGAAAGGGTTGCTGTTACAGGGGAGAGAATGACTGTGTCACGGGTTCAGAGGTCAAGGGTCAGGGGTCAGAGGTCAGAGGTCAGGCCGGGCAGAAGGGAACCAGCCAGTGAAGCTCCTTTGTTCCACGGCAGATTTATTCCAGGCCTTCGGAGGAACGCGGAGAAGACAGAGAAAGAAAAGGCAAGAAGAGAGAGAATGTGGACGAGTGAGAACCCCACGCTGGTGTGTGTGATGGCGGCTTGTTAGGCTCCGCCCCCTGGCGACCATCTCATCATTAGAGCTTTATGCAACAACAGATCCTCCATGTTCATACATAATGCATTATATAGACGCTCTTATATAACGAGGGGCTCACTCCCACACACACCTCATCTCACCACGCAAAAACACACTCGGCCCACGCCGCACTGACAAACATATGCGCGCGCACACACACACACACACACACACACATGCAAGGCCAGACAATAACATACATTCATATGCACAGGCTCTGCAACAGCTGCCCCGCAACACACACACACACACACACACACACACACACACACACACACACACACACACACACACATGCACAGCGCAGAGTGGAAGGAGTCTGGGAGGTGGGGTCGGTGTGTGTCCTTTAATTTACCAGGGAATAAGGCAGAGCTTTGTGTCGGGGGCTCAGAAGGTCACCTCGCCGCAGAGGGATGGACTTTAAAGAGGAGTCATGAGCAGAGCAGGAACCTGTGTGTGTGTGTGTGTGTGTGTGTGTGTTGGAGCGTTCACGGGAGTGACTAATGGAAGGAGTTGTGTTGGAAGTGTGTGTTCAAACAGTGTGTGTGTGTGAGGAGGGGGTCGGCCTCAGCCTGTCATGGAAATCTTCCGTCATCGTTTATGTACAAAAACATGGCGTTGTTGCGAAGGCGGGCAGAGGTTAGCTCCGCCCCCTCACAGCCAGAAGGTCCCTGGTTGGATTCCCTGTCCATGTTCTCCTGGCGTCTGCGTGGGGTTCCTCCGGCGGTCCAAACACGTGCGGGAGGTTCACCGGAGACCCAAGGTTGTCCAGACGTGTGGACCAGAGGGGGGTCGAGTATCTCGGACGTGTGACGCCCGCCAGCAGGACCGAGTGAAGAACTTGTGAACCCGGGATCAGGTTCTCCTCCCGGCGGAGCTCCACCGGTGACCCTCACAAGCCTTCATCCCGTCCTCGGGTGAGAACGGACAGCGAGACTCATCTCGGATTTCTTGGAAAACCTCTTTAAGTCTTTCCTCTGGACGTCCGTCACGCGAGATGAGATCCATGGAGCGTCACCTGGAGCTGAGAAGCAGCGGACGTGGTTACGGGAGAAGAACGGGCTCGGTGGGGCGGCGGCGCCCCCTGCCTGTCGCTGCCGTGTCCTGCGGCCTGGAGAGAACCGACCAGAGCGTCCGGGAGCGATTCGCTCGGCAAGTTGTCCAGGTATTCTGGTGACCTTTGACCTTTTGGCGTTCAGCCCGGCTCCTCGCTGGACGGACGGGTTCACCGGACCCGTCGAGCCCCTGATGAGAAGCTTGGGTCGAAGGATCCTGGAGGTTGTGAGCCCTACTTGGAGAAGATGGCCGACAGGGAACCTGGCGGTGAGTCAGCCACTCAGGCACCGCTGGTGTTTATTGGTCGACCGTCAGGAGAACATCGACCAGAGGTCTGCATGACCTGGTCAGTGTTTGCAAAACAAGTGTCCTCATTGGAAGCTGGAGGTGCCGTGTGGAGCGGGTTCTTCCTCCCGGCAGGCGATGGCTGACTGAATGAATGAGTGGATGCACCTGAAGGCAGCTTGTGTGGGTGCAGATCCATCCAGCTCCTTCAGACCGGGCCAAGGGTTTGAACTCTGGAGGCCTTGCGTTCTTTCCCTGCTGGTCCAGCAGACTGACGCCGGCCTCCATTTTGTTTAAGACTCTGTCCGCCATCGCGGGGCGGCGACTCAGACGGGCGCAGTCAGCCGCGGTAGAGCCGCCGGCAGCCGACGGCAATGCAAATGCAACCGTAACCCTAGAAACCGCTGCTTGTCAAACACGGATTGCAAATGTTTTGCGTGCGTCTCTGGAGGCCTGCTGTGCACCTGAACGTGGTTCTTCGTGCGACGGGGAACTCCGGTTTCAGGCTTCGGCCCAGCCGAGGGCCGCCGCCTCTGACGCTCGCGTCACAGTCTGAAAGTATCACAGGGAGTCACTGTTTCCCCTGCAGCTCGCTAAGAACACACACACACCTCGCTGACAACGTCATTTATTTTAAGAAATTATATTATCTTTTACAATGCTCATTAAATTATCTGAAATCTGGGCTGTCCTACTGAAATATGTACAGGTTTCACAGTGAGCGTGGTTTACCCGGTGAGGTGAGCCGAAGCGTGTCAGCACCTACTAACGTCATCAGAATTAAAAGCAGCCAGAGCGACGAGAGGATTACTAAAATCACGAGTGTGGAAATGTAAAATGGTTATTAGAATTAAGGCAGACGCGGTGTGACAGCGGCCAGAGGAGACCACCGGGCTCCAGCGTGGAGGACCCCTCCTCCGAGAAGAACCCTCCAGCTAGCGGTGATGGAGCGCGACCTCGCCGGCGGGGAGGAGGAACCCCGGACGGCTCCCGCTCCACCGCCGACCTCCTTGAGAAATTTCTTGTACGGGCCGACGCCGGAGTACGGGGAGGACAAGGAGACGGCCCGAAGCCGTGCGAGCGGTCCGGCGAGGCGAGGAGCTCCGGTCAGTCGTGCCTCTGCGGGATGCAGCCCTCCATCTCCAGGACCTCCGGCCAGCCCTCAAACTTGTTGGTGTCGGCGCTGTTCTTTATGTGCTGAGGAGGAAGCAGAGCAGAGGGCGGCCCGTGAGCCTCGGCAAGACAACGCCTCGATACGAGCCTCCTTTTCACGAAGCACATCCGAGGTGGAGGTGGAAGCCTCAGAGCTCCGGTGGACCTCAATCCACGCAGGACCTCAATCCACGCAAGCGTCTCCAGGTGTTTCCGGCTCCGCTCGCGCTGCACAAAGATGTGGGGCTTTAGATACTTTCACCACGCCAGAGCCCGCGTCCTGGTTTCGTGCCTCCATGAGTCTTCCCGGCTCTCCCTCATCTCCCCGCCGATCTCCGGGCGGATGTGGATCCCGATCTTTGTGTTTTCAGACGTGGGACTCGGCGGCGTGACGCCACGCCGGGAGACGCTGCTTTAAATGCACGCCGGCTCGCACGGCGCCCTCGGAGCTTCCTTTACCTGCTCAAAGGGACTTTTGGTCTTGATGCCTTTCCCTCCCACGAAGATCCAGTTATCCCGGAAGCCCAGGTTGGATATGACGGAGCTGCCCAGGTCGGCGATGAGCTTCCGGGCCTCGTCGTTGAGTCTGCGGATCGGAGGAGGACGGCGTCATTCCACGTGCCGGGCGGCGGCGCTCGGAAGCCGGGGCGAGGCCTTACTTTGTGGACGGGTCGTCGAAGGAGGCCATCATGACGACGGTTCCGTCCTCGATTTCTTTCAGGAGCTTGATGAGGGGAGCCACTTCTGCAAGGGAGCGTTCGACCGTCAGCGCGCACGCCGCCTGGTGCGGCTCTGCGGGCGCGTGCGGGGTACCCACCTCCGGCCCACATGTCGAAGAAGTCGGTCCTGTTCAGAGCTCCGGTCTTCCCTGCGGGACGCAAACGTCAGGCGGCGGCGTGAGGAGGCGCGCGGCGGTCTGAGCGGCGGGGCGGACCTTACCGTTGACCAGGGCGATGTTGATGCCTCTGCCCACGTTGTTCTTCACGCTGCTCATCAGCCTGTCATGGAGCAAAGGTGGAGCGTCAGAGCCGGGCCTCCAGGGAGGAAACCATCTCTGTTGTTTGGCGGGAGGACGTTCCGAAGAAACCGGCAAATGTTTGACGAGGACGAACGAGGCTCCCGGATCCGGCCGGATATTTGGAGACCTTTATCAAACAGCGGGGCCGTTCAGGGTGACTGGACAAATATTTGTGAATCGTCCCGCTCAGTCAACGGCGCTCCCCATCAAAACACGATTACTTCTATGCCGATATGTAATCTCAGAAGGACGGCGAGGTCAAGGGCCGACGGCGGCGACGCGACTTCACCAAAAATCACCAAATCCGAATGATTCGTCTAGAAATGCTTCACTCCAACATCCTGCCCTCCCTGGTCTGTCTGCAGCGCGGCTCCTCCTCTACAACTCTCCATCTTCATGCATGGGAGACCGACGTCCTCCAAGTGGTAGGTCTTCTGAGGAACTGCCACGGGCGTGTCCGTGACTCACGCGCACTACCGGACAGGTATCCGGCAAACGGCGCGTACAGAAACACTTATCAACATCCTCTGGTCCTGTACATCTGGCATGCTGAGATACGGCAAGTACACGTGTGTGCTGAGCAAACACAACACCCGTGTGTTTTATCACTAATAGGTTCCTTGTGCTACAAATCCAAGCTCACGGAGAGCAGATTCCTTTAGGGGCTGGACTGGAAATGGCGCCGGGCGGCCGGAGAGCGGGGGGGCAACAACGTCCGTTGACTTACAGCTTGTCCTCCAGGCAGATCCGAGGCCCGACCACACTGGCCGCTCCGCTCGCCATCTTGAAGGCAAAGTGTCCGCTGGGACACGGCTTGGAAAGACCACACTTGTACCTCACAGGCTTGGAGGCTGTGGAGAAGCAGGAAAGAGCTGCTTAAACCTGCTGAAGGTTATCTATTTCAGCATCAGTAGAACACACACACACACACACACCTGGTTATCAGACCAGATTGTTTGTCTGTTACAAGTTTGCACTGCCGGATTGACCTGCAGCAGCACTCAGGTGTGACAGTTAATGATTTGATGCTCTAATTCTATTACAAAACAAATGGATTCCACTCACAGTCTTGACCCGCCTGCACAGATTTTGCTGAAAGGCAAAAGACGCCGACGTTAGTTTGACGGACACGACGTGCCTTTATGAATAAATCTGTGCATTTCTCAGACTCTACCTGCTATGCCGCCCAGCTTGAAGTCCACATTGATCTCCAGCAGTTGGAAAGCCAGAAACGCAGCCACGAGTAAGCAGACGACGAGGGCCGTGACCTTTAACATCCCTGCGGACACAAAAGACAAGCGGGGCTTTGACAGACCGTCCCGGTCTCTCTGGACCCTGGTCTCTCTGGACCCTGGTCTCTCTGGACCCTGGTCTCTCTGGACCCTGGTCTCTCTGGACCGCAGGACTCCGGTCGCTCACCGCCGGCCCGGACCATCTTGGCGAGCTCCTGTGGACCACACCAACCACCTGAAGGTGCCAGACGGGGCAGTCCTCACACAGCTGGGGGGGTTCTTGATCACACACACACACACACACACACACACACACACACACACACACACAGGGGTTTGTTATTGTCTTCTAGAGACAGAGAGCTACAGGCAGCAGCTGCTTGTTATTGTCTCCTGCTCTAAGAGAGAGAGGGAAAGAAAGAAAGAACTAAAGACAGAAAGAAAGAAATAGAGAGCTAGCTAGAGAAGGAGGGCGGCGGTCAGCTAATATTTCCGGTGTGTCCCGGCGGCTCCGGCGGCTCCGGACGGTCCGGCCGCCCCCCGGACGGCGAGCGACCCAAGCCGGAAGTCGGCGGCGGTCGGCCGGGAAGGTTAAGCTAGCTGCACTCGGTTCGTCGTGTTTTTCCAAAGACTCTCCCGGCGTCCTGTCGGTTCACCGCAGCACGGCTGACGGTCCCGTTACCGACACCGAGCGGCATCCCGCCCCGGTTTAAATCGAGGTGTTTTTTATGAGACTTGGTCGCTTGCTAGCTTGTTTGTCAGACCGGGTCAGACGGCGGTGTCACTTCCGTTCCCGCGGACGCGTCGGGCTCCGTCCGCTTACCGTCCGACGGTCCACCGGGTGAAGACGAAGACGACGGCGGTGGCGACCGTTGGCCTCTGCAACCGGCGGCGCAGTGACAGCCGAGCGGCTGCGCTGACGCGAACACGCCTCACGCCGGCGGAGAAAAGCGGGACGGACTGGCGGCCGGATGTGACGTCACGACCGGGCCGGAATCCGCTACGCTTTTGAAGGAGAAGAGAAAGAAAGAGACCACGCTTTTAGTCTCTAACGGATTTATTTTTTCAATTCTTTACTTCGAAGAGACGCTTCCTCGCCGTGACATCCGTCGATACGGTTTGCAGCCGCGGAAAGTCACTTCCGTTAGGATTGACGACACCGAAGTGCATTTTTAAACGGGCTCACTTTGATTCACAGCCCGCAAAGGCTCGACCGAGTAATAATTATAGGAATAGAAAGAGTTGACGTTGCGATCGGAAACCTCCTCGAGTGAGACATCTTACCTCGATCTGCAATTTTCTATCTCGGTTTGTCGCTCGACTTCCTGTTTCTGTGCTGCGTGTCTGCGCGCTCTAGCGCCCCCTAGAGGACGGAGCTGCAGGCGGGTCGCGCCGCCGCGCTCACAACAAATGCACGAAATAACAGGAATCCAACGACTTTTTTTTCTTTCTTTCCTTTTATACAAATTCATATTTTCAGGACTGACATATATGTTTTATCCACATTCAACATAAATTAAAAAAAAGAGGTCCCAGAAAGCGTAGTGACATCCTGAAGCCATGCACTTCCTGGAGCTGTTGACATAGAAAATACTGTACAGACAAAGGAATGGGAGCAATGAAATGAGCTGAGTTCAATAAATTAAGCGGGATTCTTGCACGGAAGGTCGCCCCGCCCGCCTCCTGAACTAACAAAGGAAGGTCCAGCTGAAGACAGCTGGAGGTCTGGAGAGAAAGGTCTCAGTCGGAGCTACATGTGTGACGAGGATCCTGTGGGAAACCATAAAACGTGAAAAACGAGAAGCCAAAAAGCGCCACGCAGAAGAAGCAGGCGGTGTTCCGCGAGGCGGTGCTATCTGGAGAATAACCCCCTCGCGTCTTCCGAGTCCTGCTGACAGGCCGAGCCGTTGCTGCTGCCGCCGCCGCCGCCGCCGCTCTCCTCCTGCATCTGCAGGTCGATGAACCGGTAGGCCGGGATCCTGCGGATGGCGCCGTGGCACGGAGGTCAGCCCACGTCACGGGTCAGGGATGACGGGGGCGCGGACGACTCACCTGTTCCTGTACACCACCCGCCTGACGGCGAGGACGGCGGAGATGACCGCCACCAGGACCACCACGCCGGCCCCCGCGCACACCAGGATCAGGACCAGCTTCTCCTGCTGGAGGACGGAGGCGGCGTTACGTCAGATGGCCGCCACGTGAGCGCCTGGGAGCTCACACGGGGAGGGGTTACAGACCAGCGTGTCGAAGTGTGTCACCGGCGAGGTGGTCTTCAGGGTGGAATCGGGGCTCGGTTTGACGCCGCAGGGCCGGATCACCGTCTGCGCCGCCGGTGGCGGCGCGAACCCCCCCTCGCACTTATCGCTCGGGACCTTCCGGTATCTGGAAACGGGCGGCGGCGTCAGTGCCGGGCGAGCTTCTCGCCGTCCGGCGCCCGGAGGTTACCCTTACCCCGCTGTCTGGAGCTGGTCCTCCTCCCCGTCCAGGCAGGTCTCCAGTGTCCTGTTGGCGCCGCCGGTCTGACGCACACACTCCGACGTGTTTGCGTGGGGGGAGTACCCGTAGTCGCTGCGATGGCGAGAGGGCAAAGGTCAGGCGATCGCGGCTGAGCTCCGAGCACGCACATGAGCACATCTACGCACCATCGGAAGTCCTCTCTGGTGCACGGGCACGGACGCTGGCTCTTCACCACCGCGTAGCCACGGCCGTTCCTGCACACGGCCTCCTTCTTCAGCCTCCTGTAGGTCTCCTTCACGCCCAGGACGCAGCCGTCGCGCTCAGAAGCTCCGCCCCCCGGGGAATGAGCCAGCCACTCCTCGTAGTCCCCTTTACCACCTGGAGGAGCAGGATTCCAACTGTGAGAACATCAGCGTGGTCATGATCGGGATGATCTCCACAAGTCTCACGAAGAGGAGGCTTCTTTAACGTGAGCAAGCGAGTGGGAAGGGGTGGAGGGAAGGCAGAGGTGAAGAGCAGCAGTGTGGTCTGCTCTGGAGATACTGAGGAGAAGATAGAGGTGGAGATGTGGAGGTTCCTCTTTGGACGATGGAAGGATCAGGAAGGAGTCCATCAGAGGGACGGCACGCGCTAGATGTTGGGGAGACAAAGTCACACGGAGAGGGTTTGGACATGGACAGAAGAGGGATGGAGGAGATCTGGGTTGAAGGATGCTGAGGTTGGAGGAGGACCAGAGAGGAGGTGGACGGATGGATGGAGAGGAAGTAGAGTTTGTTGGTGTGAAAGGGTTAGATGGAGGAGATGATTGGCTGCAGCTCCTGAAGGGAGAAGACCAAGAACTTGAGTTATAACGTACTTCTTCACATCGAGAACCTTGGCATCTCCGGTCCCACATAAGAATACAAACAGACACCTGGTGGCGGCTGATGTTATTATGGGATGTGGCCCGTTGTCGGACCGGCATCTCAGCCTGGCCTCCTGCAACCCGCCCAGATGTGGATGAAGAGGACCAGGGCGTGTGTTTAGGTGGTCACCAAGGCGTCCTGGACGGGAGCGGCGTGCTTACACTCCCTGGTGATGAGGCTCTGGAAGTCGATGGTGACGGCCACCCACATGGGCTGCCCGTCGTCCTCGGGCCTGAAGCCCCACACGCTGACGTTCATGGCCTTGGTGCCGGGCTCGGAGGCCAGGCCGGCGAAGAAGAACGGCTGCTCCGTGAAGTTGTACAGCTTCCAGCAGCGCCCCTCGTCCGTGGAGAACCTGGCCGCAAAGAACAGGACGGGTTCCATCTCAGAGGGCGGGAAAGAGACGCGGTTTTCAAGCGAGCGACCTCCTGGTTCTCGGACCAAAGTGTCACAGTTACGGTACGTCGATGCAAAACTGGAACGCAAGACAAAGCGGAAGATGTTCATAGCTGGAGACACGTTGAAGAGTGGACCTCTCCCCAGAAGGAGCCTGTTCGTATAGCATCGTATATCTACGGGGTTGAAATCTGGAATAGACGTTCTGCTCATGATATTATATTGCTATGGTGATGGACGGACGGAGAGATGAGTCTCCATGGACTGGGATGTTTGTAGATGACATTGGGATCTGGAGGAGGACCAGAGAGGAGGTGCAAGGGTGGAGGGGACGAGGACGGTCGGTTGCTGTGCGTGGAGAAGGTCAGAAGGAGCAGATGATTGGCTGTGGCCCCTGAAGGCAGCAGCCTGGAGGACGAGTTCCTTCAATATGAGGACACTTTGTTTTGGTAACATCTTGCTCGCATTCTGTTCCAGGTTCCTGCCAGAGGACGGAGTGTGGAGCAGATCCCAGGGATCCCTGCCGTGCTACATGTCAGGATTGGTCTCGACGAGCACACGCCTGCCGTGGACGCTCGTGTGATTGGGAGTACAAGGCCGGTCCTGGACACTGGCCTTCAGCGAGGGCTTACAAGCCAGAGCTGTGAGCCTCATCGGTGTCCGGGCCATTCGCCGATTTCCCTTGGGTGTCACCATGTGGTCCCTCTTGGGGGCGCAGTCAGGTCACCACCAGGTTGCTTAAACCTTCACGCACATGCAGCCCTCATCTGGGTAAACTAGTCCCTTCTGCCGGGCTGCCTGATCCCAACTGAGCTTCCTGTTCCTGCCCAGGTTTCCTCCCTCGTTGGTGCTAGCGCCTTCTGCCACTCCGTCATTGGTTAATGTTAACCTCTTCAGCCCGGTTGCCTGTTCCTGCCCTGCAGTCCCCCTACCTGGTCTGCATGTCCCTGTCCACTGGTCTGAGTAAGCCTGCTGTTTCAGACCCAGTCGTCTGCCTGCATGTGGGTCCTACCTCCAAATACCCAACACTACATGTTAGGTGTTTTGGGTTCAATCCCTGGCATCTCCAATGTAAGTCCCTTTGGATAAAAGCATCTGCCAAATGACTGCATTCTATTGCATTCTGCATTCTACATGTGTTCTCCTTAGATGTTTTCACGAAGGATCCCCGTTCAACCCCCCCAACCCATGACACGGTAGAGGACGGTGCTTTTCAGTACTTGATGGTCTTGACTTGTCCTTCACGCTGAGCCTCCACGGCCACGATCAGCCCCCCGGAGTCCAGTATGCTGTAGTGGTGGGGTCCCCTCAGCGTACCCCTCCAGCTGTAGCCTCCGTCCGAGGACACGAACACGTCCGGGTGCTGCGACGACGACAGCGAGTCGCCCACGGTGCCTGCAGGAGAAGGGAGGTCCCGTCAGCTCTGCCGCCGGGCCTGAGGTCCACCTCTTGGCGACGAGGTGCTTGGTACTGACCGTGGGCGAGGACCAGGCCCACGGCGGTGGGCGAGGACAGGGGCAGCATGGGAACCATCCGGTTGTTGCGGCTGTGCTCTCCGTGGACGTGCAGGTTGCACTGATGGACCACACAAGATCAGCATTTGTCCCGTGGCCTACAAGAGAAGCTTCACGCACACCAGGCGAGCCGCACGTGACGTACGCTCTTGGATTCTTCTCCGCAGTCTACGTTCTCGGGCTTCTCCAGGGGCCTCCAGGTCCCTCCTCTGTTGAAGGAGATCACAGATCTGATTCGTCCATCTGCAACAGTCAAGCACAAACAGTGTGAAGGTACCAGCTCTTGGTGTTCCACCAGTCAACTCTTCCTCTCCTGCTTCTGGCTCCTCCCCTTCAGGGGCCACAGCCAATCGCCTGCCTCCGTCACATCATCTACCTTCCTATCTTCTTTCCCTCCATCCATAAGCCTCCTCTCTGTTCCTCCTCTAGATATCCTTCTAACTAGATCTTCAGGATCCCTCCTCTGTTCATGTCCAAACCACCTCAGATTGTTCTGGAGATGAAGTCCTCTGACGGCCTCCTTCCTAATCCTCTCCATCACCTCGTCATCTTCATCTCTGCCCTCCTCAGCGTGTCCAAGCTGGACACCACGGCTGCTCTCACCTCCACCTTACTTTCCATACTCTTTCATCACCCCTGACTTTTCTCCACCTGTTCCTACCTGCTGCTTTCTAAACCTCTTCTCCACCTTCTCCATTGCCCCGGACCGCTGACCTTCAGCACTTGATCACCTTCTTCATTTCCTCCACCCTCTGTAGCCTCTCTGTTCCTAATTGGTAATCGATCTCCAAGGAGATGCTTGAAACCAAGAACCCCCGCTGCCTTTGGTTGATCTTCTCCGTTCTGGTCCACCCACCGTGGTCCAGCTTGTTGGTGAGGTAGACTCCTCTCAGCGACGTGATGTTGGTGAAGTCGCTCTTCCTCTGGCCGTCAAACAGGTGGCGCTCCAGGGATTTGGAGAACAAGATGCCGCGGTCGTCCGACGTGTACATGGTCCCGAAGAAGGTGTCTGGGGGCGGGTGGAGAAAGAGGGACGACAAGAGGTTCAGAGTCTTTCCTTTGTCTGGGTCACCTGGCAGGAGCACCAGAAGATGACAATCTATTAGAACATCAGTCCAGGCTCTTCTGATTGACTTCAGGAATCAAAGTTCTTGCAGCTTCATCCATGCTCCCCCGCCTGAGATTAACTTCTCCACCCGAAACCATCCAGTTCTGCCGGAGAACCGACACTTGCACCGACATCAGTGAGATCCGTAATTCTGCTGGAGGTCAGAGGTCAGCGGCGCCTCCTCACAGCAAAAGGTCCCTGCTTGGATTCCCACAGGAGGTCTTTCTGTGTGGAGTCTGGTTGTTCTCCCCGTGTCTGCGTGGGGTTCCTCCGGGTTCCTCCGGGTTCCTCCCGCCGTCCAAACACATGCAGGAGGTTCACCGGAGATCCGACAGTGTCCAGATGTGTGAACGAGAGGGTGAATGGTTCCATCGGTGGCCCTGTGATTGGTCCAGGGGGAACGCCGCCTCTCGACCAATCACGGCAGGGATCGGCTCCGGCGCCCCTCGACCCCGAGAGCAGGTTCAGAGGCGTGGAGAATGAACATGGTTGAAGATCTAAGTCTACCTGCCAGCCCAGAGGGCTTCTTCGCCTAAAGCTGCCACAAGCTTCGTTTGCTCCAGCAGCTCCACCTCCACCCTCGGCTGAGATGTTCCACCTTCTCTGCTGAAAGTTCTCTCCAGCCTTCCAGACAAACGTGTTGACTTCCTGAGCGCACCTTCACCCAGCTCTCCCTGCCGCTCTGAGCAGCCCATCCATCACACCTTTCAAAGAAGGTGCCGCTCATTCCAGAGCCAGAAGTTCAGGTGTGTGTCCATCACCGCCGCCGCCAAGGACACGCTTCGGTACGTGTTTACATAGCGTGTGTGTGTGTGTGTGTGTGTGTGTGTGAGTGTGTCGCACACCCTGATCCTAAGATATGCCTGTCAGCTTTTGCAGTGTAACCTAAATCTTCCTGGAGATAAAGAATCAGGGCAGGAGGTGGAGGTGGTGGTGGAGGTGGTGGTGGACCAGCAGCGTTGAGAAGGTCTGTGGACGGGGAGCGGCCCGGGAGGACTTGTGTGCACAAACACGGCCGAGTGTGATGGAATGATGTGTCAGCAGACCAACGGCAGGTTGCAGAACCAGTTCAGGGCTTCTCTGTCCAGCTTTTCCATGACGACACAGGAAGCCGTGGTCGCAACCTGCATGAGATCTGTGTACGTGTGTGGAGAAAACCTTCAACTGTGTGTGTGTGTGTGTGTGTGTGTGTGTGTGTCGCTTTCACCTCCTGGGTTGTCCACGTGCAGGAAGAGCATGTCCTCGTCGCCGTCCAGGATGGAGTAGAACTGCAGACAGAAGGAGACATCGTGAGCTCCAGGGAGAACGTGGTCTTCATGGAAAGCTTTGGGTTTCTGTGGAGCTTCTGCGGCCCCTGTCAGCTGAGAAGGTCCGAGCGGTGAGAAGAAGCTCCTCCCACTCCAAACACGCCGATCAGTCATCCATTTCACTCTTGTGCTGCATTTACTGCCTGTCTGGGATGGTCCTCCGCGGGCAGAAGATCCGTGATGCTAAGATAAGATCTGCTGAAGGCCTCATAATTCAGGAGGAAACGCGCCACCGGTCTGGATGGTTTAATGGTTTGGACGGAGGAGGAACGGCATCTAGGGTGGGATGGTGGACACGAACGTGGACCATCCCAAGCATGGAGGACACTTTGAGAGGATGGATGTTTAGAAGAATGTCTGATAACTACTTCAGTGGGGGGTGGATGTTCAGGAGAAGGTTCCTGGAGGCCAAACCTTTGAGAAGGTCTCACCTGCTCCGTGGAGGCTGAGGGGAGAAGAGCCCGGCTGAAGGTATCTCCCTGGTCCGATGAGAAATACATGACGCGAGGAGACCTCTGGGGGCAGAAGCACGGAGAAGACCTCCTTACTGACCTGCTCGTGGAACAACGTCCTCGCTGACACTTCAGCGGTCAGCCTCATTCATGAGAAGAAAGAAGATGGTGCATCTCAACCGTGTCCTCCATCACGGAGAAGAAGAGGAAGGCCCCGATGTAGCCGAAGCTGAACACATCCTCGTGGATGGTGGTGAAGGTCCTGCCCAGGTCCTTGGTCCTCTTCAGCTGAAGGTCCCCCCTCTCGTCAGCATCGACTGGGTGAGCAGAGAGGAGAGCGAGAGTCAGATGTTTGACCGAGGCATCTCAGGAGGCAACGGGGAAACTCCGGGGGGTTCCAGGTAGACGTGAAGGTTCCAGAAGACGTGGGATTGAACCATCTCCTTCTTCTCACATCCTCTCCTCCCTTGCTGGTGGTCCATCTACACTGACATCACAAAGGGTTCCACAGATGTTACGATGCTGGGGAACCCGTGCAGCTGCACGACCATCTCGCTGATGAAGAAGAACCTCATCCTCCAAAAGACAACAGGAGGAATGTGATGCTGAGATGTTTAAAGGGTGGAGGTGAGAGGATGGAGAGGATCAGGGAGGAGGACCTCAGAGGGACAGCACACGGTAGATGTTCTGGAGATAAAGTCACACCGAGATGGTTTGGACATGGACGGAGGAAGGATGGAGAAGATCCGGGGAGAAGGATGCTGCGGTTGGAGGAGGTGTATGGATGGAGGGGAGGAGGACAGGAGGTTAGATGGTGTGAGAGGAGAAGGTGAGATGGAGATCAACCCCAGTGAGATGCGTGGACGGGTTCCTCAGCGTCCTTACCGGTGTCTACTTTACTGCAGCTGAAGAACAGGTTGATCCCGGCCCCCCTGGTGGACACAGAAGACATGATCTTCATATCTGAACACAAACTGCTGCTTGGTGGTCATTTCTTCATCACACACACGTCTTTGGTCAGGTTCTCACCACGAGAAGGAGAGCACGCCGTCGTGGACTTTTTTCCAGCCGGCGCCAAAGTCCAATGAGAGCCAGAGACTTCCCTGCAGGCCGAGAAGACACAGGACCATCTGTAGACCCTCCTGGAGGTGTGTGTGTGTGTGTGTGTGTGTGTGTGTGTGTGTGTGTGTGTGTGTGTGTGTGTGTGTGTGTGTGTGTGTGTGTGTATGTGTGTGTGTGTGTGCACCATGTGAAGCCAGAAGGGGAGCCGTGACTCACGTCGATGCTGAGGGCCACCAGGTAGTCCGGGTTGAGGAAGTGGTAGGTGACGGGCTCGGCCAGGTGGAACGGCAGCTGGATGAACCTGAAGGTGGCGCCGGCGTCTCTGGAGGTGAAGATGATCCCACCAGGGTGGTCCACCACCGGCGTGTCCGCCGTTAAGATCACCTGCCAAAGGACAACCACGGTGTCGTTGACGACCAAGGTCCAGACCTGGGCGGTTCCCTCTCAGAAGGTCCTCTGAGATCAAACCCAACAGATGTCCTGGCATCTTCACGTGACGCTGGAGGTTGGACTTCAGGCGTTCAGCCGCTCCCAGTTTAGAGAAAGCTACTATCTGCTCTAAAACCGCTCAGCCCCGTGTTCTGAGGAGGCCTCGTGCACGGCGAGGTCCTCAGACCTCCTGGATCTCCTTCCGCTCCTTCCACAAGCTACCACTGAACCCATGAAGGTTAAAAGTAGGACCCTGAAGATGTGAAGATGCGAGGGACGGACGGGGTTTCATCTGCACTGCGAGGAGGTGAACGGACGAGGACGCGGCTCAATTCAGAAGGTGCCAGGTGGACTTACGGAGCTCCCTGGTCCAACGCTGAGTCCAAACTCCTCCTTGATGAAGGTGCGGTTGATGCGGTGGGAGATGTCGTGAAAGGACTTCCCGTAGTCGGTGCTGAGGAGAGAAGGCGGAGGTGAGAGGTCATGAGGTCACGAGGTCATGAGGTCACCTCCTCTTTCACGTCACGTTCTTCGGCGCGGCTCACCTTCGATAGAGCCGAGAGGAACCTCCTTCCAGGAAGGTGTCGATGGGGGCGCTGATGGTGGAGAGCACCAGGACCACCTGGGGAGAGGCAGCGAGGAGGTCAGACCTCAGCCACGTGCACGAGGAGCTCGGCGTTCTGTGGTGTTTTGAATGCAATGACTGAGAATCCAGATGTTGGTCCTTCACTGTCGGGTCCCATCTGTCTCCTGGAGGACCAGGCTCCACACGGTTGACCCGTCAGAAGCTTCTCACCTTCAGCGGGAGTCTTGGAGAACCTTACTCACCCCGGTGCCGTCGCCCACCCAGGTGAGGATCACGTAGGAGCCGTCGTCTCCGTTGAAGCCGGTCTGGAGGAGACGCAGGAGGAGCCGTCACTCTGGCGTGTTCCAGCCCAGACTTTCACAACACAATGTTCCTGAGATACCTTCACCAGATGACTTCCCACAGCAGAGATGGAGAACTCACCTCACGTCTCCACGGGTTTATCATCCACTTTAGATTGATATGAGAGCAGAGAGAAGAAGAGGAAGAAGTCCACCCCCCCCCCCACCGCATAGCGACATCTCCAACCCCCTGGTCTTCACCTCATGCGTGTTGTGGTCCAGGACCTGGTGCTCCGTGCGGGTCAGCGGGAGGCGGCAGGACGCGAAAGGCGGGCCGAGGCCGTCCCTCCGCCCGCGGCCGCCCGCCCGCGGAGCTCCGGCGCCGGGGAGGAGGAGGGCGCACAGCGCGCCGAGGACCGCGACAGTCCGGAGCATGGCCGACCGGGGACCGGGGGATCGAGGACCGGAGGACCGAGGACCGGAGGACCGAGGACCGGGGGACCGGGGGACCGGGGACCGGGGGCCGGGGAGTCTTCAGCAGGGCCGGGGGTCGGAGCGGGGCGCTCTGCGACTACACTGGCCGGTTCAGGCGGCGCGGCGGCTCTGAGAGGAGGGCGGAAGGTGTGTGTGTGTGTGTGTGTGTGTGTGTGTGTGTGTGTGTGTGTGTGTGTGTGTGTGTGTGTGTGTGTGTTTGGAGCGCTGGAGGTGGGGCAGACGTGACGGGCGCCCGGACGGCTCATTAACAGGAAATTTGCTGCGTGGAGTGAAGTGGCGCGTCCTCCAGCCAGCAGGTGTTTCGGACCCGCATCCCCTGTGTGTGTGTGTGTGTGTGTGTGTGTGTGTGTGAGTGCGTGCGTGTGTGTGTGTGTTTGCGTGTGTTTGCGACCGTTGCTACTGACAAGTCAGCTTCATTTCGCAAACGCTTGACACCATCGGGGTGTGTGTGTGTGTGTGTGTGTGTGTGTGTGTGTGTGTGTGTGTGTGTGTTCCAGGACACGGGTGAGCCACCTGGGGTGCGCCTCTACGCAGGCGCACTGGAGCTGCTCCAGAGGCGGGTTCCCGCGGTGAGCGCGCACCGACGCGCACACGCGGCAGTGCGTTGCGTCTCGCTGCTCCTCAGCAGAACGTCGGAGCTCCAGCAGGAGACCAAGGAGGCTCTGAGCTTCTGAGGCTGCTTGAAACATCAGCAGCCAGGACTGACGTCACCTGGGTGACGCCTCAAACGCACACACACACACACACCGTTTCCTACATGGAGGACCTCCACCGCAGGAGGTCTCTGCTGGGATTCCCTTCCTGTGTGGAGTCTCCATGTTCTCCCCGTGTCTGCGTGGGTTCCTCAGGATTCTTCGGGTTCCTCCTGCCGTCCAAACAGGAGGTGGACGGAGGCCTGGATTGTCCAGATGTGTGGATGAGAAGGTGGATGTTGTAGGTCTCCAGGATCTGCGGATCTCCATCCAGCAGGCCCAGGTGGTGACCTGCTCCAGCGTGGTTGTGGAGGCTGTAGAGAACGGAAGACATGGCAGAACCTCCGGGTGTCTTCACAGTCAGGACAGAAGACATGGAGTCACTGCTGAGAAGGTTGGGTAGATTCTTCAGCATTCAGAAGCTCAGCTGCTGGTTCCCACAGAGCTGCAGGTCTGAATCCTCTTCCTGTCAGGACGTGAGAAGACAACGCTGTTCGACCTTCTTCTCTTTTGGGCTGCTGCCTTCACAGAGCTCCGCAGCCTCCATCTAACCTTCTCACAACATCTACCTTCCTGTCCTCCTCCCCTCCATCCATAAACCTCCTCTGTGGTCTTCAACCTCAGCATCCTTCCACCCAGATCTTCTCCACTGTCCATGTCTGAACCATCTCAGTCTGACTTCATCTCCAGAGCATCTACCATGGACCTCCTGATCCTCTCCGTCCTCCTGGCTCCCAAAGAGGAACCTCCTCAAGGTCATCTATCCTGCAGCTGTTGGATGAGCTGCAGTCCTCAGAGGAGATACAACGTGCGCGTGCGCGCGTGTGTGTGTGTGTGTGTGTGTGTGTGTGTGTGTGTGTGTGTGTGTGTGTCCTGAGGATATGTCAACATGGAGCTCACACTGTGTTCATCTGATGGAAAGTGGCTTCAGGAGCAAACGTGAGAAGAAAACGTCGACCCAGAGCAGATCAAGCAGCTTTATTGGTCTCAACAAGGTTTATTTCTCCCTGCGGCAGCCAGGAGGACATTCCAGCTCCTCCGTTCTTCTCCCAGGTAGAAGGTCCTGGCTGGACGAGGTGCCTCAACAGGGACCTTCTCAAGCGTGTCCAGCAACATCGTAAGGACGTGTTCAGGTCACAGACTGATCTTCTGCTTCGCGGTCCAGAGGCTTCGGTGTCCAACTGAAGCGAGCGAGGACTTCCTCTAGGAGTCGGAGCTCCCGGTCAGAGGAGGTCTCCTCAGCCATCTCCTCAGCGTCCTCTGGACGTGGAGCTCCTTCTGCGGGGCGTGCCGGTGGTCCTGCACGTACATCACGCCTCCAAAGGAGTCCACGATCCCGTAGAGCACGGAGAGAAGGGCCAGCGCCGTGCCGATCAAGTACATCTTCAGGACCGCCGCCGCCATGATCTCCAGGAGGAGGACGAGCAGGACCACCTGTGAGGAGAGCACACAACCTTCACAATATCTGGACATGATGCACTCTTTCAAAGACCCTTATCAAGTCTTCTTCTCCTTTGGTCTTCTCCCTTCAGGGTCTCCACAATGATTCCACCTTCTCCATCTCACCCTATCTTCTGGATCCTCCTCTCTCACACCATCTACCTTCATCTCCTCTCTCACGACGTCCATCCATCTTCTCTTTGTTCTTCCTCTAGACCTCCATCCCAGCCTCCATCTTCCAATATATTCACTGTTATGACCCAACCATCTCAGTCTGGCTTCTCTGACCTTCTCTCCAAAACATCTAACATGTGTTGTTCCTCTGATGGACTCATTCCTGATCCTCTCCATCCTGGTCACTCCCAAAGAGAACCTCAACATCTTCATCTCTGCAACCTCTAGTTCTGCCTGCTGTCTTCTGGTCATTGTCAGTGTTTGTAGATCATCTCACCAGTGTCTCCTCCAGCTTTCCTTTTTTTCTGGCTGATGTTCTTCTATCTGACACTTTTCTCCACCCATTCCAACCTGCTGGAACCCGTATCTTCACGTCTTCTCCACACTCTCCTCCGCTCTGGCCTGTTGACCCCAAGCACCTGGAATCCTCCACCTTCTTGATCTCCACTCCCTGCAGCCTCAGCGTTCCTCCCGGGTTCCTCTCAATCACACACACACACACACTCTATCTTGCTCGGTTCCTCTCCTTTCCAGCTCACACCTCCACCTCTCTAGATGTTCCTCCACCTGTTCCTCACTCTGGCTGCAGATCACGATGTCGTCTGCGAGCGTCATGGTCCATGGAGGCAGAGCAGCATCCTTCACCAGCGGCCGCCTGCACGTCGTCTGCTGCTCCTGCTTCCACCCCTTCTTCTCACAGGTCAGGTAGATGTTTGTCCAAAGTAGGAGGCTTGGGTTTGCGTGGTCTCACCTCTACCGCTCCATGAAGTCCCTTCACCCGTCCTTCTGGACAAACATCTCCATGACTTTATTTCTTAACCTTTAAAAGTGTATCTGACAGGAGGTTGTTGCTGCTCTGGATCACATCTTCACCATCTGTGCGCTCTGGTCCAAAAGAACCTTATTTTCTGGTTTGAAGCCTGTTATTTTATTATTCTTTATCCCTCCCAGTTTTGGCTGAAAGTCCAGCTTTGAGAAACGATATATTACTTGCATATAATTATAATCTTCTATTGTTGCAATGCGAGTCAAAGCAGCAGCAGCGGAACGAACCGGGAGGAGCGTCTTTCCGCCGCTTCCAACCGGAGAACACACACCATCAAAATCACGGGGACGAGTGGAATCTTACAACAAGAACATTTCTACCACAGATCCGTGGACGATTATTTACTAATGTATATATTTTTCATCATTGTTTGTTTTCCTGATGACGCCTCCGGCCTGAGTCCGCGTGGAGGTGGAACCCGCTCCACGGTCCCACGGCTGGCGGAGGCGCGCAGGCGCGGGGATCCGTGGAGGACGTGAACGCAGCAGCGGCGCGCACACACGCAGACACACGCAGACACACGCAAACACACGCAACCCCCCCGCGAAGCCACGCTTCAGAAGGCACGGTGAGACCCGGTGCGACCCGGTGACACCCGGTCCAGCCCGGGGCGCCGGCGGCTGGACCGCGGCTCCTCTCCGGTTCCAGTGACGCGGCGTTTCCGGACTTTTCGGTGCGGAGCGTCCCGGTAACCGCACCTGAAACACCGCAGCAGCTCCAGTTTCTCCCGGTTCCTCCCGTGTCCGGGACTCCCGCCTCTCCGCTGTGACCGATCCTTCTCCTGATGAGCTTCTCTCACCAGCTCTGAAGGACCTCCAGGAGACCCGCCTGTCCGCGGAGCCGCCGCGGGAAACCCCGCCTGCTCGGGAGGGACCGACCGGAGGACCGGAGGACCGGAGGACCGGAGGACCGCAGGACTGGACCGACCGGAGGGCTTGAGGACCACCTCCAGCTTCTCGAAGGTTCCCCTCGTGGCGTCCGGACAAGTTCTCCTTGTTCACTTCCTCGTTCTGAGGAGGAACCCTTGCGCAATCACCTGGTTGTGGTGAAGGGGAGGAGGAGTTGTCGGACACGCTGAGATGGAGGTCTAGATGTGGTCTCCTGTCCAGGAGGACATCCTGGACTTTCCAGGTGGTTTGCATGCAACAGAAGATTCCAGAAATGGAAGAAAATGTGGAAATTCCCTGAGAAGGAAGCAGGCAGAGAACCTGCTAGATCGTCTTCGTTCCTCAGGCCGACGTCAGAGAAGACGTGTCTGAGCAGGTCAGACGCCGGCCGTGGAATCTGCTGTGGACACGCTGAGGAGAAGAGGAGGTGGAGGAGGTTCTCTTGTGGGTGAGAAGGATGCAGAAGATCAGGAAGGAGTCGGTCAGAGGGACGGCTGGAGATGGTGTTCTGGAGATAAACTCACCAGGAGATGGTTGGCACATGGAGGGAGGAGGGATGGAGAAGATCTGGGTAGAAGGACGCTGAGGCTGGAGCTGCCAGGCAGGAGGTCCAGAGGAAGACCTGAGAGGGAAAGAGGACAGTTGGACGGTGTGAGATGAGAAGCTCAGATGATTGGCTGTGAAGAACCCTGGGTTGGCCAAGGAGAAGAAGAGTGACGCCACTTCCCTCAAGCCTTGGGACTTTTGGAGAAGTCGTCATCAGATGACCTCAGTTTGAGGTCGCTGACACATGATGCTTGTTGTTCCTCAGGCCTGGACCTTCAGACCTTCTCACTCTCACTGTGAGGCTCCACAATCGCCCCACAGTCTGGTTCCCCCACACAGAGCTGAGTCATGTGAGGCTGGAGGTGTGTGTGTGTGTGTGTGTGTGTGTGTGTGTGTGTGTGTGTGTGTGTGTGTGTGTGTGTGTGTGTGGAGTACGGCTTGAAGCAGGAGAACTGAGCTTACTCATCGTGCAGCTCAGGCCTGAGCGTGACTCGACTCATCAGCACCAGATCAGATCACGGCCGGGATCCAACCAGGAGGAGCTCCCAGATGATTGAGTCCTCCTGAGGAGGGTAGAGACCGGAGGGGAGGCCGGAGCGGCCATGTTTGTTGTTGCTATGACAACGTGCGTCCACCAGAGGGCAGCGTGGCTCGGACCAAGATGGTTTCGTGCTCTTCTCAGAACACATCAGCGCTGGGAGGTCCTGAGCTGGAGGAGGAGCAGGACGACCCCTGGTGGCTTCATGACCTTCCAGCTGTAGATGGAACCTGGAAGCAGCGCCGGCCAGGATCTTCACAAAGGTTTGTGTAATTATTATGTGATTGGGTGATACGGCGGAGCGGCGGTTAGCTCCGCCCCCTCACAGCCAGAAGGTCCCTGGTTGGATTCCCTGAGGAGGCCTTCCCATGTGGAGTCTCCACGTTCTCCACGCGACCCCGAGTTCTCCAGACGCGCGAATGGTTGCGTGTCTCTGTGCGTGTCCCTGTGATTGGCCGGCCCAGGGTGAGCCCCGCCTCTCGCCCAATGACAGCCGTGATAGGCTCCGCCCCCAACGCCCCCCCATGGCTCTGAGTGCAGGAGAGGCCTGGAAGGAATGGATGAATGAATGTTGTGATGCTCCATTCCAACATGTAGAACTTCTGTGAATAGGAAGGAAGTCCTGCAGCAGATCAAGTCATGAGCACTGCAATGGAACCGTCAACTTATCTGAGCCAGAGGGTTAAATCAGCAGCAGTTTGGGTCTTTTATGCAGGAGATTCAGAGTTTTTCTGTACTCTTTATCATCCAGAGGGTCGTCGGCGACGTCGGGGTAAAGTTCTCCACCCAGTTTTTGAGCTCAGAAACAAAATCTGTCGGTTCGTGGACAGTAAAGGAGAAGACGCGACCCTTTTGAGGGATGAAAAGTCCGGCAGCTCCGAGGACGTGATGGCATGATCGCTGACACGTGTGACGCAGCCAAGGCTTTTCAAGCGAAGCTGCTTTTGAGGCACAAATGCAAGCGTGCAACTGGCCTCGCCTTCCAATAATGTAGAACCGAGTCGGCACAACGGCGTCCCGAACACACACTTTGCTGATCAACTGAGAGCACTTTGCGCTGAGTTTGCACGGCTCTTAAGTGACTTTGAGGCACAAAAAAAAACAGTTTTGAGTTGCTTAGCAACCCATCTGCCGTCGATGTGGAAACTGCAGCTGTGCAGACTCAGATGGAGCCGCAGTGAATTCAGTGAAGGCAAAGTGCGACAGTGTGAGGACACACACTTCATTCACCGCGTCCTCGCAGCAACGCCTCGGCTCCGTCCTCATGCACCTCCGACCTCGTGCACGTTTGGTAGCTCATACCTGTGTGAGAAGCTCTTCTCAGTGATGAACACAGGAGTCTTCTCGCTGACGAGAACCTGCGGTCCATCCAGAGAAGCTCCACAAACGGGACGTCACGCCAAACGCACGCAGACCTGTTTCCAAAAAAAGGTGCCAGGCGTTCGGCAGCAAAGAAAACGGCATGATTTGATTTGTTGATGCTGAAAAGCACACATTTTATGTACATTTCCTGGTTTTGTAGCTTGTTCATATTTCTAACTCGTATAATTTTGACATGAGATATTTTTATCGAGAGCAAAATCTTTTGTGATATTTAAAAATGTATCTTTTATATACATCGACATAGAAGCAAAGGGATTTGAATGTTATTTTGATGTTTAGTTGTTCATATGTCTAACTTGTATAATTTAACAAAATATATTTTTATGGAGAGTAAAATATTGAATACAAGTTATTTAAATTTATTCCAGAATAATATTTCTGTCTGTTTTTATTCATATTTATTTTCCAAAAACATTTAGTTTTTGTGTTTTCAATAAATGTTTATCCTGTTCGGCCCGCGACCTCATGTGTGTTTTGAATGTCGCCCCCCCCCCCCCCCCCCCCCCCGTGCACCTCTGATCCAGGAGAACATTTTCTTCTTGGATCTTCTTGGATCTTCTTGGATCTTCTTGGATCTTCTTGGACCGCCTGGCCAGTTGAACTTGATCTATAACTGAGTTTATAAAATATATTTGGGATTAAGTGAGCAGAGCCACATCATGTCTAGTGATGAACTATTGATCCGTCTCATCGCTCCATTCAATGTTCTCCGTTTGCAAAATGTGAAGTTCTGCCATGTTTGCGTCTAAAATGCACCTTTGAATGTTTATATCTGCCACAGCCGAGACTGAGCGTCCGCAATGTGATATTTGTGATTTTAAAATGCCCGAACATTATGGGATGTTTGCAGGATTGGAATAACAATTCAAATTAGCTCTTTAGCTGATCATCAAACATCTTTAGAGATGTTTGATGGTTTTCTGCAAACTCAAACACCAAACTCAGAAGTCTCAGCTGACATTTTCAAGGAGAGATTAGGTTTGAAAGCCCCCACCCCCCACGGTTGATCACACACACACACACACACACACACACACACACACACACACACACACACACACACACATCCTGTGTTAAATCTTATGACTCTGATTTGTTGCAGCAGGTCAATGAGTGTCCACGCTGTGCACATGATCTTCATTAGGACAAATGCAATTGAGTTTCTGGAACGATGTGACCAACCTGAGGACCAGTGAAGGTTGACCTCCACCACCCCCTCCACCCCCCACCCTGCCTCGGCCGACCCCAGGCCTTTCACGCTGTGGATTTCCTGATTTTGGGGCGTCCGGTCCCCTGAAAACACTGTGCGGGTCGTCTTCGGCGTCCGCCGGCGTGTTGAGGATGAGTGTGTGTGATGCGGGGGGGTCCGGAGACTCCGAGGACGGCCTAAGAGGATTTTCCATCTTAACGTCCCGGCGACTGTCACAAACAGGCAGTCACCTGGAGGTGATCCTGCTCAACACACCTAATGGCACATTTGTGTCTACGAGTGTGTGTTGGGTGTGTGTTGGTTGGGGGGGTCGGAGCCACAGTTTGACAGAGAACGGGCCGACCGTCCCGTCCGTCGTGCGATCGACTCTCCGCTCGGGGCCGATTTTGGCGATGAAACCCCTGAACGCTCAGGTTTGAGGCGTAAGGAAAGGTGGAGGTCGCAGCCGCCGCCCGGGTCCGAACCTGCTCGCTTCCAGAAGAGCAAAGCGGATAACAAACACAACGTGGCGGCGCCGGCCGGCGTGCGCTCCCCCGTCCTGTTCATCCTGAAATCCTCTTTGTGTCGGTGACGCGGCCCCGCCGATAGAAAGCGGGATTAACCCTGGCAGAGAGGAAGCGGGGCGTGCAGAGCCGCCGAGCACTTAGCGGGACGGCCCGCTCCATTCAGCGCTCAGTGCCTCGGACGCCGTGTCTACAACAAAACAAGGACACGCCGTCGTGCGCTTCACACAGCGGCGGCGGCGGCGGCGGCGCGGAGGACCTCCGGCAGGAGCCGAGGAGACCGGGCAGAGCGAGCGCCACAACATTTCCACGGTGACGCCCTCTCAGTGGGAGAATCTCCAAGGTGACGCCCTCCATTGACACTCCTGGAGGCGCCTGCCGCCTTCTTCTCGCCAGGTGCTTCCTGTGCTCGCACGCACAAACAGGGCTCTCGGCTGCTTCCCCTTTTTCTTTCTGCGATCGAAGGAAGACCCGAGCGGCTCCAGAGCTCCTGAGGACCGAAGACCAGGTCCAGGCGTTCGGATCAGAACGTTCAGACTCCGAGGTCCTGCGATGAAGAAGTCTGCCGGCAGAGTTCGGGCCTGATTCGGACCTTCTCGTCTTCTTCGGAGCGAGACGCCGCTCAGACTCTGGGACCGACGATGGAAGGATACGGGTACGAGCACTTTGGCGCCAATGAAGCCGAGGGGGACGTGAGAGCGGTCGGAGAGGGGGAACCCCAGCACGCCGGCGCCCCACGGAAGGAGGGGGAGGTCTACTTCCGTCAGACCCCTCACGGGCACGGACATGAAACCGCGGCCCAGCGGTACAGCGCCACCCGCATCCAGGCCGGCTTTGGCCCGGAGAGGTGAGTTTCTGCGGCGCCGCCTCTCCCCCCTGTGGGGCTCCTCCGCGAGGGGACACAGGCCCGGTGTGTGTGTGTGTGTGTGTGCGTGTGTGTGTGTGTGTGTGTGTGTGTGTGTGGAGGGCTCAGACCTGCTCTGAGCGTAGGATGTTGTGCTCGATGTCAGACCTGATGGTGGACGAGCAGCTCTGCCGCTGCAGATATCAGATGCTTTCAGACCTCCGACCCTCCCCGGGCCCGCTGAGCACCGCGGCTAAGACCATCAGAGGCCGGAGGCAGAGGAGGAAGGAGACGTGACCCCAGGTAGATCTGCTGCAGGGCATCGGGTCAGAGTGCACCCTGCTGGCCACAACATGCAACTACACCTAGGATACGAATCTATGAGAATGTTCACGTGTATGAATATATTTACATTTCTGGAGTTGATGAAGCGATATAGCATCAGTTGCAGGTGTTGATCTTTCAAACGTATGTGTGTGTGTGTGAAAATGATGGGTCCCACATGACGTCGGCCGCTCACACTTGCATTGCAGTCAGACGAATGAATGAATGAATTCACTCTCTGTGCTGCCCCTCTGTGAGCCGAGGGGTCGCAAGGACAGCATGACTTCATGCCAGAAAGAGAAAGTAACCAAACATCACGGCAGCTTGGAGTCAGAAGTAAATACTGGCCAGTAGAAGTGTATTATTCACTCTTTGATTGACGATGTGTAGCGCTCGCCGTGCACGCAGGGCCTCCAGTCCCTGGTGTCTCAGGGTGAGAGGCCGCTTCACACATCTGGACAGCGCAAGGCCTCCGATGAACCTCCTGCATGCGTTTGGACTGCGGGAGGAACCCGGAGAACCCGAGGAACCCCAGGCAGACACGGGAGAACACGGAGGATCCACACAGAACGGAACCCACGGGGACCTCGTTGCCGTGAGGGGGCGGGGCCGAGCCCGGTTCTCCTGGTTCTCCAGGTTCTCCCGGTTCTCCCGGTGAGCTCCGGATGAATCCTGGCCGACGCTCAGACAGCGGAGAGCGTGGGATGGCAGGGGCTATTTTTAACCGGGCCTGTTTGATCCCCGCGCTCGCCGGCGCCGCCGTGATGCTCGGCCCGAGTGGGGGGGGGGGGGGAGGGGGGGCAGGGCTCAGAATAGAACCGGCACATAAAGGAGCCGCTGAGCCATGTCTGCTCTGACCCACATTCAGACCGACACAAACACAAAGAGAGACGGAGCCCTCGGGTCACCTTGCCGGACGTCTCTAGAAGCTTCCACCTAATCTGGACCTCGCTGACCGGGATGCTTGCAGAAATAAAGCCGGTCATGATGGGGAACCTCCTCCGGACCTCACCGTGGACTTTCCAAACATGCCGCTGGCGACACCGTTTGTCAGAGACTCAGATGTAAGGCGGCGATGGTCGGCGACTCCTCCGCTCGGAGCGGCAGCCTCTCCCGTGGACTCGCCTCGCCGCTCTGCGGGTCACGTGACGCCCCTCCCAGTTCACGCCGGATGACTTGCGCGTGATTAAACAGGTCCGATCGATAAGCGCCAGCCGGCGAGAAAAAGCCGTGCCTTCATTTCGCGGCGTTACAGGGCGCGGTGAAGAAAAGCCGCCCACAAGGGAGCTCTAATCGGAGCGGGACGAAAAAGTCACTTCCTATTGATTCCGCTATTCTGCTCGGTAATGATCCCTTCCCGGCGTGCACGCTCTGGTGCGCTCACCAGATCCCAGGGAGTCACAGGGTTTCAATACACCCACCACTCTGTGAAGATAAGACAATAATACTTTATTGATCCCCATTGGGGACATTCTTTTGTCCCAGCGGCGCAACAATGAGGAGAAATAAGGACAAAGACTGCGGTGATACAGTCAGATGGCCGTGGGCGCCGGTTCTGGATCTGTATCCTCGGTGACCTCCGCAGACACACCCCTCACCAACCCCCGTCGCAATGACGTCGGATCTGAAAGTCCCCCGGGGTTCGGGATCCGACCGCGACGGGCCGAAACCTCACGTATCGTTCCGTGATAATCGTTCTCACATGAAAGTTCATTTGTTAGAATGTCAGCAGCTCCTCACCGCGGTTACGGCTTCTGAGTTTAAGCCACGCTGATGCCTTCAGGTGTGGCTTCTGAAGAAGACGCCAGCTTTCACTCATCATTATATTATTCAACTGGTGAATGTGGCAACATCATGGTTTATTCTGACATTGTTGCGTGTCCTTCCTACGCTCCTCTGCAGGAACATGAACCCGTCAGCATATTCAGGATTTTACAGGAAAAACAACTTTCACCCGATCACACGGGAAAGTAACTGGGCGTAAATGAAAGGGTTGCATGTCTGAGCATCTGGCCACCAATGATAGCTTGCATGGGCTGCGCCCCCCAACGCCCGACAGAACCCTAAATCCAGGAAGAAATAGATCTATTGTAACATTTCACTGCAAATGTTGTCGCTTTATTCCCAACAACTCCTCTTGCTAGAACCGCACTTAACGCCACAACGCTGCTTCTATATTGTCGTATCTTCAGCGAAGGGCCGGAGCTTCGATGAATGAAAAGATGTGTATGTAAATGCACTCACACACAGCTGTGTTTTATTCTAGTAGAGTTTCTGACTAGATTATTCAACAGGATCTGAGAGAGTGAGAAGATGCCTGAAGAATGGAGACAAAGTGTGATGGTGTCTATTTTTAAGAAGAAGGGGGATGTGCAGAATTGTGGCAAAAATAGTTGATGAGCCATACAGTGAAGTTATGGGAAAGAGTAGTGGAAAGTAGACTGAGAGCAGAAGTCAGCATTTGTGAACAGCAGTATGACTTCATGTCTAGAAGTTTATACTTCCGGCGCTGTCTCGGGCAGCTGCCTGCCAGACTCTCTCCTCACCTTAGTGTCTTTTTTTCTTAAATTTTCTACTTTTTTTTTTATTCTATTTACTTCTTGCTTTAGTAATAATTTAGTTAATAATTTTATTTTTCAACAATTTCCTTCGGGATGAATAATAAAAAAAAGAAGTTGTTAGAAAGAGTACTCCAGAAGCAGTATTTGCGTTGAGAATGTCATAGAAAAGTACAGAGAAGGCCAGAGGGAGCTGCATTGTGTTTTTGTAGACCTAGAAAAGGCATATGACAGGGTGCCAAGAGAGGAGCTCTGGTATTGTATGAGGAAGTCTGTTAGACTGGTGCAGGACATGTATGCTCGCTGTGAGACACTGGTACGGTGTGCTGTAGGGGTAACGGAGAAGTTCAAGGTGGAGGTGGGACTCCATCAGGGATCAGCTCTGAGACCCTTCTTGTTCGCAATGGTGATGGACAGGCTGACAGATGAGGTGAGACAGGAATCTCCATGGACCATGATGTTTGCAGATTGTGATCTGTAGTGAGAGCAGAGAACAGGTAGAGGAACATCTAGAGAGGGTGAGGTATGCTCTGGAAAGGAGAGGAATGAAAGTTAGTCACAGTGAGTCAGAATATATGTGTGTGAATGAGAGGAACTCAGGTGGAACGGTGAGGCTACAGGGAGTGGAGATCAAGAAGCTGGAGGATTTCAGGTGCTTGGGTTCAATAGTCCAGAGCGTAGGAGAGTGTGGAAAAGAGGTGAAGAGACGGTCCAAGCAGGTTGGAACGGGTGGAGAAAAGGTATGAAGAGATAGAAGAACATCAGCCAGAAGGAAAGGAAAGGTGGAGGAGACACTGGTGAGACCAGCCATGATGTTTGGACTAGAAACACTTACAATGACCTGAAGACAGGAGGCAGAACTGGAGGTCTCGGAGATGAAGATGCTAAGGTTCTCTTTGGGAGTGACCAGGATGGAGAGGATCAGGAATGAGTCTATCAGAGGAACAGCACATGTTAGATGTTTTGGAGAGAAGGTCAGAGAAGCCAGACTGAGATGGTTGGGTCATAACAGTGAATATATTGGAAGATGGAGGCTGGAATTGGAGGTCTAGAGGAAGAACAAAGAGAAGATGGATGGACGTAGTGAGAGAGGAGATGGAGGTAGATGGTGTGAGAAGGAGGATCCGAAGAACAGGGTGAGATGGAGAAGGTGGATTCAGGTGGTGGAAAAGGATTTAATGCACGCTATTCGACTCAACGGATGTTTGCCGACAGTTGTTGCACTGTGAAATAGGAAACACACACACACACACACACACACACACACACACAAAGCGTTCAGACCGCTGTGATTGGCCCGGTCGCGGTCACGTGGTGTGTACATGGCGTGAAGGGACATCAAAAGTATGAAGTTGTGAACGCGGCTTTTAAACGAATTAACGTCCGTTATCCGGTGAGTTTCCGCCGCTCCGGCGTCGCGGCCCGTGGGCTCCCGGTGGTCTCGTCCCGCCGGCCGGTTCGGTTCCGCCGTCGCGTCCGTGGGGGGGTGAACACGCCTCCGCGTGTGTGAGGGGGCCGTGACGCGGCGGCCGATACATAACAGCCCGCTCCGCGTGCAGCAGCCACGGGCACACGCCGCCGCGCACACCGCCTACGTGTCACATCCTCGGACCTGCGTGACGGGATTCTCTCCACGAGAGGTAACCCGGGCCGCCGTGTGGGGAGCGCCACGCCACGCAGCCGCCGGGAAGCTGCGTCCACCACCTCCTCTGCGACGTGGGCATCAGCCCCGTGGGTTAGCTTAGCTTGCTGGGCTAGTTTGCGAGGAAGAGGCGAATCCTCGCACTTCCACACTAACACCCACGGGTGCGGGTGTGGAGAGAATCCACGTAACAGTTGGATCCACGTAACGATTTGGGATGTTTAGTTTCAAATCACGCGGCCGCTCTGCGTGGAAGTCCTGTAAGCTAACTGCTAACGGCGGCTCCATATGGATCCACGCGGAAAGTTGGGGGCGAGTTCCACGAACTTCGGTGGATCATTAACCCCCGCGCCCACGGCTTCCACTCGGGACACCCACGGCTCTTAATACTGTGATTGTTGTCACGTTATGTCACGTTAGCATCCGCCGTTGCAGGAAGCCGTGATCGGTTACCGGCAGGGCGGTTATCGCGGTAGTGGGTCGCGGGGTTCGGGGCGGAGGGCTGCAGCCCGGCCCGCGGGGATCCGGTCCGGTCCGGTCCGGTCCGGTAAAGGTATCGGCGGCGTCGCCAACCGCTTGTAACGGCGTACCGTTCACCGTGCGGCGAGCATCCACGCAAACCCACGCCGCTCGTGGCCGGAGTCCAGCTGTCACCTTGCGGGAGCCACACGCACAGTCACGCCGCCGCCCAGCCTCTCGTCTCCGACGAACCCACGGCTTGGACCGAGCAGAACACGCGGAGTGGGCCTGGCTGGCGGGGAGTCGAACCGGGTTCCCGCACGCTCATCCACGCCAAAGCGCGCCGTGAACCGCTCGGAATTCGCTTAGAAATCGGTCCGAAACTGCGCCGCCGCCCGCGTCAGGGGGGCAATCCGTGCGCTGGTCCAAGCCGGCGGTCCGGTTCGGGTGTAAACCTGGCCGGGCTTCAATTCGGCTGCGGTTTGGGCCTCCGATATCCACTCTTTGTCGATTTATTCTTCAGAACAAATGCAACCTCGTTGATGTGAAGCGCTTGTCTCAGACCCGGGTTCGGCCACCCGGGATGAACGGGCTGCTCGGGACGGTCGGCGGGGTCCCCGTCCTCGTCCCCGCATCCGTCTCCGCATCTGTCCCCGTCCTCGTCCCCGCATCCGCCCCCGCATCGGTCCCCACCCGGATCCACGCAGCAGCCTGGTGCTAATGTTTGCTAACCGCCGCTAACGTAACGGTAATGTAGGTCACCGGGCCAGTAAACAGTCCCGCTCCAGCCGACCGAGAGCTGCGCTTTTCTGACACTCTTTTGACTTCCGTGCCTTTTTTTTTCGGCGTGATTTGGACAGAAGTCGGTATCGATCGGGCGCCGTGTGAGCGCGCCGGGTGAACGCTCGCCGTACCGGCGCGGTGTCACCGGGTCACTCGCCCACGGCGTCGTGTCGCAACCGTTTCATCAGACACTAATATCGATCCAGAGCAGCCGGTTTGTCGCGTCCCGACATCAACCCGCGGTCGGGACGTCTCCCCGGGACGATTTATGTGTGTTTTTTTTTTATTCATTTGGCGCCGCGTTGACAGGAAACGGTGACAAAGGTCCGGGTGTTCGGTTTGACGCGGTCATTAGCAGTCCGGCCGCTTCCGCTTCCCACGCATGCGCAGACACTCGAGGTTGGCCGTGTTGCCATGGCTACGTCATCCCCGGTAGAAGGTCGATGGAGCCCCGGTTGCAGGCCGAGCGTGGAGAGTTCCTCCGCTCCTTCTGTCTCTGTCACCTCTGGCTGCTCAGGTGAATCATCTGGCACCTTCTTGTCTTCTGACAGCATGGCAGATTACCTGATCAGCGGAGGCACCGGCTACGTCCCCGAGGATGGACTCTCCGCTCAGCAGCTCTTTTCTGTCGGGGACGGCCTCACCTACAAGTAAGTTTTCCTTTTTAAAAAACAAAAAAAAAGACAAAAAAAAAAACCCCACTGAATTCAAACTCAGGTGTCCTGATTTTGAAACCTCACCCTCGCTAAGTGGCGGCTGAGGCGTGCTGCGCACCGGTGCTTTGTAATGGCCACCACATTTTGAACCAGCAGATCTGCCGAACAGTGCATTGTCTCCGATGGTCTAACGGCTGAAGAGCTTTGCTCTAAAGGAGATGGGTTGACTTACAAGTGAGTAAAACAGTCATCTTCAATCCATTCTAATTGTTTTTATTTTAAATTTGCTTTTCTTTGAAATCACCCGGGGGAAGCAAATAATTGTCCTTTTTTTTTTTTGAATCACTTCACAATCACTTGCACATAGCAGGTCAAAAGCTAAGCGTGGTGTCGCGGCGGAACGTGCGCAGAGGGGTTCTCGGTGCCGAGCCTGATCTCGCTCGTGGGATGAGGTTTGCCTCGGGAGTGCACAATGCATGGTTCACTTTCTCTAACCAAATGATCCCTCTCTGTCGTGTGTGTGTGTGTGTGTGTGTTGCAGAAATAAAGCATGCGTCTTTCTTCTCGCTAACACTTTCCACTCGTAAGAGTTGAGACGTTTCTCCACGCACGTCGCCTCTATCATCAGAGGTCAGGGGTCAAAGGAGGACGACATGTCATGAACTCTGCATTTGTCCTCAGCCTTTCTTTTAATTGACGTAATCCAGTTATTTCTTCTTTTTAATGAAATCGCGAGAAGCGAGTCGTCGTTCGGTCCGATCGTACCGGCGGTGGGCGTTGTGGGTTAAAAAAAGAAAAAAAAGATCCCAATTGATGGCAGTGCCTCAGTCCTTGTAAGATCACGCTGCTCCCTCTTCACAGAATCTAATTACAAAGTGTCTGCATGTGATTGAATAACTTCTCCGCGCCGTAATGGAGAACATCAGGTCTGGAGTAAAGCTGGCTCACATGACCACCTGAGCCGACGGGTTTTCGGACGGATTATTTTGTTGGTTCTTCCTCCTCTCCAAACCAGGCCGGATGTTTCATTCCGCCGTCTTCACAAGCGCAACGTCTTGTGTAACACATTTTACTTTTGGTCGTCATGTGATAAAGAAGAAAGTAAAAGGAAGATAACCGTGTTGGCAGCTTAACTTGTCTCTTTAATCTCGATGTTCTACATTCCCAAATAGCTGCCAAGGGTTAGAGCAATTATGCGTCGTTTTGCAAAATGACCTGGAGGAGCCGGTCCAGGACGCACGGCGTCGGGCACCGGGAAGTGATGTCATGGCGTACGCGTCTTCGTTTTTGGAGCCACGAGGGTGACGTGTGGTAACACCAGACGGCCATTACGCCCTGAGATAGGACGCTCTTCCGAACCCGTGGCACAACGGATCCTGTGCGTCTCAACGTGACGACTCCGGGGAAATCATTCGGTGGTCGCTGCCTTCACGCCGGCCGGTCAGCCTTGGTGTTTGCGCACCAAGAGTCAAGAGGTCGGAGCCGCCGCGTCTTTACGTTTCTGGTTTGTCGCCCGAGTGAACCTTCCCTGCTCCGTGCACGGCGAGGGTTCGTGACCCCCTTCTACGCGTTGAGATCTTTGTCAAATGAAAGCGTGTCCTCGGTTATTTTGAGCCCGCTGAGGTCTGCGGCCGCGGCCGAGCGCAACCAGATGTGCACTGGAGGTTTTCTGGCGTTCAGGAAACCAACACGACTCATGATGTCGGAGTTCCTCTTCGTCTCGGAAGTCCTCGTCGGATCTCCGACCCAGGGCTCCCTCAGGCTTCATCCTGGGTGACTTCTGGTTGTTCCGCTCGTCATGGACCTTCGTTCCACCACGCGAGGTCCCTCTCATGACGGGTTTCCTGGATAAAACCACCGCTTTCCTTCTTTACTACACAGGTTTCACTGCGATTCTGAAGTTTGTAGGCTCACTTTGCTGTTTGGCGTCTCACTAAACCATTCGGCTCTTCCACCGCCAGTATTCTGGCCTCCTGTCCGGGGGTTGGATGTTCTCTGGCCTCCTCCTCCCGGCCTGTCGGTTCCCCCCCAGCCAGCCTCTGCTCGTCTGAGGTTTTCTTCACCACATCCTGCGTTTCCTAACACACCTTCTTTCTGCTCGCATAACTAGTCTGTCTGGACGTCTTGCTTTTCCCCTTGTTATTGTCAGATCTGTTTTGTATGGCTTTCTCAAATGGCTCCCAGTGAGTGATGAAGAGGAGGAGCTCGCTCTTCTTCTGTCTGTCTGTCTGTCGGAGGCTGAGGAAAACTCCACACTTGTAAATGAAGCCACAATGTTGCGTGCAGGAGGTTTTGTCCTTCTCAAAGCTCCATGTCTCCCTGGCTTTGTCAGGGCGGTTAGCTTTTGGTTAGCCTCAGCATGGCTCCCGGGTGTAAAGCGGTCTCCTCCGATGGCGGCGCGCCGAAGAGAAGGAAAACCGTTACACGAGAAGTGAAACGAGACGTTCTTGAAACGCTAATGGACGTCGATCATCGACGTCTGACTTTAGGCTGCGCAGCGTTAGCTCACTTAGCTTCGAGTTAGCTTGGGGTGGTCTAACTGACCCGGGCTGTGGTCATTCAGGCCTTTTTCCAAAATAGCTTAGCATCGGTCGGTAGCACCTCCTGTGCTCACGCCGTCACCCTCCACCCCGGGAAGGGAAAGAGCCGTGCAGATGTCCGTTGAAGCCATCCTTCTGTTTCCCATCTTAATCGCGGTGATGTCTGCGCTGGTATCTCCTCCGCAAGTGCCAACCACATATCGGGAAACAGGAAGTCCAAACGTTTTTCAGTTTCTTCTGGAGATCTACCCCCCCCCCCCCTCCCCCCCCCCCCCCCCCCCCCCCCCCACACACACACACACTTTGTTCGATACAACTTCTGGCTTAATTCCTCCCCTTTATTTGCAGACGCTGACGATCGAGGTGAACCTGTTTCCAAAACCCGCCGCTCAACCTGCGCCCTGTGCTTGTGTCTTGCAGTGACTTCCTGATCCTCCCCGGCTTCATCGACTTCACCTCTGACGAAGTGGTGAGTGTGCTGCCCGTCCGGCCGGCCGGGCGAAGGCCGACGCTCGCGGGCATCCACATCCGGAGATTTCTTCTGGATGATCTGCAGGGACGATGACTCGAGGGTGACCAGGAGGAGCCGTGGTTAAATCCTCACCTCCATGTTATTCTGTATCTCCAGCTGGCAGTAAAACAGCCCGGATATTTTTACCAGCCGCCGCCGCCGCCGTCCGGCCGCAGCCTGCTGTTTACGTTCACGTCTGGTCGGCCGCTCATCCGCCTCCCGACAGACGACGGGGGAGTTAATCCCGGGGCTTTGGGCCGAATCCCTCTCTTCTGCTCCATTCATCTCCCAGGGTTTTAAGTTAATTGATATCCGTAATCTCCGTTTCCGCGGGAGTGAAGAGCAGAGCGCCCGTTGTGGCGTCAGATGCTCCTCTGCTCCCGGACGCTCCGCCGCCGCCGCCCTACTTTTCCTCTCCGCTGAGTCCCTTCAAGCCTGAGTAAAAGCGGCGCTTCCACGTTTGGCCTCGTGCGCAGCCGTGGATCGAGCCGCCGTGTCCACGTGCACGCGGCCCAGTGTTGGGCGACGCGCGGCTCATTTTGGGGTGTTTTGTGATTTGGACGCGTTCTGAACGATGAAGGAACCCGGTCAGCATGTTCAGACCGACTCCGTGTCCTGCAGGAACGCTCGGCTCGATCTGGCGTGTTCCTGGCGTGTTCTCCTGTCCCCGCGTTGAATTTAGCGTCCCGCCGCCGTCTGGGTGCGGGAGCGCCGTCGGCTCGCTCTCGCTCTCGCCCTCCATCAGCCTCCAAAGCCGGTCTGCTTCCTGAAAGTCTCGGAGAATTGGATTCTCTCTCACGTGCAGAAGAACGGGGGTGTGTTTGCGGTCCGAGGTTAGAGTCCGGCGTCTGTGGGAAAGAGTGTTTTAAATAGAGGATGACTAAACCAAAAAAAAATAAAAAGCCCAGATGACATTCAGACATTAATTCTGGTATATTTGGACTCTGGCAAACATCCGTCGGTCCTCTGTGGTCAACCTCATGTCCCTCGTGATGTCGCCTCAGATGCAGAGGAGCCTCCTCTCCTCTGCCCTCTAGTGGACTGTCTAACAACTGCTGGAGAGACGCTTTGTTTCCCTCCTCGCTTCCAGGACCTGACCTCTGCTCTGACCAAGAAGATCACGCTGAAAACGCCCCTCATCTCCTCCCCCATGGACACGGTCACCGAGTCGGCCATGGCCATCGCTATGGCGGTAAGATCCCTGCAGCTCTCGGCGCTAATGAGCGAACGCTCCCTGACGTTCCCCTGACGTTCCCCTGACGTTCCCCTGACGTTCACCCATTGCTCCTCCGGCAGTTGATGGGCGGCATCGGCATCATCCACCACAACTGCACGCCTGAGTTCCAGGCCAACGAGGTCCGCAAGGTGAAGGTAAGCTCCCGCCACGGAAGAGCGGCGCCCCGTGTGACGTCCGCCGCCGCGCCGCTCATCCGTCCTCGCGCCCGTCCTCCGCAGAGGTTCGAGCAGGGCTTCATCACGGACCCGGTGGTGATGAGCCCGCACCACACGGTCGGAGACGTGTTCGAGGCCAAGGTGCGCCACGGCTTCTCGGGCATCCCCGTCACCGAGACGGGCAAGATGGGCAGCAAGCTGGTGGGGATCGTCACCTCGCGGGACATCGACTTCCTGTCGGAGAAAGACCGCAACAGGCCCCTGGAAGAGGTGCGTGGCGGATCTCCCGCCGAGTGGCGGCGCGGCGTCGGCCGTCCCGCCCGCTCTCACGTCCGATCTGTGCTCGACCTTCAGGCGATGACCAAGAGGGAGGAGCTGGTGGTCGCCCCGGCCGGCGTCACCCTGAAGGAAGCCAACGACATTCTGCAGCGCAGCAAAAAGGGTAAAGACGCGCTCGGACGCAGGCGCTCGTCGTCGCCGTTCCCGGCGAGTAACCGCCTGGCGTTCCCTCGCAGGTAAACTCCCCATCGTAAACGACAACGACGAGCTGGTGGCCATCATCGCGCGGACGGACCTGAAGAAGAACCGCGACTACCCTCTGGCGTCCAAGGACTCGCGCAAACAGCTGCTGTGCGGCGCCGCCATCGGCACCAGGGAGGACGACAAGTACAGGCTGGACCTGCTGGTCCAGGGCGGGGTGGACGTGGTCGTCCTGGTGGGTGACGTGCATTATTTCATCGTGTCAACACGAAACGCGTCGCTTTTTTACTTGTATTTACACGTTTGTATAACCCGGCCGAGATTGGCCGAGAGGCGGGGTTTGCGCCGTACTGACCAATCACAGGGCGGCCGGTCGAGACCCGCCGGCGTTCGCCTTCTCGTGTCTCGGCGTGTCGTGTAGATGTAGAGCCGTTGGTCCTCATGAACACCTCGTACGGACAGAAGGCTTCATCTTGCCACTCAGGTCTTCCACAGATCCAGACCAAACCCCCCCCCTCCTCCTCCAAAGGCCTCCATCTTCTGAATGATCTAACCCTTGGAGCTTCATGGCTTCGTGTCTCCTCTTCACCTTCAGGACTCTTCGCAAGGGAACTCCGTCTATCAGATCAACATGATCCATTACATCAAGCAGAAATACCCCGATTTACAGGTGGTGGGGGGCAACGGTGAGTTTTCCGGCGCATCGTTTATCCACGTGACCGGAAGCGTCCGCGAGCCTCACTCCTGCTCCGCCCTCTCCGTCCCCAGTGGTGACGGCGGCCCAGGCCAAGAACCTGATCGACGCCGGCGTGGACGCCCTGCGGGTGGGCATGGGCTGCGGCTCCATCTGCATCACGCAGGAAGGTAGGCGTCCTGCCGCCCCGCGTCTGACGGGGAAGTCGTGAATCGGCGCAGCGTCGTGTTCTGGCGGCGGCGGCGGCGGCGGCGGCTTCAAACCCCGGCGAGATCAACGAGGCGGTGTTAGCGGCCGTCAGCAGCGATGTTTCCTGTCAGCAGCCATGTTTCCTGTCTGCAGTGATGGCGTGCGGGCGGCCTCAGGGGACGTCGGTGTACAAGGTGGCGGAGTACGCGCGCCGCTTCGGCGTGCCCGTCATCGCCGACGGCGGCATCCAGACGGTGGGACACGTGGTGAAGGCCCTGTCCCTGGGAGCGTCCACCGGTGAGCGGGGGTTTGCGTGGCGGAAGGGGGATCTTCTGTGACGGCGGCGCTCTGGAGGTCACGGCTCTCTCTCCCGTCCCCCCCGCCGCAGTGATGATGGGCTCGTTGCTCGCGGCGACCACCGAGGCGCCGGGGGAGTACTTCTTCTCGGACGGCGTGCGGCTGAAGAAGTACCGCGGCATGGGCTCGCTGGACGCCATGGAGAAGAGCATCAGCAGCCAGAAGCGCTACTTCAGGTACGTGCCGTGGAAGGCGTCGCCGAGCGAGGCGAGCGTGAAGGTCTGAGGACGTCTCTCCCCGCGCAGCGAGGGCGACAAGGTGAAGGTGGCCCAGGGCGTGTCCGGGTCCGTCCAGGATAAGGGCTCCATCCACAAGTTCGTTCCTTACCTGATCGCAGGTATTCAACACGGATGCCAGGACATCGGAGCCAAGAGTCTCTCCGTCCTCCGGTGAGTGCAGAAGGTCCGTCCGCTGCTTCTTAGATCTTCTCTTTTTTTCATTTGTTTTCACACATTGTGGTTTGTTTTTTTGTCTGCAAGCTCCATGATGTACTCCGGAGAGCTGAAGTTCGAGAAGAGGACCATGTCCGCTCAGGTGGAGGGAGGAGTTCATGGACTTCACTCGTAAGTGCAACCCCCGTCCAGCGGGCCGAACGCTAGCGTGTCCTGCTGCCTCCACGGCCGGGAGAAGCCGTGGAGGTTCCTCTCTGGGCGTGAGGAGGATGGAGAGGATCACTGGGACAGCACACGGTTGATGTTCTGGAGATAAAGTTTGGACACGGACAGAGGAGGGATGGAACAGATCTGGGGAGAAGGATGCTGAGGTGGGAGGAGGTCTAGAGGAAGACCAGACAGGAGGTTTGTGGACGGAGGGGAAGAGGACAGGAGATGTGGGGTGGGAGGGTTAGATGGAGGCAGATGATTGGCTGAGGGTTAGATGGAGGCAGATGATTGGCTGAGGGTTGGATGGGGGAAGCGATCGGCTGTGGCCTCTGGAGGTGCAGAGCACAGAACCTTCTTCATGAGAACCTGTTCTTCTTCTGTGTGACCAACAGCTACGAGAAGCGACTATACTGAGCCGGCGTCCGGAGTGCTGATCGCCGGTGCAGCAGAACCCCCTGCCCCCCCCCTCCCCGCCCCCCCACACCACCCTGCGATGCAGCCAGCAGCTCCAGAGGTGGAGCTGGAGGTGGAGCTCAACCACAACCCTCAAGACTTGCACCGATTCCTCAAACACCATGGATATTGCACTCAAAAAGCGGCGCGTCAGGGTTTTTAGGAATAACACACACACACACAGACACCTGTGTCACGTATGCAGCTGTTTCCTCTGTGTGTGTGTGTGTGTGTGTGTGTGTGTACACGTGCAGAAGAATCTAAACTTTAGCAGGATGAATGAAGTAAAGCTGCACTTTTTCTTTGTCCTTAAATCAATATTTACAAATCGAAAGGTGACGCACACAAACGAGTTTACCATTCCAGCACCCTGCTGCGGCCGTGTGTGTGTGTGTGTGTGTGTGTGTGTGTGTGTGTGTGTGTGTGTGTGTGTGTGTGTGTGTGTGTGTGTGTGTGTGTGTGTGTGTGTGTGTGTGTGTGTGTGTGTGTGTGTGTGTGTGTGTGTGTGTGTGTGTGTGTGTGTGTGTTGAAATAATGAGAAGATGTGTCTGTTAGAAGCAGTCTTGTTTCATTTTTCCGTTAGTTTCAGGCCGGAGCTGCTGGATGACGAGACATGACTAAGCCCGGAAGCTCCTGCTCTCGGCAGCTCCCTCCGCTAACCTTGCAGGACCCCGAGGTCCAGGCCACCCTGGGCCCTCTTGAGTTCTTTTATTGTTTTCGTTCCTCAAAGACGTCTTGAGCCAAAGGAGCGGCGTCCCGTGTCGGCGTGGGAAAGCGTGCGCGTGAAGGTACGACGTGTGCGGGACCTGAAGGAGCCGGAGCTCCGGGCCTCGCCGGCCTCGGCGCCGCTCCGTAACCACGATGTTGAACCCCCTCTCGGAGGGGGAGCAGCCCTCTCAGGCCCCGTACTCCTTGTCCCTTTTACAAGAAAAAAACAAACAGAATTGAAAACCCTGTCCTTAATTTGAATATTTTGAGACTTCCACTCTTTTTATTGACTCTGTATAGTCTCGGGGGCTTTGAATTGAGCATGAAGGGTTTTTGATATGCATGTTTGTTTTTTCACAAAGCCAGACGCGGCTATATTTATATTCCGCTTTGTCGTAATTGCCTAATTACTGCCAAGTGTATTTATATGTCCTGCCGGTGTTGTTTTTGTAAAACCCCGGAGAGCTGGTTCGCTGCACACAGGTCAGCCCCCCCCCCCCTCCCCCGCGCTCAGGCCGTGGCGGTGTTTTTATTTTTTACATTGTTTTCCTTTCCGCCGGAGAGACGCCTCGGAGCGGGAAGGGTTACAAGGCTGCGCACGGAGCACGTGCAAATAGGGTTGCAATCTTGTTTTCTTAAAAAAGCAGACTAGTTGTGTTTGTGGTTCAGCTGGCGTAGGATTAGGCTTTTTTTTCTAACACTTGCATTCCGAACACACTCTTGGCTGGGCCTTTATTATCATCATTTTTTTTAATAAAATGCCCCAGATTGTACGAGTTGAGTTGCTTTTTCTAACACGCTTTTGCGTCCTCCAGCCGGACGGAGGCCTCGCCCGACTAACGCTGTGTTTTTTTTTTTTTTTTTTTTTTGTCATTTTGAATCGGTTTTCCGATCGAAAGCGTAACCGAACGCGGAGGTCGGCGAAACCCCACGTGCTCTTGGGACGCCAAGATTGTCCGGTCCCTCTCGGGCAGTCGCTGCACTCCGGTATCTACTGGCTGGTCCATCTGAGAAGCTCCGCATCTACCTACCTACAGATACTGTATGTACGGTTTCACTATTTGTGCGAGATGAAAGCGGAGGCTTCTGCGGCCGGAGCTGGTCGGGCGGACTGACGAGGCTCGCGTCCGATGGACGAGCGGGGCTCCTCTTGGAATGTGTCTTAGCATGTTTACAGTACAAAAAAAAAAAAAAAAAAGTCGGGAGGACGTTGCTTTTGCTGTTCACATTGTTCAAAAAGAATAAAAAGAGACCCAAGACCAACCGCCTGCCTTGTGATTGGAGCCCGAGCCAGAGTGTTAGCAAACAAGCTTTATTAAACCATGTGGCCACAATGGAAAAATTTCTCAGCATAAATAAATTAGCGAGCGGTCGAAGGGACCGCCGAAGGTGGCGAGCCAGCAGGGGGCGCCGCCGCGCCGCTCCGGCAGGGGACCGTCTCAGGTTCCTGCGGAGGCGGCGTTTATTCATCAGGAAATGACTTCAGTAGTATTTAAGTGCGTGTGTCAGTAGCACCGCTAGCTAGTACAATGTTGGAATGACATAAAAACCTTTTTTTGTACAAATAAACTCTTTTTAATCCGGCGGCCGGTAAAACAATCGCTCCGTATCAAACGCGTCGAGTCCTTATCAAACCTGGAAAAGATACAAACGACGAATTGGCTCGTGACGTCCTTGGCACTTGGACCCTCGTAGACCTTTTTCAGGGAAAACCCTGGGTTTGGCAGCCGCGGGTCTTCCGGTTGAGAAGGTAAAAGCCCTCCCGCGCTCACGAACGCCCCTCTCGGGGAGTCGTCAAGGCGGCGCCGGATCGTCCGGGCCGTCTCTTACAAATCGATGGTCTCGCTGCAAACGCTCCGAGAATCGATCTGCCTGCAGACGCTGATGAACTCCTCCTGCACCGACCGGTCCGCCTCGGACGACGCGTCCAGATCCAGGCTCTCCTGCGAGGCGGCGCCCAGCGTGCGATAGCTCCCCTGCGGGTCGGAGGACCCGGGGAGGCCGGGGGACCCCGGACGCCCCCGCGCAGGGTTCGCTTCCGGGCTCGGGCAGAGGACCAGCGAGGAGCCCCTGACGGAGGCCTGGCAGAGGGAGCAGGACGAGGAGCTTCCTCGCCAACGTTCCGGGGACGAGCAGCTGGTGGAGGCGGACGAGCAGGGAGACGGCGGCGCCTCACCTCGAGACTTGGCGCGAGAGGTCTGCGGTTCGGGGGCCACCTCGATGCAGGAGGAGGTCCGATAAAGGCCGGGGTCGGCGGCGAGGGGGTCGCAGAAGCCGTCGCCGGGAAGGGCACAGTGGTCGTCCACGGACGGGTCGCTACAGCGGCCGGGTCTGGCGTGGCTGAAGAGGCTCATGGGAAAGAGGGCCTCGCTGAAGAGCGCCTCGTCGATGCTGCGGCGCAGGTTGATGGGCGACGGCGGCCGCAGGTCTGCCGTGGAGTCGCTGGTGAAAGAAGATCCGCCGGACGGCTCCCCGCCGCCGCCGCCGCCGCCGCCGTCCTCGGGTTTCCCCGAACGCCGCGACTCCAAATCCGGGTCCAGGTCTCGGTAGGCCAGGGCCCGGTTGCTGTGATACAGGAGATCCAGGCCGTTCAGGCTGCTGGCCAGCCTCTCGTCCATCATGGCGTACAGAGGAAGGCTTTCGGTCTCTCCCAGCCCGACGGTGTCGACGATGGCCAGCTTCTCCTGGTGGCTGAGGGTCCACTGGTAGCTTCCGGGCAGGATGGGCGATTTGGACGCGAGCAGCTCCGTCCAGCAGCCTCCGCCGGCCGGCAGCCGGTCGGAGCAGTAGACGGGCTGCGCCACCACCAGCGCCAAGGTGAGGCAAACCCCCAGCTCGCAAAGTCTGCAGCTGAAGTGGAAAGCCCACCAGGGCCAGGGGTGAAGCACCTCCTCTCCGCCGGCGACGCCCATAGCGTTCAGCATGGCGTAGAGCTGCAGCCCCGCGCTCGCCAGGAGGAACAGCGCCGAGAGACAAACGGTGGCCGCCGCTCGCTCCCAGTCCCGGCTCTCGGCGAAGGGGCAGCGGTTGTATCGCTCGGCCGGCGTGGGCGACGTGTTGTTCAGGTGGTAGATGTGCTTGGAGTCGGCCCGCACGTACACGTAGAACACGAAGTAGGCCGCGGACAGGAACGCCGCCAGGGCCGCGAAGGCCCCGCGGGAGACCAGCAAGAGGAGGAGGCAGAGGGGAGGCTGCTGCCGGTAGAACTTGAGCAACGTCGCCGGACAGAAGGCGGCGGCGAAGTGCAGGACGACCAGGCAGGCCAGGAAGCAGGGCCTCTGGAAGGCCGAGTAGGAGAGCTGCATCCTGGAGCGCATGGACAGCAGGAGGAAGACGGAGCCGAAAGCCGCCGTCAGGCAGGGGAAGGGCGTTTCGTAGAGCATCAGCGAGGCCTCCGCCGAGGGCAGGCGGTCCTGGTGGCCGTAGGCGTCGTACAGCAGCGCGAAAGACCTGGTGCCGCCGGCGGCCAGAAGAAAGAGGCTGACCAGAGCGAAGTAACCGCAACCCGACGGGCATCGCAGCGGAAGGCAGAGCAGGTTGAGCGCCGACGCGAGCGTTAGCACGGCGAAGACGCCGCCGGCGCCGTAGATATGCGCGTCCCACGCCGGGCCCCAGGATGCCATGGCGCCGTTCCAGTCCGTGTACAGAGGCACCAACATGAGCGGAGCCGGGACCAGGAAGGGGCTGACGGACTGGTTGGACCCGCTGGCGTTGTGGGCCGCCTTCGCCTCGGAGGGCGCGGCGGCGCCCCAGGCGTCCGAGAGGTCGCACACCCCGGAGCGCTCCTTGTTGCAGTCCGGGAGGAGGGTCACCGCTCGGCCCTCCGGGTCCGACATCCAGTCTTCCGTGTCCGGAGGCGACGGCGCAGCCCCAGGAGTAAAGCCTGCGGGTACAAACACAAGTTCAGTCTCGTCGTATCGTCGTCTCATGATCATGGTGACAGAAGATGGGTGGACGTTCGGCGTTGAGGAGACGCAGCTTTGCTCTTTGAAAAGTAACTTCTTGTACAAGATGGTGACGGCGTCCCGTGACCACCCGCTTAGTTTGCTGTTCTGCACAAGACCGGTTGTATTGTCAGGTAAATCATACATGATTTTTGGACTTTCCTGGGAACATCGGTGAACCTCGATCGTTTCGGACCCGTTTTTGCGCGTCCGCTTCTCCACCGAAGGCGTTCATGAGGTTCCACGAGCCGGAGACCTCCCACGTATCTGCCAGTCATCTGTGCTGGGCGCGGCAGATGAAAAACTACAACCCGGTCGCCGTTCCCCACAAATCAGGCGGGGGATTACATGTCCTCCGCCAGCCGAGCGCGGAGGAGGACGGCCGGCCGGCCGGCGCTGGAAAGGAGAGGCGTCGCTCGGCTGTCATTTGCGCCCTCGCGGCTCCTCAGTCATTCTGACAGCGGCTTATCAGAGAGCATCACTCCTCCATAAAGAAGCGGGGCTCTGTAATGGGGCGGGGAGTGGACTTATGGACAGGAGAGCCTCTAAATCACCAGGCGGGCAGGTTTACTGGAAGGTGCTCTCATAAAAGTAATTAGCGGCGGCGGCGGTGGATGATTGATGGCGCCAAATGCAGCTAAATATAACCGGCGACCGGAGGAGACGGGCTGAAACCTGCTGGATCCGTCACGGCGGGCTTGGAGTCGCCGTCACCTGGAGAGGACGCGTCGGGACACAGGACGGACCGGAAGGCCTACGAGGACCAACGCTGCCCGCGGCGCGTCCGTCCATTGTGCGGTTGTGCGTTTGTGTTGCATCCTGTTTATCACGCAGAGTGTCGACATGTTGGTGGTTTAAATGTTTTGGTGTTGATTAGCTTGTTGCTCTTAAAGCCCAGCAGGTCAGACGTTAGCGATAGCTTTGAACTAAATCCTTTCCTACTTCCTTCATTGGTTTGTTGTGCTTGGTGTTTATCGTGCACGCAGGTCTGGAGGTCGGAGCCCATCTGGGGGTTCGACCCTGACGTCCGACCGTTCGCACGTCTGGATAGTGTACGGTTTCCAAAGAACTTCCATGTGTTTGGACTGTGTGAGGAGCCCGAGAACCCGAGGATCCCACTCAGACAACATGGACACTCCACCCGGAAAGGCCTCCTGCGGTGAGGGGGCGGGGCTAAACCCTGCTCGCCAGCACCGCCTCTTCTCTAGTCGCCGATCGCTGCTTTCATCTTCATATAATTATTGTTGTTGGACTTCCGTCCCGCACGGCAGCGCCGCAGTTCTGCTCCTCCAGACGCCGTCTGTTCCGCAGAAGCAGATGTCTTCTCCGCGTTCTGCGGCGCGTATTCCAGTCACCGGGTTCTCCTGCTTTGGTCCACATCACTGGATCGCAACGCAAACACACCTGACGGACGAAATTTGTGCGGACGCTGCGGACGCTGCGGACGCTGCGGACGCTGCGGACGCTGCGTGCCTCCAGCCTGCTGCCGCAGCTGTACGTCTGACCGAGCCACGACCTGTTCGCTAACGTGCTGTTCTGGACCAAACTGGCAAACACGGCGGCGAGGAGGAGGAGCGGGCAGGTGTGTGAGCTGCGCCGGCAACCTCTGCGGTCAGGTCAGGTTTGATTTCCGTGGCGCCCGATCCCAACCCAGATGTCTGGAGACAGGTTCCATGCAGAGCGGGTCTGGACCACACTCTTAGAGATGACTCACACAAAGACCGACGCTCCACCAGATGCTAGCATTTGGGGACGGCGCTGAGGAAACAGGAACCTTGCAGAGATCCCCGGCTCCGGCCGGTTGAGGTAGGAAGAGAGAGTGTGACGGACGGACGCCCGGGCTAACGGCAACATGCTAGTTGCTGAAATGATACAATCATTGCTTTGACATTCGTAGGAAATAACAATGATGGTCCCTCATTGTTGGCCCCGCCCCCTGAGAACCGGACCAATGAGAGAGCCCGGGGACTCCGCAGAAGATATGAGGTTCCCATCAGGTGCTGAGGAAGGGACACGAGTCCAGAGGAGAGGAAGGAGAGGTGCATCATGGGATATCCCCCTGCAGAGTGAGCCTACGGCAGCATGGGGTTAGCCTGGTGCTAACTGTTAGCCTTCTCCAAAAGGAAGTCTTTAAGTGTATTGTTAAACAAAGAGAGGGTGTTTGCCCTCTGGATGGACGTCGGAGATGTTTCCACAGCAGAGGGACAGAATACGCTGCTCTTGGAGTCTCCAGGGACCGGAAGAAGCCGCGCATCAGATCCGACCGGGCCCCGGGTACGAGGAGGTGCCGGGGACTTTTAGGGTTTTACAGGCCAGGAGAAGGACTTCCAGTTCTACTCTGAATCTCAGGTACGCAACCGACACTCCCTGGTCCACTCTGCCGGTAAATGGTGGAAAAGCGAGAAGCTCCAAACCCCAAACGTAACCTCCGACCGTCTCCTCCTGCGCGGGTCGATGCAGATGACGCTCGGCCGCTCTGAACGGGGGACATGAATGTGTCGGCGCTCTGAGAATCGCTCTAATGGTGTCACGCTGTGAAAACAGGCTGTGGCCGAACAGGAAGTCGGCCGGAGCGTAAAGCAAACACGGCCGCGGGCGTTTTCCAGCGTCGGGGGCCGCGGATGCAGTGGGCGGGGTTTGGAGCGGCCTTATCCCGGAGCTCCCGTACGTCCGCTTGTTTGCTTTCCAGGGCGGCGGTGATGGTTCTGATATCGCCCGGGCGGGGGGGACGGAAAACGTGTCCGGGTGGCGGTAGAGCGGTGGGGGGGGGGGGGGGGGGCGGCGCCCCGCCGTGTCCATTGATGTCACATTGGCGCTGCGGAGCCCCGGGGGGGTCTGGAATGCAGTGGCTACGGTACAAACGTGGATCAGAGCATTACGTTCCACTGCATGGTGCTCGGTCATCTGACACATTCCTGTGGGAACGACCCAGCAGGTCACAGCAGCAGAGCCAAAACAATGTCCTCTCACAGAGGCGGACCTGGCGAAGCGTCCAGGCTCCGCCCTCACGGAGGCCCGACCGCTGCTTGCTGAAGATGCGTCTGGGCCAAACCTCCATCGGAAACCTCCTGCCCCGCAGCCGCGGGGTTTGGCCGAAAGACCTGGTGACGCGAGGCCGAATGGTGGGGCGTCTCCACGCGACCCCGCGATTGACCAGTCCCGGCGAAGCCCGCCTCTCGGCCAATCGCGGCCGCCGTTGCTTCCCCGTGAAACTGAGCGCGGCAAAGAATGCATGAATCCTCTGTCCTTCTCGTGCTTCTCATGATTCCAGCGCTCTGTCTTGGAAACCGGCCCACGTCCTGTAATCGCCGCGATCGTCTCCGACTCCGTCGCCTTTGTTTGCGTCTCTCGTGGCGCCTCAGCCGCTGCAGCCGTTCACGCCGCGTGGGAACGCTGGCGCTTATCTCCGCTCTCAGACCGCCCGGACGCAGACGTTCACCTGGAAAGTCTGGCGTCATCAGCCAATGTAACCTCTCGCCGCCGGATACGTGGAGCGCCGCCCTGAGCACGGGGGGAGGGGGCTCTTTCCACAGCCTTCACTCTCAATTTGGATCACCTTGGAAAAAGCAATTTAACTGGGTCTCGGCAGGACCGGGTCACGCACACTGAGGCGGCCGAGAGGCTGCGTCTGATTTCTTGCAGATCCACATGATGTGGGTCCATTACAAGCAGTTGGACGGCGTATATATATATATATGTACATATATAGTGTTTGCAGGAAGAGGAGGGTCATCTCAACATGGCCGACAAATACTCGCATCGCGCTCAACCCCCCCCCACCGGCCCCACTGGCACATTTGACTGATCTATTTAAAAAAAAAAAAATCACTCGACAGCATCTGCCATTAACCACAATATAGGTTACAGCTGCTGCTGCTGCTGCTGCTGCTGCTGCTGCGAGCCGGGCCGGATGTGGATCGATGATACAACGGCACCGGACATTCATTGTGCGACGTTGTCCCGTCGCTGCACTGAATCACAGAGGGTATCCATATATGGACGCGCATTAAGTTTGCAAGTCCGACATGAATGAAGTTGTTTTTGCACGTCTGTCCTCCCAGTCCTTCCAGTACCAAGCGGTGAAACAACGACCCCTTTGGGATTTGGGACGGTCTAATGGACTTTTACGGACAGTGCTGGTCAGCGAGACTCGGAGCGGAGCAGACCGAGATGAAGACCTCTACTCGGAGGTTCCAGGTGATAGATGGCATGGCAGCGGGCGACTCCCCTTTAGAGTCCTTCTTCTGCGAGAGCATCACCAGGCGGGTACGCAGGTAAAAGCGATGGGCTCGGAAAGCAGGGACCGTCTTTGCCCGCATCACCAGACGGGTTTGCTCACCTGTGCTCTGCGGCGGAGATGTTGTCAGCGGCTCAGCGGCGTCTGCAGCCTCCGACGGAGCCGGCGTCTCCTCGGTCTCTTCGGCCCGATCCTCTGTCGCCGGCGGCTCTGCGGAGAGAAATGATAGTTAACCTTCCGCGGGACTTCGGAGCGTCCGGGATGCAGTTTAACTCACAGGACGATGGAAAAGGAAGAGATGAAGGCGAGGCTGGAGGCTGGAGCCTGGCGGAGGAGCGTCTCTGCGCTCACTTCTGAGGCTCCCAACAGCAGACGAGGGGAGGTCCGTCCGTCTTAACCCAGTTCTGTCAGACGGATGGACCTGCCCTCCGCTCAGTTGTGGCCAGCCATCCGCGGCGCTGTCGCGCGGCCCTCCGCGGGCTAATCATATTGACATCCTGATTCCGGCGTTCTGGTTTTCCCGCGGCCCGTCCTACAAAGCGTAGGGAGACGAGGAGGAACGGCAGCGGGCGCAGAAAAGCTCGCTAACAAAGGGAAAGATAGAGTAAACCCGGTGGTTTTCAGCACCGGTTCCCGGACCCCGGGCCGGCCGGGGGTCGGGGAGGTTTGCCGCGGCGCTGACCGCCGGGGGGGCGCCCGAGATCCTCCTCGGTGATGGAGATGCCACGCGGCACGTTCGGAACTTCACGTGAAGCCACCTGACGGACCAACCCGGGAGTGATGAGGACATGGTGAAGACAATGACAGCAGCTGTGAGTGGGAGATAGATGGACCTGCATGTACGGGGAGTGGAAGCTACTTATCAGTAGGACCACGACTCTGACCGGGAGCTGGGTCTACACTTGAATTTGAGTAGAATATATCTTGCCATACATCTATCTATACCTCTCTATATATCTATACATGTATGTTTGTGTTAGAACGTGAATGAAGAGGCTGAACGGTGGGTCACAGTGAAGCTCCTGCAGCAGAGTCCAGCCCAGGTCCTCCTTGTTTGGGCAGCTGAAGGTGGTGGAGCTGCGAGTTCTCAGGTGACAGGGTGACCTGGAGGGAGGCTCTGGCACAAGGCAGCTGGATCTCTGCTCTGTGTGTGTGTGTGTGTGTGTGTGTGTGTGTGTGTTGGATTGAATTACGGCGACTAAACAGATCTGCCGCAAATGAGATCTAAGGACGGTGCACGTGTTTGGTGGTGAGCGTCTCTGCAGAAGCTGACGGAGCACAACGAAGGCCGGGGCGAGCGAGCGCGTTAGCCTTTTATTTAGCGGAGAGCCGGAGTGCCGGTGACGACGCGCCTCCTCCGGCTCGTCCTCAGATCGTGGAACCCGAGCCGTGTTTGAGGAGCCCGTCGTGGCCTCCACCGAGCTCCGTGCTGGGCGGCCCGTTTGCTGCCGATGCCCCGAGTTCACGGCAGTAATGAGTTGTGTACTTGCATCCAGTTGCATCATGTCATCTCTGCTTTGGCTAATTGAGTTTCTTTTATTCTCCTGTTTCTCCTGTAACGAGCAGCGAGGAGACGGAGGGCTGGAATAATCCCGGTTCTCTCAGACGAGCCCTGGATACGATCTGAGCGCTCGCTGGAAGCTCAGCGGCTCCAAAAGAAGTCCTTAACAAGATGTTAAAGGACGTTTGCGTCCTAATGTTGTGTGATTTCCGCAGATATTCAGGCCCCGCGCCGCCCATCCGGGGTCAGCCGGCCTTCAGCGCGGCCACGGCAAACGTGCCGGTTTTAATCCTCTCAGAAGACGGAAAGGATTGGAGGAACTGAAGAAGAGGAGATGAGAGGAGCTTCCTGGGAGCGGCTGTTTGAGACCCCCCGCCTCCTCGTCCTCCACCTTCGCTTCCGTTCCCGCCGCTCCTGCTTTCAAACCTCCCTCGCCGCGGCATCCCACGCGGACGCGCAGCTGTTTCCGTCTTCGCCGGAGGACGGGGCCGCGGATCGACCAAAACCGAAGGCACACTTCTCAGGGACGGCGTGTGAAGATGCAGCAACCATGCGGTTCCGTCTTTCAACATCTAAACGGCGATGAACCTCCTCCCGCGGGCGCCGCGGCGCTGACCGCTTCCTCTCGGACCAGGACGCGCTTCCCCTGTCAAACCCCGGTGGCGATGCGGCGCGGCTCCAAGGAACAAGCTGACGTCGGGGTTTGTGTTTGTACGCAGGAGGTGCTGGAGCCGCTTTGCGAGGATCCTGCTCCGGATGCCTGACCGGCAGACGCTCCCGCGGGACTCGCCGCGGTTTTGCCGAGTGTGCGCGTGGAATACTGAAACACGGCGTCGGCGGCGCCCCTCCGGCCCGCCCGGCCCTCTCAGCGAGGACAAAAGAAGACACGACACGGGCGCCTCGGAACAAACATCTCAGCTCCGCTCTGGACGGAGCTTCTCCAGAGCCCCTCAACACTCCCGCCGCTGGAAACAGCATTCCGGGTGAACCCGTGACCTCCGGCGCAGAGGAAGCCGCGCAGCTAATGAATGAATGAATGAATTCTATATGAAATAATATATATTTTGGAGGTCAGGCGGGGCGGCGGCAGCTCGGGGAATAATCCGCTCGCCCCTTCCCGGACGACCCTCGACCCCCGTTGATGAATGGAGGAGGATCCGCCGCCAAAGGCTCATTATGGATGCGGACGCCACCGTTGGGGGGGGGATGGGCGGCGCGAGGCGGAGCTCACGTCTCGCCGCAGCATCCGTCCACAGGAACGACCGGGACCCGCTTTGGTCGGCGCTCGCTTCTTCTTCTTCACCAAGCGTGGAGGATCAATCCTCCCGCGCTCGCAAACTCTTTTCACGCCATTTCCCGGGGCGACGCCTCACGCACGATCACAAGAGAGTCCGTGTTGGTTTGTCGAGGACCCTGAGACCACCTTCCAGGACAGAAGGTCGGCGTACGGCTATCGGATAGCCAACCGGTTTATCCACGTCGACCCTCATGACGGAAAAGATGGCGAAAAGAAAAAAAAGACGACGTTGGATCCGCGCTACGCCTTTTATGGCTCTCCGAGTCACAAAGGTTCCCGACCCCTGATCCAGGAGTTCTGGTCAAACCCCGCGGTCGCAGTGCGGCCTTCCAACAAGACAACCCACTCCAGAATGTCCGCTGAGATCTTTTAGGGACACTTTTGGCTGCTCGACTGTCTCAAACACCATGGACTGAGCTGGACCGTGTGAGACCCATCCACCAAACACCAAACACCCGACTCCAAGCGACTCATGACCACGACTGATTGTATGACGGGGATGAGAGGAACCCGCTGGAACGCTGAGGCTACAGGGGTGGAGAGATGTTAGCAAGCAGCTGGAATGAGTGGAGAAAAGGGTCAGTGGTGATAAAACGGTGGCCAGAATGAAGAGAAAGCTGGAGAAGATGGAGGCGAGAGCAGCCGTGAAGACGTGGAGGTTCGTCTTTGGGAGTGAGGAGGATCAGAGGGACAACACCTGGTAGATGTTCAGGAGATAAAGTCACACGGCGATGGTTTGGACGAGGACGGAGGAAGGAGATGGAGGAGATGCGGGTTGTAGGATGCTGAGGTTGGAGGTCTAGAAGAAGACAAGAGAGGGTTTCATGGACGGAGGAGAAGAGGACGAGCAGGGAGTTGGAGTGAGAAGAGGTTTGCAGAAGAAGGTTAGATGGGGACGGACGATTGGCTTTGGCTCCTGAGAGGAGCAGCTGGAGGAAGAGAAGAAGACCGTGACCGATCCTTTAGTCGGCGCCGGCCCGCGGATCGGCTCGGCTTCGCTTACCTCTTGTTGTCGGCACGTTAACCTTCACGCCGCGCGTCGCGCCCGTTATGGATTTGGACGTCGGCCCGCCGTCGACCCAGGTGGCCGTGGTGGTTCTCCTGCCGCGCTCCTCCGCAGGTCCTGACCCGGCTTCGACGGAGACGCCGGGAGTCGGGAAAACGTCCATATCGACGGTGCTTTGAGGCGTCGTGACGACAGCGGCTTCGGTGGCGCCGCGGCCGGTGAAGGTCCGACCCGGAGGCCGCCCGGTCAGGCCCGGGTCGGACGTCGAGGTCGGAGCCACGGCAGACGTCAGGGCGGTGGGAACCGTGGTTTCTGGACTGATGGTCCAGAAGGTATTTTCCTCCCCTCGCCGCGGGATGCTGTGTGTCGCATTTTGTTCCGGAGCGCTTGTGGCGACGGGACCGTGGGCGAACACGGAGTTTGTGATAACGCCACTTGTGGGAGAGTAGGAGTCTGAGACAAGGCTGTCATTGTCGCCCGGCGCCGCTCGGCCCTGTGGAGAATCTGATGTCCCTGTGGGAAGTGATTCTGCTCTTATCTGCGTCACACTTGTCAGGAGTTCCCGAGCTGTGGCGGCGGCGGGCGGCTCGGACGCTTCGGAAACGCTCCCTTCCCCCGACGCCGAGTCCTCCTCCGAGCGATGGATCGGTCCGCCGCCCTCCGAGCTCTCGGAGGAGGAGGAGAAGAACGGCACGTTGAATGGCAGCGAGGGGAAAGACAGAGTCCACCCGTAGAAGCCGGGCTTCTCTTCCGGAGGTTTCTCGGCGGTCGGCGTCGGCCCCCGGGCGGCCTCCTCGTCGGCCAGGGCCGGACCGAGAGCCAGAAAAAGACACCAGCAGCAGCAGAGGGCCGGGATCCGGCGGAGGCGAGGCATGCTGACGTCAGCGGCGCCGGCGTCGCTCACATGTTTTTCTCCGGGCCGCTTCCCCCCCGAGGCCCGGCTGGCGCTGCCCGGCAGAGCCGCCTGAATGACGAGAAAAGGCAGCAGGTTGAGAGAAACCCCGGCGCGGCTGACTCGGAATAGCCCGACACAAAAGTAAATCAAGTTTCACCACCAATTACAAGCGGCTGATGGAGTTCGCGGGCCGAAAATACGGCGCCCGCCATAAATCACGTGCGGATCCTAAGTATCGCGGCGCCCTGCAATTAGTGGCTTCCTGTTAGATGTGGCGGTCAGTATTTACGTCGTGCCGTTTGGGCGGCGACGCCGAGTGACCCGACGGAGAGCGAAACCCCGCCCACGTGCACCCCGCTACCGGGGGGAGGCGACTTCTGCTGCCTGCGGAGGGGGTTCGGGGGCCCAGAATTAAGACCTGGGCTTTGCGGCTCACAAACAGAGGGACCTCCCCCCCCTTTGTGCCGGGCCGAGTTCTTCAAAGTCACCAGCCTGTTGCCCCAGTGAGAAGATCGGGGGTCCGAAGGAATCCGTCCCCCTCCTCCTCTGCCTGGAAGAGCGACGACCTCCACGCCGCGGCCGCGCTCCCCCACGGCTTCCCCTCCGCTTTCTTCGCCGAACGGCTCGGGATCGCCGTTCTGCTTCGGTTATTGCCGACCGCCAAACGCTTTCCCTCCGGCTCCTTCCTGCTCTTCATCACTCCGGCTGAAGAACCCATTGTCCGCCTCCCTCCCCGGAAGGGAAGGGCGCTGCCCGGTAACGCGGTCGGAAGCCAAGATATGAAGGCCGGCGACCGGGGGTGGGGGGGGGGTGGGGGGGGCGTCGGGGTCAAACGCGGCGCTTCCCACGCGCCGCCGCTCACTTCCCGGCCCCGGCTTCTGGACGCCTCTCCACGCCTGCCCACGTACGGACGGCTAGCAGGTGCGGAGATACGGCTACCGATGTATTTTTGGTCCTTCTCTGAATGCCGGAGCCGCTGCAGGCCCGCTTCGCCCACGTGCCGCAAACACACACACACACACACACACACACACACACAGGCGTGCGTTCTGTCGGAGCCACGTTCAGTAACTCCCACAGAGAAGACAATGTGCTGTTTGGCGATGGATCTCGGCGCTCGCCGTCGCTCTTGATGGTGGCGTTTCAGATGCAGAGCCGGTTCATCGCAGGGAGAGGCGACGTGGACGGACTCATGTTTTATTCACTTCTTCCCACGTTCTCAGGTTTCAGAGCGGCGGCGCTTCGGCCCGGCCAAACGTCTCTCCGCACGGAACAATGTTTTTGTTCTCATTTTAAGACGGAGCTTCGTTCATTCGACGGGAGCCCGTCCCGGCTGTGATTGGTCGAGAGGTGAGCTTCGCCCCGGACCGGCCCGTGGAGCACAGAGGCATCCGAAAGTCAGCCGCTCATTCACACATCTGGACAATGTAGGGTCTCCAGTGAACCTCCTTGTGTTGGAGGAACCCGGAGAACCCGGAGGAACCCCGACCCGGGACGTTCTGGCCGCGAGGGGCGGGGCTAACCTCTGCCCGCGAGTGGAAACCTGATGATTTTGATACAAAGCAGGAGTGTCCCAGACCTCAGGCCGGAGGTGCAGCATGTTCACCATCTGGAGAAGAGGCCTATCATGGGACCAAAGTAACTCCTCACTCTCGGCCGGATTTAAAACCAGAGGAAAAGCAAACTGGTCTCAAAAAAGCTCCTGACCCCAAAACACACTGGTGTGTTGTGTCTGTGTGTGTTGTGTGTCCGTCGGCGGGAGGGGGGGGGGAGCCGCCGCTTGAGATTTATTATTTTGCCGGCGTTTCGTCTCGCCGCTCCCGACAAAGACCCTGGAAAGGGTCTGAATGGAGCAGGAGACGGAGAAAGGGATGGGGGAGGGGCGGCGAGGAGGGCAGAGAGCAAAGACAAGGGCAGAAAAGGCAAGCAAACTCAGGCCCGGCGCTCGCCGCGGTTCGCCGCCAGAGCCTCATCAGGTCCGCAAACACGCCGCGCTCGTCCGGACGGAGCTTGTCTCCGCGCCGTCCCCCTCGGCCATCTTGCTCACGATCCGGCGCCGATCTGCCGCCACTCCTGCGCGGGAACGTTCTAAATGAATCCGGTGGCGGCGGCGAGCGGGCCCCCCGGGAGCCGCCATCACGTGTTCCCTCCCTGAGAAAAAGCTAACGGGCTGAAGGCGGCAGCGCGGCGGATGAGAATCTCGGCGGCAGATAAAGGAGCGGCGTTAAGGAGGAGGTGAGGGACGAGTGCACCGCAGCCATCAGGGGCGTGTCTGAGCCCCGCCTTCAGGACCGACCGGCGAATTGAATCACACGTGGAGGCAAATTGACTGAGGCGCTTTAACCAACCCCCCATTAGCACCTCCGCGCTGGAGGATCAATGCAGCGCACGGCGGATGTGCACGTGCATTTGAATACCCCCCCCCCCTCCCCTCCGGGCTGCCGGGGTGACCTTGAGGGCTGGTGTTTCCACGCAGCATTCGAAGTCAACGTACGGGTTTTTCTCCGAAGCGGCGGCTGAGACGCGGACGTATTAATCCAGAGGGATTTATTCTGCTTTAAGTGGCACATTTGAGGGGCTTTGCGGAGCTCCACGTGCACGGCCGCCGAAACCCATACGACCGGGGTTGAAAGCCCAAATCCGTGTGTCCGACAGTCACGGCGGCCGCGCGTCATCCCTTATCGACGGATCGTCCCGGAGAACGCCGACGGCGAACGTCGTGTTCGCACGCCGGCGGCGAGTTTGCGCCTCGCAGACGTGTTTCCGACCCCTTCGCCGAATCCAGACGGAAACGCGCCGGAAACCCTCGCTGTCCTCTGACTCCGTCAGATGTTCAGACGTCCAGGCGACAGCAGGCGGCATTAACACGCACTGAGCGGGTAATTACCTTTGGCTCGCAGCAACCAGGGTTTACCAGCGGTGACTAGTCATATCATGGGTTACTGACGCACACATCTCTGATGCGGCCCCTCGGCGGGAAGCATCTGTGCGTCCGCTTTACGTGTAAACTAGCTGAACATGTGAGGCGCCGTCTTTCCTGCGAGCGTCTGACGATCGGACCCGATGCGTTCCGGGAAGAAGCCTCCTCCAGGGGAACCTTCTCCTTGTGTGTGACCTGCACCTTCAGCTTCACACTCCCAGAACAAACCAGGAAAGGAGAAGAAGAGGAAGACGACATGGACGCCATGGAGGCGGAAGCCGCCACAGTGTTCACGGAATAATAATCGTGGCCTATCAGATGGTCGATAGATGGTGTCAAGAACCCCGTTAGTCGTTCCCGAACTCCTTCTTCTGGCCAAAATGTAGATGTTCCATGTTGCTAGGAAGCATCTGAACGGTTGCCCGCCATAACTTAATTTGGCGCTCTGCAGTCCAGGGGTGGTAGCTCATGAGTCCCGCCGATCACCGAGCTCCGAGGACTTCCTCTGGGACCGTCAAAGACCCGAACCTCAGAGCAGGAGCCGAGACGGCGGCGGCAGCTTTGGTCCTGGTTCCTCGGCGCACCGAGCGACAGGCTCTCGGTCCTGCAAAGAGTCCCAGCGGTGTGAAAGGTCTGAGGAGCCACGCCGGCGCTCCTGGTGTTTGGATGCGGAGCAGATGAACAAATAGATAATGACTAGATGGCGAGGCCGTGACGCCTCTGGCTCCAGGAAAGCAAACATCTGATCCACGGAAACAGCGCGGCCGCTCGGCCGCCATCAATAGTTCCGGCCGGCTATCGACCACCGGGGCCGTTCTGGCCGGCGGTCGGCGCCGTGTTCCCGGGACATGGCGTTCATGGCGAGGTATGGAGCAGCAGGGGCGGTCTGGGGCGATTCTGGGCGCCGCTCCGATCGGGCCGGGTCATCAGCGGCGCGTCCTGACGTGACCCCGGCGCGGCCAGAGGACAAACCCGATCAATCCTCGCCTTTAAACCGTTGATCGGCGGCCGTCACGAAGAGCGGCTCTGGATGTACTTATTAAATCGGCCGCTGCGTGCGCGTCCTCCCCGGCAGAGCTTTAAGACCAAGCCGCATTGGCAGTAATGCTATTTAGCGGCCGGATTAATTCCTCATCCTAATCTGGGGTTTTCCTCCGCCGATGCTCTGACACGTCGCCTCGCCGCCGCTTCCTTCCCGGAGCGAGCCGGAGGCTGAGCCGCCGTCCGCCGGGCGAACCTGTTGATCCCACGTATTTGTATTTCCCCTCTGGCGTCGCGCGACGGTAACCGTGACGTGAACGCCGTGAACCCGCCGCTCAGAAAACACGCTCTCCGTCACGGGCGCTCCGCCGGCCGCCTTCGCCATGGCGACAGCCAGAGCCCAAGACGGCTCGCTAATCCCTGGATTTGCGTACCTTTTGGAACCGGAGTACGACACGCGCCCCTGCCCTGCTGTCACTCAAACACACACACATGCATGTGTGATGTTGTGTCATGGCTAACATGGGTAATCAAAGCCAGGTATCTATGATATTTACACACACACACACACACACATAGACACTATACATTTTCCATTACATTCGCCCCCGGATAATCTCCCTAATCCTCCTTTTAATTAGTATCACTGCAGCCAGATTAGCCCGCAGACAATTTTAATGCTAGAAGGAAGAGGATCCGGTGTGTGTGTGTGTGTGTGTGAGAGTGTGTGTGTGTCTGCAGCCACAGCCGGTGCTAACGGCATGCATGTGGGAGGCAGACGCGCAGATACAGAGGCTGCTTGACAACACGCGCAAAGTCACACAGATAAACCGGCTACACACACACACACACACACACACACAAACACACACGCAATGTAATACACAGGAGCTGCTTACCTACAGGTGTATGGGAGGAGATGGAGAATCCACTGCCGGTTGCATGTGTGTGTGTGTGAGTGTGTGTGTGTGTGTGTGTGTGTGTGTGTGTGCTGCAGGAGAGACTGTCCTTGTGAGCCGGCGTAGGTTGGACTGAGCTTCCCTGCTCTCTCTCCTCCCTCCGTCCCTCCCTCTCTCTCCCTCTCTCTCTCTCTCCCTCTCTCTCCCTGCCCGCCTCCATCACAATGCTGGTGGACACACCTCGCCGGGCGGATTGTTTGCCCATTGGAGGTCTGCGTTTCCCACAAAGTAGACACACACACGCACACACACATGCGTGCACGTACACGGCGCTCGGTCGCTGTGCCGGTTCTGCACGTGGAGGAGCAGAACTTGTGTGTGACCATGTGAGGGCGATGACCTCATGGTCTCAGAGGGAGGGAAGGACGGCGGTGGAGGATTGAGAAGAAGCAGCTGTGGTGGTTGCAGCCGCCGAGTCCATCAAACCCCCCGCAGATGAATGAATGGGCAGCGGCGAGCGTGACACAAACAAACAGGAAGTTCACGCTGAAGTCGAGCCCACCTCCACCAGGGGGCCGAGGCTGACGCCCCAGCAGGGGCTTTTAAAGACCCCTCGGAGGGGCAACAAAGAAGCACCTCTTTGACTGAACATTTACTGAACATTTACTGAACATTTACTGAATATTTACAGAACATTTACTGAATATTTACTGAATATTTACTGAACATTTACTGAACATTTACTGAACATTTACTGAATATTTACTGAATATTTACTGAATATTTACTGAACATTTACTGAATATTTACTGAATATTTACTGAATATTTACTGAAGACCTCCTAACAAGCACTCTTTCACAGCTCTTTACTGTAAGAATAATTACTATTTTTACTGGAGTAGTTGCAGAAGTAGTAGGTAGTATTAGTACAAGTATTAGCAGTAGCAGTGGGCATGGTAGTAGTTGTGGTGATTGTATGAATATTAGTAATAGTAGTAAAAGTAGTAGTGGTATTATCATTATTATTATTGTAGTAGTACTAGTTGTAGATTAGTGCTAACTGCTTGTACTACCGGTGTCTTATTCAGTGGTAAGTGTAAGTACTGCAGCGATTCACTACTGTTGGTGTTTATTTAGCAGTCCTGTTTTTTTTATTATTATTATTATTATTATTATTATTATTATTATTATTATTATTATTATTATTATTGTTATTATTACTATTAGTAGTAGTAGTAGTCGTAGTAGTAGTAGTAATAGTAGTATTAGTAGTAGAAGTATTATTATTACTATTATTATTAGTAGTAGGGGTAGTAGTTGTAGTAATAGTAGTGAAAGTAGTAGTAGTAATAATACAAGTAGTAGTGGTTTTATTATTTTATTATTGTTGGTAGTAGTAGTAGTAGTTGTAGTAGTAGTGGTAGTTGTGGAAGTAGTAGTAGTAATAATAAAAGTAGTAGTGCTATTATTATTATTGTTGTTATTATTAGTCGTAGTAATAGTAGTAGTAATATTACTAATAGCAGTAGTAGTAGTAGTAGTAGTAGTAGTAGTACTGGTAGTGGTGGTGGAATTATTATTATTATTGTTGTTGTTGCTGTTGTTGTTATTATTAGTAGTAGTACTGATAGCAGTAGTAGTAGTAGTAGTAGTAGTAGTGGTAATAGTAGAAGTATTATTATTATTGTTATTAATATCATTATTAGTAGTAGTACTAATAGTAGTGGTATTATTATTATTATTAGTAGTAGTAGTAGTAGTAATGGTAGTGGAATTATTATTATTATTATCATTAGTAGTAGCAGTAGTCGTAGTGGTGGTAGTAGTAGTAGTAGTAGTAATAGTATCAGCAGCAGTGGTATTATTAGTGTGATTTTGTGGTTGCTGGGAATGATGTGGCTGTGCTTTGGGATCCAATGAATTGTTTTTTTTAACCTTGAGCTGAGCGGAAACAGTGAGTTATATTTCAGGCTCGCGTGTCCAACAACAGCTATCGCTCATTAAACGGACGTTTAACCGTCACCCTGGTGTTTCCCTGACCAGAAGGTTACAGTTCTACCAATGGAGGTATGAATCCATTCCATTAATGCGACTAAAGCGGCAGCAAAGAACAGTCCTACGTGATATTTGTGTAAAACCCTCCGCTCTCAGGTTTGTGCCGGTGTGTTAGCGCCGCACAACAACTGTGTGTGTCTGCGGCCTTCAAGCTGCAGCGTCCACACCTTTCCGTCCGGCGTGTCCAAACGCATGGACGCACGTGTTGCGGCAGATGAATTTCTTCCAGAGAACACGGTGGAATGACATTTGAAGGCAAAGTACGCAGTGGAACTATTTTCTTCCAAAAAAAAGAAAACCAACCCTTTGGACACGGAGCTTCAATAAAGCTCCTCTGTCTGTGAAGGCCTGCCGTCGGAAACATTGGCCGGAGGGAGCTTTGTGCAAAACACGCCAAAGGCCCAAATATGACTTCCTGCTCGCTCTGTGTTATGTCTATTTATGGCGAGTCCATACATGTCATGTCTTTATGTGTCAAATATGTGTCTCTATATTCTGTAAGGATATATGCATAGCCATTATCAAGTATGTCACGTCCTTATATGAATGTCTATATATCTTTGTCTCAACAGCAAGTCCAGATCTGTCTTCTTTGTATTTGGTATGTCTTTATATGTCAGGTTCACAGTCTGTGTGTCATGTCTATATGTCCTCAGTCAATATGTCACATCTTTGAGTTATGCCTAAATGTATCATGTCCATGTATGTTGAACTATATGTGTTGTCTATATATGTGTCATGTCCATATATCTCATGTCTCTATGTTTCCCTATATGTATCATGTATCTCTAGATGTCATGTTTATGTTTCATGTCCATAAATATCATGTCTGTATGTCATGTGTATGTATTGATATATATATATATATATGTATATATATGTGTATAGGTATCTATATATGGATGTGTATATATGTTTATAGGTATGTATATATGTATGTATATATGTGTATAGGTATCTATGTATGTATGTATATATATGTGTAAAGGTATCTATATATGTATGTATATATATGTTTATAGGTATGTATATATGTATGTATATATGTGTATAGGGATGTATATATGTATGTATATATGTGTATAGGTATGTATATATATGTGTATGTATATATATGTGTGTATAGGCATGTATATAAATGTATGTATGTGTGCATCTTTTGGATGTGCAGGCCGTGGTCTCCTGGCATCTCCTCCGGGTTGAGCGGTGAAACCTCGTCCTCTGAAGGAAGGTGTTTTCTCCGTGGACGCCCGGCGGTGACCTTTAACCCCCAGCCCTCCGCAGGGGGTGTTAGAGAAGCTTCCCCTTGTACACCATTTCCCCTCGGGCATCTCCTGCTTATCTCAGGTATCATCTAAAGTGTGATGTGATACCAGCTTTGGCAGGACATCTTCTGAACCCTCCTGAAACAATGGTCGAGCTCCCGGCCAAGCCGGGTGGTTTCCTGGAGGTCCTGCGTGCCGTGGAGCTCCTGTCCCAAAGCGGGGCCTGACCTTGGCTCTCCTTGCTATTCTTACCACCTTCACTTTTACCCTGCTGAGATGGAGAGCAGCTTCTCCTGCTGGCCGGCGCTGAATGCAGGGAACCATCACCACGCTTCCATTCAGAAGACCGGGAAGCGTGATTGGACGCGACATCTGCTTAGATATTTAATGTGGCCTCCGAGACGAGAAGGTTCTGGAACGCCCGGGACGTACGTCTGCGAGCGAAGATCTTTTTTTGGTTTCTGCAGAACGGACGCGGTTTCTGTGGTAAAAGGCAAAGCGTCCACCTTCTCACCGCTCTGGGATGGAGACATCCACCTCGGGAGCAAAGGTTCTGACATGTCAAGGTGTTCGGATCAGGTATGGGAGCAGATGTGCGGGACCTCCGCCTCCCGCCCTGAGCCGGGAGGTCCCGTGGGACCTTCTCCACCGGCCGAGCACTTTCACACACACTGTTTCTGTCGGCGGGTGCAGGTGGACTTCACTCCACGGCCGGGACAAACATGGCTTTTTCTCAGGTCTGGACGGTGTCTTGAAGACACCGCAGAGAGGATTGGCATCCTTTGCCAGAGCATGCTGAAGAATTCAGTGTGTGTGTGTGTGTGTGTGTGTGTGTGTGTGTGTGAGAGTCCTGCTGGCCTTCAGCCCACGGATCAAACAAAGCAGACTGGGAAGTCCAAGTGAAGTTTTTTGGGGACGGAGACAATGGGCTCCATCTTTAGCTGCTGCCTTCTGGCCCAGTGCTGCACGCCACCCTTTCACTGACTCCAGAGGGTCACGACCCCGTTGTTTACTGTGTGTGTGTGTGTGTGTATGTGTGTGTGTGTGTGTGTGTGTGTGGTTGTTGGTATAACTGATTGGTCCTGCTAGATGAGCATCAGTGATGACCTTGGTGGAGGTCGGAGTCCTCCAATCCTGCAGGAGACGTGTGGATGAGAGGGTGAATGGATGTCCCTCTAGGAGGTTTGAATGAATGACTGAATGAGCTCCAGCTGTGGGCCCGTGCAGGCTATGCTGTGTATGAAAGGAGGCTCCTGCTGGTTCTTCTGTCCGACGTGGGTTTCTGGTCCAGAGGGAGCCTCAGGTGCTCTCTGGAGAAGCTCCTCCAGGATCCAGACGCCGACCCCTAAGGTCCCCGAAGTTCCCCGAGGCCGCTCTGGAGAACCCACGGAGGTTCCTCTGAAGTTCCTCTGATCCTCCCCGCCTTCTGGTCCTCCGTGGTCTGATCCGTCATGTCTTCACGAAAGCAGCGACACTCCACCCGGTTAAGACCGGCTGGGAAAAAAAGGCCCGTTGGAATTTCCACCCCCTCGACCCTCCGACCCTCGGCTCCACGTCCAGAGAAAGGAAAGGGCACATTCTTCCTCCCTTCTTCGTCCCTTCTTTCCCTCGGCAGGAACAATGGGGGGCTGCTAGGGAACAATGCAGGGAGGAAAGGGTGGGAAGGGCCTTCAGATGAGGGTGGGCTTCAGATGATTGGGGTTTGATGAGGAGAAAGCAGGGACCAGGGTCTGAAGAGGAGGGTGACGTAAGGGGGCGCAGAGGTGGTGTTTTTGTGGGACTGGAGCCGTTCCTCAAGCATGACTGGCTCTGAACGGAGCCACGCCGAGCAGGAACGACCGCGGCCATGGATCTTCTTCACTCTGGAGATCCAAACCCTCGTGAAACAGTGAATATTTGTCAAACCAGGCCAAAAGTGGAAGGAATGCCTTGGATTAGCACAGCTGCGTGGCGAGAAAGAAAAAATAACATCACCGATCATTCACTCAGATTATGGTAAAATAAAAATTGTATCTGTGTGTATATACTGTGTATGTATGTGTGTGTGTGCATGCGTGTGTGTGTGTGTGTGTGTGTGTACATAGCATATATTCTGGACTATAAGTCACTCCAGAGATTAAGCTGCACCGGCCAAAAACCAAACAATGAAGAAGAAAAAAAAAAACCTACATAAGTTGCACTGGACTATAAGTTGCATTTTTTGGGGTTAAATGTATTTGATGAAATCAGAGAGCAAGAACAAACATTTCCCCTCTTAGTAAGAGTGGAATAGAGAGCAGGCTGAACAGGTGTTATTCAGGTGATTATACCATAAACAACATTACATAACAGGTTCAGCAAACTCACTCAATCCATCGGGTTCTTCATCTTCGACGTCGCACCGCTTCAGCTTCTGACAGGCTTTTCTGGGACGTCCTCCGTGTTTTGATAGCGAGGCGGTTGCGTAGCATGAAGCGCTCACGCCAACAAGGTCCTCCCGCAAAGTCATTTATATCCATCGCCTTGGCGACGACCTTGCGGAGATGTAGCGGCAGCGTTGACCGGCTCTGTTCAAGCACCCGGTCCTGAACTGGTCCCTCTGGCCCGGACCATCCAGATTTTAGCCGCCGATTAGCTTTTCTTTGTGTTCTTCATTGCAGTTGGAGTTTCCTCCGCTCTCAGCCTGTCCCTCACTGGTTCTCATTTCTGCCCATCAAGTTGTTTTGAGCTGCACATTTTCACTCCTCGCAACTGGAAATCTGCAGAATGATTTTCTTTTTGGAGCATTTGTGTTCAGTCTTCATAAGTTGATGTTTAAACTTTACATCTGCAGTGGTCGGGGAGTAACAGGAGTAGCGGATACTGGCGAGCAGGCCGAGAGCGCACTCTCACGGCTGGCAGTGGGAAAATAACTTTGTGTGTGTGTGTGTGTGTGTGTGTGTGTGTGTGTGTGTGTATGTATGTATGTATGTATATGTATATATATATATATATATATATATATATATAGGCCTGTTTTTATAAGGTGAGAAACCACTAACCTGTGTGTGTGTGTGTGTGTGTGTGTGTGTGTGTGTGAGCTGCTGGGGTTGGAGTTAAATGTCATGAACACGTGTCATGAACAGGGATGAACGTGTTTTTTTGTGGGTGGACGGATGGAGGTGTGAACGGCTGCCAGAAATAAGTCCCCATGTGAGGACACCTGCTCCTGGTGCGTGTGTGTGTGTGTGTGTGTGTGTGTGTGTGTGTAAGGTAGGCACCTTCTGCAGAACAACGGCACGTAATAGATGTTGACTCCTTGGATATGAAGGTGAAGGAGGAGGACTTGAAGTTCTGAAGGTCATCAGTCCAAAGCAACGCAGAGGGTGGAGAAGAAGCGGAGGGACGAGGGCGAGCAGAAGAAGGAGAGCGGAGAAGAGTTGCAGCCAGGATGGAAGGAAAGGTGGAGAAGACGGAGGTGAAGAGCAGCTGTGGTGTCTGGTTTGGAGACACTGAGGACGAGACAGGAGGCAGAGATGGAGATGTGGAGGTTCTGTCTTTAGGAGTGAAGAGGAGGGAGAAGATCAGGAAGGAGGCCATCAGAGGGACACAGACGGTAGATGTTCTGGAGATACAGTTTGGACACGGACAGACGAGGCTGGTGAAGATCTGGTTTGAAGGACGGTGAAGTCAGAGGAGGACCAAAGAGGTTTATGGATGAGGGGAAAAGGACGGGAGGTTAGATGGAGGCAGATGATCGGCGGTGGAGACCCAGGAGGAAGCAGAGGAAGATGTTTAGCTTGGAAAGAAATGTAAAGTTCAGTCACTGACATGGAGATGCTCAGCATCTGTCCTCCCTTCCCTTAGAAACAGTGAGCAGGTGATCAGAGGTCCTCAGCGGGGCCTCCTGAAGACCATCATCTCCACATCTTGATCTCCACGGCGTCCACGGACCAGCCGGTGGTCTGTGTCTCCATCTGGCGGCGGCGCGGCGCCGCTGCGCTCCGCACCGGCGGACGCGCCGCTCTGACCTTTCAGGTTTCCGCATTTAGACGGAGGGGAGGACACCGCGCATGCGCACGCGTGCGTGTGAGACTAAGGGGAAACGAGGCTCCGTCCGCCGCGAGACGTTCAACGGCCGGGGTCGTTGTGACGTCACGTTCATGACGTCACATAGGGGCGAACGGCGAAGCGCGGCCTCGTCCGGGGTGCGAGCGCACGCACACGGTCGGGAGCGTGAGAGAAGCGGAAGGGGGACGGCGCGCTCGGAGGTGCGCCGGAACGCGCGTCATGAGCCGCGGCCGCGCATGCGTCGCCGAGCGGGAGCGCGCACGGCAGCGACGCGGCGGAGAGGAGAGCGCGTTGCGTTCGCGGCGGCGGCGGCGGCGGCGGGAGAGCACCGGAGACCCGCGGACCCCCGGCGGGGAGGGGGGGCGTTACCATGGGAAACCTGCTCTTCAACACCGGGTAACGTCCACGCGTGCGTGTGCGCGTCAAGCGTGAATGTAGGTCATGCGGCGGTGATGCGGGTTCATCCTAACCGCCCCCCCCCCCCCCCCCCTCCCTCCCGCAGGCTCCTCCCGGCCGAGCGTCCGGCCTCCAGCCCGGGCCGCGTCGCTTCCAGGAAAATCAGCAGGGGCATGACTTACTATTATGGGATATCCGCGGAGGCGGCGCCCCCCCCTCGCCCGCTGCTCCTCTTCCTGTCGTGGCTCGGCGCCCGGCCGGCGGCGCTGACCAAGTACCTGGACGGGTACCTGGAGCGCGGCATGGACGTGCTGCTGGTGCAGAGCAGCGCCGCCCACTTCCTGTGGCCCCGCTGGGGCCTCCGCTATGGCCTGGAGGTGCTGGAGGTGCTGGAGGAGCCCCCGTTCTGCCGGCGGCCCGTGCTGGTCTACGCCTCCTCCATCGGGGGCTACACCTTCACCCAGGTGCTGGTCCACGCGTCCGGGGGCCGGGGGGGCCTGCCGGCGAGGGTGGTGGGCCACATCTACGACAGCCTGGTGGCCGGAACCCTGGAGCACATGGCCACCGGTGAGTGGCGGCCGCCGTTCGATCCTTCGGCCCGCGTGACCTCCTGCTCCTCCAGGGGAACCTCAGAGGAACCTCAGAGGAACCTCAGAGGAGGCGGCTTTAACTGAACCACTGAAACGACCCACGTCTTCATCCAAAGGTCTGAGACGTACGGAGTCGTGTGTCGGCCGGTTGGTTCGGTATCTACAGGTCTCATCCGGGCCGGAGGGCTTCCCCCCGGAGCAGGAGGTCGGCGGGTTACTATGGAGACGCACGGCTTCTCCACGCCGGTTCACCCGCCGCATAAAGACGCGCTCGCTCGCTCTCGTCCGCACGGCAATCGGAGCTTACGGACGCTCGCCCTCGTGTATCGAGTCCGGACCACAAACCCTGGTCCCCCTTTGAAAGGCCGGATCTCCGTTGGTCCGGCCTCCTGCCTCCAGAAGCTCTGGAAGTGTTGCAGCACGGCACGATTCAGGACGGATCTTCTGAGCCGCGCCGTCGTCTGATTGGCCGAAAGGTTCCATCATTTACATGGAATAATATTTGAAACGACCCGTGTGATCACAACAATGTTAACCTCTTAGCTGTTGACAGTTCATCCATCCAAGGATCCATGGATGGATGGATGGATCAATCAATCGATCAATGGATGGATCTATTGATCCCTGCCTCCCGGCCCTCAGAGCAGTGAGAGATGACAGTGTCTGCCAGGCTGTCTCTCTTTAACAGTATCAGTATCAGTTCCAAGTTCCCAAAGGACAAAAGGTACAAAGCGTTGCCTGGCAACCCAGCCAATCTGACACCTCTCAGCGTTCTGTCCTTTTCACCGCTCACTCTGGCAGCCAATCCCGAGCTGCCAGCTCACAGGGGGCGGGGCCGAAGCGAGCTCTGGCGCGCGCTGACATTCCAGGAGGTGTTTCCTGCCGCCCTGGAGGCCGGAGCAGATCCGGCGTGCTGTCAGGCCTCCCTGGTTCTGTTCCAGGAGGGGCGGAGCCTCCATGTTCTCCCCCGGTTCTCCCTGGGGTTCCTCGGGGTTCTCCTGGAGACCCTGCACGGTCCAGCCGTGTGAGGGTCTCCATACGAGGCACTGTGATTGGTCCCCATGACCGGGATAGGCTCCGCCCCCTCGATCCTGACCGCGGGAGAAACTCTTCGAATGACTAACAAAGGACCTGGAGAACGTCACGTGGCATCACTCCGATAGGCCGCTGCGCTCTCGCTCCTTCCCTCTGATTGGCCGGCCGCACAAAGAGCCGTGGACGTCGGCGGGAGGTCCTGGGACCCGGGTTCTTCTTCGTAGACCTTCTCAGATCATCTGAAACACCCGGAGGGGAGGAGGATCCAGATCCTCCTCGATGTTTGCCCTTCTCGCTCTGCAGCTTCTGGTTTCTCCTTCCAGGTCTCGGGAAGACTCTGGTTCCTCGCCTGGAGCGGCTGGTGAAGAACATGGCGCTGCTGTACTTCTGGCTCTTCAAGTCCAGCACGGTGGACTTCTACCGCAGGAGCATCCAGGTCTTCAACGACAACCCCATCACGGCGCCGGCCCTCTTCCTCTTCTGCGACAACGACGCCCTGTGCGACCCGGCCGTGGTGGAGAGGACCATGGAGAGCTGGCGGCGGAAGGGCGTGGAGGTGAAGAGCAGGAGGTGGAGCGAGTCGGTGCACGCCGCTCACATGCGCTGTCACCCGGAGGACTACCGCGCCACGCTGGAGAGCTTCCTGACCTCGCTGTCCTTCTCCGCCTCCTCCTGCAGGGACTGAGACCCCTCGCCGCGGCCATCTTCTCCTCGCGTGTTTTGGTTTGGTCTTCTTATTTAACTGTTTGATTACATCTGCTCTCATGGAATAAAACTTTGGATCCTGGAACGTGTGAGCTGTCAGATGTTTTCCACCAGAATGCATGCCGGTTAGCCCCGCCCCCTCGCCGCAGGAGGTCCCCGGTTGGTTCCTCCCTGTGTGGAACCGCCATGTTCTCCACGTGTCTGCGCGGAGACCTGCATGGTTCCTCCCACAGCCCAGACACATGTGGTCCAGCAGAAACCCCACGCTGACCAGATGTGTGGATGTCAAGGTGAAAGGTTGAGGTCCACCTGGCCCCGGAGGCCCCGGAGGCCCCGGAGGCGGAGCCAAACCCACATGGACCAATCAGAAGCTCAGCTCAGAGACCTCCGGACCAGGAAGAAGACCACGAGGATGGAGGTGTGCTGGAGGGGCGCGCCACGGTGAGCACCGGAGTGTGTGTGTGTGTGTGTGTGCGCGCGCGCGTCTTTACGCACGGATGTTTGAATGAGTCATCAAGCAGGTCCGGCGTGTCGCAAACATCAAACGTATGAAAAGCGATAAATGTGCGTCTCCCGCCACACACACACACACACGCGCACACTCCACTCCGAATGACGAGTGTGCGTGAGATGGACGCGCGGCACATCCGGGGCTTCCGGGGCTTCCAGACGAGCCGGACGTTTCTTTTCCCCGCAGAGGCGGGATTCGTGCGGGAAAACGAGCGAGTGCGAATCAATCTGTGAGTTTGAGCGTTCAGTCCGTGACCCGCGGAGAAGCTCAGGGGTGAAGGACACTGGAGCTCCTCACGGAGCTGGAGAACATCCAGGAGTCTCTATCATGTAGAGACTGGATGAAGCAAACCAAGCTTGACTGCCTTCACCTGTTTGTTTGCTTCATCCAGTCCTGCAGAGGATGTTTGGAATAAAAATGCGCATAAAATTCAGGTTAAGCGCCGCCCCTGGTCGGTCCTGTGGAAGAGACCTGGATCTTCTCCAGCTGGTCTCCAGTGGAGTGTGAGTGCTTCCCAGGCCTTTCCTGTCTCTTACCGGCCTGTTGCTTTTCCATTTTGTCCTTCGCAGGGCTTCACCTCCTCACTTCGGGGGGATTCACTGCAAGAGTTGCACCAAGCTAATGGGACGGGTGGTGAGTCTCTTTCTCTCTCACACACACACACACACACACACACACACACACACACACACAGAAATACATCATCCATTGCAGTGCCATCTGCGTTTCAATGCCACTGTCTTTCGATGCCACTGGATTGTGATGCTACATCCTTTTCGATGCCACTGTCTTGTGATGCTACATGCTTTTTAATGCCGGTTTGTGATACTACATCCCTTTCGATGCCACTTTCTTGTGATGCTACATGCCTTTCCATGCCACTGCTCTGCGATGCTACATCCCTTTCGATGCCACTTTCTTGTGATGCTACATGCCTTTCCATGCCACTGCTCTGCGATGCTACATCCCTTTCGATGCCACTGCATTGTGATGCTACATGCCTTTTGATGCTACATGCTTTTTAATGCCACAGTTTGTGATGCTACATCCTTTTCGATGCCACTGTCTTTCGATGCTACTGTCTTGTGATGCTAAATGCTTTTCCATGCCACTGTTTTGTGATGCTACATCCCTTTCAATGCCACAGTTTTGTGATGCTTCATGCCTTTCCATGCCACTGTCTTGTGATGCTAAATGCTTTTCGATGCTACTGTTTTGTGATGCTACATCCTTTTCGATGCCACTGTCTTTCGATGCTACTGTCTTGTGATGCTACATGCCTTTTGATGCCACTGTCTTGTGATGCTAAATGCTTTTCGATGCTACTGTTTTGTGATGCTACATGCTTTTTAATGCCACAGTTTGTGATGCTACATCCCTTTCCATACCACTGTCTTGTGATGCTTCATGCCTTTCTATGCTACAGTGTTGTGATGCCACCTACCTCTCATGAATGTGCATGGGTGCTTCTGCCTTGTGATGCTACCTGATTTCTAATGCTACCTGTCTTGCATTGCTACTCGTCTTGTGATGCGAGGTATCTTGCGGCACTACTCCGCCTTTAAACGCTACCTGTACCTTACTTCTGCCTGCCTTACTGCTGCCTGTGTGGTCATTCGACCTTTCTTACAAATGCTTCCTGTCTTTTGACGCGCAGTGAAAGGGAGGCGTCCTCCTCTTGTCGGCCAAATTTCCATCCGTCACTTCATTTGTTTTGCTTTACTGAATCTCAGAATGCATTTTCTAAACTGAAGCGCAAAGAGCCGTTAAATCTGTTCCGGGACGTCGGCGCTTGTGATGTTTCCTACTCGCTCTTGCTGCCACGTTCAGGGGCGGCAGCAGCAGCAGCAGCAGCAGCAGCAGCAGCGGCAAGCAGGCCTGTGGAACGGAAATGCGGTAAACCATGCTGTGGCAATTTGCAGGAGTGGCAGTCTCCCCAGAGAGGGTTTCAGGTTCAGGCCTTAAGATGAAGATCTTACAAATGTAAGCTTTTCAGTGTTCCAGAACGGATTTCATTCGGTACCGTATTTATTTCCACTTGAACTTTCCTTGGTTTGACCAACAGCCTCCAGCAATTTCCTCTGCGTTCCACCACCGGCTGCTTTGTAAACCAGCGTTGGTCTCACTGTTCTGTTGCGCAGATGAAAGTGCCCTTTCTGTCTGAGACGACTCATGAAATATTAAGGCTCGGAGATTATTTACAAGCGGCGCTCCTGGAGCTCTGAATCCGCGCTGATACGCCGGCAGAGGCCGAGGCTTTCCGAGAGCGGGTGCTTCGTCACACGGCCGACGAACGCGGAGGATGAGTAACAGGAAATATCACCCTTGGAAACATTGGCGTACAGCGCAGAGCCTTACAGCTCTGCTCATTGATTGGCCAAGAAGTAGCTCGCGATTCTCTCCCACTGATGTCATATAGATGATCAGATAGGTCAGAGACATTACATTCCAAAGCGTCTTACAAAAAGTGCAATTCAGTCACCAAAGATCCAAAGTAGCAGTAATCGGCAGTCAGAAGTCACCACTCTACCGAATAGCCATCTTAAAACCAGCAACTCTGGCAAATGCAGAAGCTCTGAAAAGACTCTGTCCTCACATATGTAGCAAAGTACCGGGCTGCAAGCTGCAGAATCCACAATCCTTAAATCCAGAGCACAGCGCGTTGCCAAATTCTAGCAGTAGCTGAATCACGCAGGTTTGCACAACCGGGCACCCGGACGCCAGTGCCAAGGTCTGATCCAGCACCACGAGAGGAAATGCCATGTGAGAAAACTCCTCTCTTTCCCCCGACGCCGGGACCGGCTGCTCCACGTCCAGGGGAAAGGGCTCAAAGTTGTTCAAGCTGCGTTCGGGAATGAGTCGGATCCTCCCTCCGACCCTTCTGGAGGAGGCGGTGGAGACTGGCTAGATGTTTGATTTCAGCACGTACACAGTTCCGGCAGGATGACGGTGCTATGATGGTCTGTTTAGTCATCATCCATCTGTGCATGAAGTGACCACAAACTCGAGCAGCAATGTGATCGATCTGAAACATCCCAGACGCTGTGGTGCGGTAGTTCAGAAAGTCCCTGGTTGGAGTCCCACAGGGGGGGCCTCTCTTTGGGGTCTCCGGCTTCCTCTCAGAGCCACAGAAATGAAGGAGGTTCATTGGAGACCCCACATGTCCCAGTATGATGTGTGAATGAGGGGCGAGTACTTGTATGCCTTCCAGTTGGCTCCAGCAGGGTTATGAACAAATGAACGTCCCCCATATACCCATAAAAGAGGTACTGTTCTACCACACCGTTTCTGCTTCTGCTTCTGATCCTTGAAGTGCGCTCAGCTGTTACAGCTTCCAAACCTAAATTAACTTTGTGCCTGTGGTTGTGTGACGGACCGCACGCTGCTGCAGATGGTGGGCGGACAGTGACCCGACAGGCAGCTGTTTAGGTTCAAACCTCGGGTATGTTGGGTAACTGAGTCATACAAGCGGGTGAAGAAACCAAACTGTGACACTTTTAGTTCCATTTGAATGTGAAATAGAGTCGTCATTGGAAGCGATGAAATCAATCTTTCAGGAGGTCCAAAGCTCACGTCGTCTCCAAGGAACTGGTAAAATAACCCAGCAGGATGAATTTCCCGCAGAGTCGGGTCGCCGGGGCTTAGAGTGGGTTAGTTAGAGGGTGACGTAGAAGTATTTTGGTGGTTCTTGGCAGGAGGACGGAGGACTGAGCCACACCCTCGGGGCGGGCTGGGATTCGTCCCTTCACCGTCATGGTGTAACTGGAGCTGCTCCGCCTGGGATCTGCTGGAACTTGCTGGTTGGAAGTCGTTTATGGGGCGTCTTCTTCTGCTGCAGTTCCCAGAACGTCCTCCGGAGGGCTTTCCTCACCCAGGAATGCGGCTGCAGAGACGCTCCTCGGCCCGCAGAGCCGCCCCTCCCGTCTGAGTCTCCTCTGAACCCCGGAATCCTTCTTCCATGTCGGTCTCCACTGCAGACCATCTTCACCGGATCTTCTCCAGGTGTTCTTGCTATCCTCATGTGGAGGTCCTGAAGGTCCACCGCTTGTCTTTGCCGTTTACTGCCGTGAATGCCAGGCCACCCAGACACCCTGCTAGTCCTCTCTCCTTTACTTCCACGGCCCGGTCCTCCATGTTGTCACCGAGGTCAATAGTCCGTTCCCAGCAGGCAGAGGTCGTTCTGCAGCCGGTCCAGAAGGTCAGGGCGAGGTCGGTCAGGTCGACGGAGGTCCGCTTTCTTTCTCGATCCCGATCATAAATGCGGCGTCAGGTTCCTGTTCCTGGACTTCTCGCAGCCTTCAGATGAAAGCGTGGCCGTGTTGCCGCGAGGCAGGAAGCTCAGCGCAGGTGCTACCAGGCATCTATGGTTGCTTCATGAAGGTGCAGCTTAGCCCCGCCCACTCACGGCGAGAAGGTCCCCGGTTGGATCCCAACTGGGGAATTGCAGAGCGGAAAACCCCGATGCGTGGACTGAACGGACGAGGTGAAGGTCAAAGGACGATCTTGTAAAAATGCGCAACAAATCTCATGGAGGGAAAAGTAATTCCTCACAATATTCAGAGTTAGATTTTCATGAATAACAAATATTTTTGTTTTCATGTCATTTATAGTTGAATCCATTGACCTTGTCTCAATGTGCTCCTTCAAATCCCACATGTATCTCTGGTTCTTTGTATTCTTCTTCCTGTTCTGGCTATAATTACATTAAATGTGTTGTCTGCTCTGCAGACACGTTTGGAACCGCAGCAGATACATGAACCTGCAACTCGGAGATTCCACGCTTGCGTTATTTCTTATGAAATGCCTTTTGCTCTTCAATCTCCTGAACGTCTGCTGGTGTGAAGGAGGCCGTGGACGCGGTGGCTCGGGGGTCTCGGCGCGATTCGGGTGGAAAAACAAAAAAACCGGAAACACGAGTGTTGTGATGAACGACCAACACGCGGCGTCTCCAGACTCGAAGCTCCGTCTTTATTCGGTTTGACGTCACGTGATCAAACACACAGATACATGATGGTTTCACTCTCCCGGGATCTACTGGATCTTCTCGGACACGTTCAAGAGTCACAGACATGATGTGGTGGAAATCTGTAGTTTTTGGGGATGGCAATCATTGTGTGGTTAGCGCTTCCTCACAGCCAGGAGGTCCCCGGTCGGGTTCCTTCCTGTGTGGAGCCTCCATGTTCTCCCCGTGTCTGCATGGGGTTCCTCAGGGTTCTCCGGGTTCCTCCTGCAGTCCAAACACATGCAGGAGGTTCACCGGAGAACCTGCTTTGTCCAGACGTGTGGAAGAGAGGGTGAATGGCAGAAGATGGATGGATGGATGGATGATGTAGTTCCTTGCAGGTCTGTGTAGATGGTAGTATGAGTACAGATCATCAGCCATGGCAGACAGAAGGTCTTTAAAACCATGTAGATTGGTGGGCTCAATATCCAGTCATTGCATCTCACACCTTTCTTAGAGTTCTTGCTCTCTTCATCGTGGTCACCTCGCTCGGGCTGGTGGACGCCCCGCGTCTCCTCCACGACCGATGCCAGGATCCGGCGCAGATACTTTTTGGGGTAAGGGCTTCCTGGCTACTGGCTTTGGAACAGCAAGCCCAGACCGCAAAAAGACCCACGGAGGACACAGCCTGTCCCTTCTCCGCTGGCTCCCTCGCTCTGGAATCTACGAGAAGAAAGTGGACCATCAGCACGTTGCGGGAACATTCAGGGGAAGTAAAGTGTGTGTGTGTGTGTGTGTGGGGGGGGTCTGAAGGTATAAAAGCACCGCTGGCCACCCTGTGACATCCCTCTGTGGAGGCAAACCTTCAGAAAGCCCCGTTCAACCTTCTGGAGAACCCGCTTGGACGAGACGTCTCTCGAAGACCTCGACCGTCGGCGTGAAGGTTTCAGAGTGGAGCTGCCGTTGAAGAGCAGCGGTGGAGATGTGGCCGCCTCAGACGGCCAGCCCGAGAGTTTTTGCATGTTGCTTTTACTTCTGACCTTGGAACGGGTCATCAGGAGAAGATGCGGTTCTCGTCCATGAATCCACCACACAGGCCCTCAGAAACACGGAGCATCGTCCACCAAATGGGCAAAGAACCTGCGCCGGTTCCCTGGTGGCCAGGTGAGAAGAACTTTGAGTTTGCAAATTTCCATCGGGAGATCAGAAGATCCAAAGAAGAGAGGACCGGAAGGAAGATACCGGAAGATAAAATCTTCTTTGATATTTGAGATCTTCTCAAAGATGGGTCAGATAGGGGCTCCACCCGCCGCCGAGGCCGGTGTGGCAGACGTGGCCCGAGGACCAGCCGCGTGCTGGAGAAGAAGCCAAGGTTATTTATTCATATCGAGAGACCCGTCGGGCTTTTTCCTTCTGTGGACTTTGAGTGGAGATGGTGGGGAGATCCTGAGGTGCGCCTGCGCTGAAGGAGCCTGCTGGACCAGAGGTCGAACATCTTCACCAGAAGAAAACAAGTCCAGTTGCCGTGAACAAGATCGGACAAGGAGTATCCAAGAACTGCATGGCGTCTTTGTCAGACACGTGAGATCTCCTGGAAGAAAATAGTATCTCGGCATCTTCTGAGCCGAGCTCTGTCTTCAGATGACAATCTGAGGGCGCTTTGGCGAGAGGTTGGTCCTCTCCGTCCGGAGGGAAGCACCGGTCCGCTGGGCGGCGCACCTCCGTCCCCGGGCCCCTTCTGGGCCTCCCAGCGCCAGGCGGTCCCGGTGGAAACATCTCAGCCCGTCCTCCCGGGGATTAGCTGTTCTCTGGCTGTGCTAAACCCGGCGGTGCCACCGGCGCCGTCCGTGGCCTTCACCGCTCCCCGTCCACCTCCCTCACAAACATCCGCCTCTTTGACTTTCATGCATTAGCGGAGACGCCCAAGGTAGCGCGCTAACCCACATATGTGACGGGGGCTTACGTAAAACCCCGGGAACGGCCGTCCCCGTGTGCCGGCGCCACCGGACGCCCGATCCGGGCCGCGTTCGAGATGGACGGAACTCGTTTCATCCCGAAAGCGCTCGCCGGAAAGGTCTAGATCCCGGAGGCTCAAATCCATACCATAATGTTTGCCATCTCGTCAGAACGTCCACGCAAGCAAACGCTCGTGTCCGAAGGTTCTGGTCCAGCAGTCCTGCGGCCACAATTAAAGAATTCAGAGCATAATGAGGAGGTGGAGCTGGACGTGGAGCTGGAGGTGGAGGTGGAGGTAAAGGGGTTTCAGGAGTCCCAAAGATCTACACTTCCTCTCAACTGGAGATGCAGTGCAAGTGTGGATCCACCCAATGGACACCATGAGACCTCCTGGACCAGATCATAAAAGATCAAGAAACAAAATAGTGGGGGGTCTGTGTGTGTGTGTGTGTGTGTGTGTGTGGTGGAGAAGGATATCCTGTCTGGAGGACGAGGAGGCCTTCAGTTCAGATGAAGATCTCCTCCGTGAGCCGTATCAGGGTTGAAGAAGGGCCAGGTCGTCTCTCCTCGCAGGCCTTGTCCAAGACCCTGACCTGCCCGGTGCCCGGAGGTGAATGCGTCGGGGGCCACAGCAGAGCTCGGACCCCCTTGACACCCCCTTTTGCCCCAGACCCCCAAAAAAGAGTGGTAAACCCGCGCATGCGCGGTGCAGAGACCCGGGGAGCTGTCCGTAGTGCTGAAACCAGCTCCACGGTGCCGGTGAACGCCCTGCACTGGGGTCCACGGGAGGGGTGGGGGGTTGCGTGTGTGTGTGTGTGTGTGTGTGCGTGTGTGTGTGTGTGTGTGTGTGTGTGTGTGTGTGTGTGTGTGTGTGTGTGTGTGTGTGTGTGTGTGTGTGGTGGGGGGGTGTTGAGGTGGGGTAACACGGGGAAGAAGTGGAGTGGGGAGAAGAGGGGAAAACGGGAATGACAGTGAAATGGTCGGAGAGTGAGAGACGCACAAATGGATGGAAAGCGAGCGCGGCCACGCCATGTCACGTCACGCCTCTGTCTCACCCACCGGGCTCCGTGCACGGCGGGGGGGGGGGGGATTGATAGTGCATGAATTGGCACTTGTTGCCGTAAACGCGATGGAAGTCTGCAGCTGCGTCCGCGGGGGAAAAGAGGAGCGGGCTACTTCTTGTTCGATTCACACGCACGACCGCCCCCCTCACACACACACACACACACACACACACACACACACAGGGAAAAGTGGCTGGGTGCTGCCGGTTCGGCACCGACCCCCCCCACACCCCTACCCCCTCGGCCGCGGACGTCGGCGGACGAGCTTTCCCGTCGCGTCCCCGAACATTTCCAGACGATGCGTTACTAGCACACACACACATACACACACACACATACACACACACACGGATGGATGCAGGATGCACGTCTGGTCTGCGGGTCGAGACGGAGCACGTCCTCCGCCGCGCGTATCGTTAACACATTCCAATTAACACCACGGACACTTTCCGCCGTCCATCCCTCCATCCCTCCATCATTAGTTTAACGCGCTCTCTCTCTCCGCGCCACCCGAACCGAGCCGATCCCGGTCCACTCACGTCGAGCCCCGGGTCTGTCCCGGCCCCCCCTCCGTCCGGATGGCACCGCCGTCTGCAGCCGCGGCGCCTCCTTCCGTCCGTCCGTCCGTCCGACCGTGCGTGTGTGCGTGCGTCCGCGCGCGGATTCGCGCCGACAAACGCGAGAAAAATAGAAGCGGGGTCTCACCCGTTGGGCGCCGGTCCGAGGCGGGAAGCGTGCACCCCCACCCCTCATTTCCCCTCCGATAATCCCTGGGAATTTGCACGGCACCCATTGATATGCAGCGGCGGCGGCGGCAGAAGCGGCAGCGGCGGCGGCGGCGGCGGCGGCGGCAGCATCAGGGTCCCCCCTCCTCTTCCTCCTCTTCCTCCTCTTCCTCCTCTTCCTCCCCCCTCCATCCTTCCTCTCTCTTCCCAGACGTCAGTCGCATTGGCTCCCATTCATCCCGCTCTATATTTATTTTATGGCCGTGCATTTCTTAATCCTAATCCGCCCCCCCCCCTCCTTCTGCTCCTCTTCCTTCTTCTTCTTCCTCCTCCTCCTCTTCCTCCTCCTCCTCCCCGGAAAACGCCGCAGAAGCTCTAATGGAAGCCACTCAATTCCTCCGGTCTGCTTCTCGCCGGTGACCTGCATTGACGTCATTGCGTCATTAGGTTTCCCCTGGAAACACGGAGGGGCCAAAAATAGAAACGCATTAATTCAAACCCCAGGCTGGGGGGGGGGGGGGGGGGGGGCTTTTTTTTTCCTCTTTTTTGGTTTTGTTTTGTTTTTTAGAGATTATTTCTTCATTCTGTCTTTTCTTCAAGCCACCCTCCTCCTCCTCCATCAGCCGCCCAGCTGTGCAGCGGAAGAACCCCCTAGAATTCACTTATTATTATTATTATTATTATTATTATTATTATGCTTCTTCTCAGGGCTGTTAATAACATTATTACTTATTGCTATTATCATCATTGTCATCACGGTCAATATTATTATTATTATCTATTAGTGCCATGATGAGGATTATTATAATGGCTAATATTTATACATGATCATATTTTTGCTACGCTGATCAATATATTTGCTATTCTATTCTTAATATTATCAATATCATCGTTTTATCACAATGACCATGGTAAATAATTATTGAAATGTTGATCATTATTATTTATCATTTATATGAACATTTATTTTATTATTATTTGCTATGTTTATGAATAATCTTCATATTGCCATTATTATTTATTTTGTTCTATATCATTATATATCATGACCAGCATATTATTACAATGATGAGATGAGTATTTCATTGGTATTCTTCTTTGCGGGTTTATCTCATGATAATTAAATAATAATAATAATAGCAATAATCTTGTCATTTTCATCACCATCGTAGTATAGTCTCATTACTTTTATATTTCTAACGATAATAATAATAATGACATTTAGTTGAATATATGGCTTTACATTCTATACATGGAATCAAAACATAAACGTGACATTGCTTGTTCTCTTGTCTTTGAAATTGAAAAAAGTTGTATTTTGACCTCAAAAAAACGTAACTGTTTGGGAATGATGACGAAGCACAACAGCACATTAAACACTCAAATGTATTTATTTATTTTCTGTTTATTTCTCGTTGGCTGGCTGATGTCTGTCACCGTCTCAGCCGTTGTCTTTGGCGAGGCCTCCGGACGCGACGCCCAGACGCAGCCGTCGGGGAGCTCTGTGGGGAGTCTTCGGTGAATCTTCGGGGAGTGTTTGGGGACATCCTTGGGAGGTCCTTGGGAGGTCCTTGGGAGGTCGTTGGGGTCTTCGCTCTCCAGACGAGGCCTTCTGGGAGCTGATTGAAACATGCATTTCTGTCTGTGGCCAGTAGGGGGCGCTGCTGAAACCATAGCAAGCCGGGCCCATCTAGCTGCATGCTTGAACAGCCCCCCCCCCCCCCCCCAACTGTCTGCCTCCACTTTGGACAGCGGGTGAGTGAATGAACCTGTGAGAACGTCCGGTATCCATCCACGGTCTGCCGGCTACTGCTGAGGTAGCATTGGCTAGCATTAGCTAGCATAAGCAAGCATTAGCTTGCTCACACTTCCTGCCTTCATGTCGAAGCCAACAGGAGATGACCTGATGAGAATGTTCTTGACTGAACAGGACAAACTCACTTATCATATATCTATTTGTGTGCGTGTGTGTGTGTGTGTGTGTGTATACAAATGAATGCTAAACAGATAAGGTATACTTGGAGTATAAAAAGAATAAAACTTCTAGCTGTGCTTAAACAATCAGCGTCAGATAATCCGGGCTTTGGCGAGGGCGAGCAGCCGGTGGACGCCTGCAGACGGACGCGCTCGGGTTCTTCTCCGCCATTTCAACGCGCCTGTACCGTTACCATAGCAACAAGCAAGTTGTTGACACAAGCCTTGACGGCCGGATGGACATATTGTGTGTTCAGAGATATACGGAGATTTGATCATGGACTTGGCCGTCGGGGATCTTCTCCGATGCGGGAGACGTCCACATAGAGCCTTGAGGCCGGCGGGCACGACGAGCGCACGCCATCCGGTGAGACGACAGCGGGCCGCGGCGGCTAATTGCCGGTTGTTGCCGAGGCGATTTCCGGAAACAAGCGTGCCACGAGCGGCGGCGAGCTGCCGCTCGTGCTCCCTCTGACCTCCTTTCCAGCCTGGAAGGAGGAGATGCCTGCAAGAACTTTAACAGGTTCAGCGGTTTTCATGAAGGCCCTCACTTGGACCTTCTCCGTGTCAGAGACCCAGGGCTCTTTTTCTTTTCCTTCTCATTTTCTTTATATGAGCATCTTCTCCTCACAGCCAGAAGGTCCCTGGTTGGATTCCCACAGGGAGCCTCCATGTTCTCCTGTGTCTGCATGGGGTTCCTCTGGGTTCTTCAAGTTCCTCCCACGGACCAGAACTGCCGCTTCCTTCAAGGGTCCAAGGGTCCTGCTTCCAACTGGACCAACCCACCTTCCCCCCTCCATCCATACACCTCCTCTCTGGTCTTCCTCTAGACCTCCACCCAGATCTTCTCCACCCCTCCTCTGTCCATGTCCAAACATTATCTCCAGATCATCTAGCATGTGTTGTCCCTCTGATGCCTCCTTCCTGATCCTCTCCGTCCTCCTCACTCCCAAAGAGGAACCTCCACATCTGATCACGTCTGCTTCCTCCCATCTTGTCCACGGCTGCTCTCATCTGCGTCCTTCCCATGGCCACACACACACACACACACACACGGACACACACCGTGTCAGGTGGGTGTGATGGTAATTAGTAATCGCTAAAACAGAGACTAGTTACTGCCAACAAACTCCTGCTGTAATTTCCGTGATGCTTTATGCCAAGAATTAATGTTCCGTGCTGAAGACTTTGGAGGAAACGCCAGACATCTGCCGAGTCATGGCAGCGAAAAGGTTGCTGTTCTGTCGTCTCGTTAGGGATGTAAACACACACATATGTATGTACATGGAGGTCCGGGATGAGCCCCGCCTCTCGCCGATCAGAACGAACCGATCAATGAATAGATCCGACTCACCAGGAGGTTACAATCCTGTCAAAGTGTTGCGTTTCTTTTACGTTTTTATTTATCTGTGATAAAACGCAGGCGGTCAGAGTCTCCGAGGGGTTCAGAACGTCTGAACGCAGCTGCACTTTGAACGTCTTCAGGAAGACCTAAAGCTAAAACTCAAACGCGTCGACTGGTTTTGAGTGAAGACCCCCCCGACCTCTGACCTCTGACCTCTGACCCCGGGGAGACCGTCCTCTACCTCTCCTCATCACGCCGCTCTATTGCTCGTCCTGCTCCGCCTCCCCCTGATGTGTCCATCGATTCCCCAGACAAGGCTTAGCGTGCTCTTTAACATGTATATTAATGACCCGTCTCCTCACACACACACACACACACATGCACAAAAACACACTGGTGATGCCAGGCTCTGTGTGTGTGTGTGTGTGTGTGTGTGTGAGGATCAGCTGTTGGGAGGATTGAAATATCAAGCAGACGCTGATGTGTGTGTGTGTGTGTGACATTGATTGAGTCGGACTGAGTTAATGGCTTTGCTGTGTTTCCTGTGCCGATGTGTGTGTGTGTGTGTGTGTGTGTGTGACCTGCGTGCTTCGTCTTTTGCCTCAAGCAAATTGCCAGAATGTAGCTTCACCCGTCCAAGAGCGAGGGAGGGGAGGGTCGGCCTGCTCACGCCATCTGCTGGCCAGAAGCTCACACTGCAGTGTTGGTGTCTTCAAGCCTCCCTGCTCGTCCTCAAGCATTTCTATAGGACCAACCCCACACACACACACACACACACACACACGTAGACACACATGCACACACACGGGTCTGAATGGCGGTGGTGTGGGTTTAACACGCCACTTTACCGGCCTTTCATGTGTCGCCGCCTCCTTTATTTTTCCTGCTAAATCATGATGCCGTCGGCGAGCGCTTCCCTGCACGGGGAGGCGTCCGGCCCGACGCCGGGCGAGACGCGGCGTTTTCTCCGGGAGTATTACGAAATGACGCCCGCTCCGTCTGTAATTCCGGATCTAAACCGCCGGCCTCCGCGTTTAGGACCCGACAAGCCTCGCCACCCCTCGCCATTTTTGATATTTTTTTCGCCTCTTTGGAATTTAAATGTATGCGCAGATCAAAGGGAGCCTTGGGGAGGCAGAGGTGGTGCAATAAGCAGAAACCCCAGACCGTCTGCACCGCCGCAAACCGCCACCAGGGGGCAGGAGTGCTTAGGACTCTTCTGTTTCCACCCCCCCCCTCACATGACATTTGTCTGCTCAGAGGCGGGGATGCACACATGCACGCCTCGCTCTCTCTATGTGTGTGTGTGTGTGTGTGTGTGTGTGTGTGAATCTCCCCGCAGATGAACACATGAAGGGAGGCTCCTGCAGACGCTTTCTCCCTGACCTCGACACGCCGTACCAGGTCTCAAAGTCACCCGTCGAGGTCTTGCGCCAATTAAACCCCCCCCCGGTCTGCACTGTCATGCAACACACACACACACACACACACACACACACACACAGACACCAAGCGCGTGCACCAGAGCGTTAATGGATGCTCTTATTGCAGTATTTGTAGCAGATGTCTGGTGTGAACTTTGAGATCTTTGAAGACGGACCTGCGTTTGCAAGGCTGGAGATGTTTGGATGTTGTGTGTGTGTGTGTGTGGGGGGGGGGGGCAGAACAAATCAGAGAAGGTGCAGCAGATGAAGGTGGAGCTGAAGATGGAGGGCTGATATTGAAGAGGCTTCTGTTCCCGCCTCCCCCGGTGCTTCTTCCAGGATCAGAGCTGGAGAGCAGCAGACCTCCAGGACCTCCAGGACCTTCAGGACCTTGAGAAGGAGGAGGGGGGAGGAGGGGGGGTGAATGCTTACGGTGCAGAACTCTATCTTCAAGGCTCTCTGCCCTCAACTTTTTCATTTTTTTATCATTAATTATTTCTCGCTAATTGCCAGGATTAGAAGAAGAGTGAGAGAGAAAGGGCACCATGGGTCTCAGGAGTGTGTGTGTGTGTGTGTGTGTGTGTGTGTGTGTGTGTGTGTTCTGGTCTGTATATGAAGGAGGGAACAAGAGGGGGTGTTAGAAGCACAAATTGAACATTCCTGGTCAGCAGGGTTGTTAGCGGCGTGCGCTGATTGTGCTCGCCCAACCATAGAACTATTTCCATTAAATTTAAGAAAATGGTGGCGGCCCGGTGGCGTCCTTGCACGCCGGCGAGCGTCGGGGGTGACTGGGTCTGATTTTTCTCCTCGCCGCTTCCATTACGCCACTCGAACTTAGAGGGGAAAAAAACCAGCCTGGAGTTTTTCTGGAGAGGACGGAGGCGTGTTTGCAGGCCGAGGAGACGCTCAAGACGGCGTTTGTTCCTCCTCGACGGCGCCGTTAAACATCCATCGCCTCGCCTCACCTCGGCACACCGTGCGCACGTTTCATCACCGTGCGCACGTTTCATCACCGCGCACGTTTCATCCGTTCACCGGCCACGGATCCTCCTCCCAGCCGGAGGGAGTGGAGATCGGTGTATTTATTTTATTCACTGACACGTCGGTCGGGCAGATATTTGAGTCCGGTTATTATGGGATGGACCTTCTCGGATAATGGCCCCGCCACGCCGTCCTTCATTCGGACAGACGCTCCACGGTCTGAGGGACGGAATAATGAAAGGGAGGTTGTCAAACGGTTCATTTTGTTGTTTAATGAATTCATCAAATGCCAGTCTTCTGTCCACCTGCGGTCCTGCGGTCCTGCGGTCGACTCCACCGGCAGTCGCTGTCCACGTCTCTGTTCGCTCCTCCTGACAGGAGCTTTTAATTAGCTCCGTTCCGGATCGGAGATGTTCATTCATTGCATCGTGCCACGTTCTCGGCGCTCGTACCGGACCGGGGCGGGGGGTGCCGCTCTGGTCCGGGTCACGTTTACCGGCCGATTGCTCATTTTCCTAAATGGTATGACGTCATCATCATGGCGGCACCACGGTGCTTCCCGCTCACCGCCAGGAGGTCCCCACTTGGTTTCTCGCAGGGTTCCTTCCTGTGTGGAGCCTCCATGTTCTCCATGTGGGGTTCCTCAGGGTTCTCCGGGTTCCTCCCGCCGTCCAAACACACTCAGGAGGTCCAGCCGAGACGCTAAATGGTCCAGAGGTTTGAATGAGAGGGTTGGACGTCACTATATGTGGCCCTGTGATTGGTCCAGGGTGAAGGCGCCTCTGGTCCAATCACAGCAGGGATGAGCTCCGTCCTCCTGCACCCCCGTTTGCAGGATGAGCAGCAGAGTTGATGAATGAATGAATGAATGAATGAATGAATGAACGATCGATCGTCTCGTGGACCGGCAGCTCTGTCCTTCACGTGAGCTCCTCTGCGTCCTGCTCCTCTCCATGCTCTCAGCGACCAGCACAGAAAGGTCACCTCCTCAGTGAAGGCTGAGCCCCTCCAGGAGGTCAGAGGGTCGCCGTCAGGACGGCCAGACGTCCTGATCAGCCTCGGGCGCTCGCATCAACCCGGGACAGTGAAGGTGGAGGAGGTAGCAGATATCTCATCGGGGTTCCGCGTCATTCTACCGGATTGAACACACAACTGCGGGACGGAAGCGTCTCGGGTAAATCTGATCCAGACCCCCGCCGCTGTCCTTCAGCTGTTCACACACACAGATCCCTACGGTGTGTGTGTGTCGGTCGCGGTGGATTTGTGGTGGATTTGTGGTTCCATCGGTTTTTGGTGAAGTTCACGATGGTCCTGGAACACGTCTGTGCTTGTTCAGCCCCCGGCTGGTTGAATCCACGACTCTGCTGGTGCTTCTTGCTACTCTTTTCAACCACAGCCCTTGAAGACACACTGCAGACCAGCCTGCTTGTGTTATTATGTAACACACACACACACACACACACACACACACACGGGTTTGTCCTTGTTTGTACAGCTGAATGCTGGAGTTCCACTGCGCAGGATGGTGTGCATTCTCTGCTCTAGTAGTTGACTTAACACTCTTAGCATCCAACACACACACACACACACGGAGGAGAAATATGATTGCTGCTGTAATAGATTGATCCTGGTTTGTGGGAAGGATAGTGAGGATTGTTGGAGGCCTCCTTTGGCTGGATACCAGAGATGGCCTTCATTTCCCCCCTTTGGCAGTTATTGCAGATTATATCTGCAGTTTAATGTCCTTTAAGTACCTACATGTAGAATATCAGCCCAAATGAAGTGCATCGTCTGTGATTGATCATAATAAAAGGAGACGCGCGCTCAGAGTCCATGCAGCCGCTTCAATTCAAGGGCCGCTCGATGCTATGCTAGCACCAGGCTACGGCCGCCGCGCAGCAACATGTCGGTCTTTAGCGTTCTGAATCCCGGTCTGACCGAGGGGTCGATCTGAAGAATCCTGTTGGCGCTTCGATCCACTCAGCCGCGGCCGCCCGCCGAAGTCTTGATAGCAAACGAGTTGCACGCTGCACAATTCAAAGAGAGGCAAAGCTAAAAAACATGGCCGCCGAAAGAGAATTGAAACCCCAACAATGAAAGATATTCACAGGCAGTAACTGCAGATTGATTGTAGTAAAACAGTAACATGTTAGCAAAAGGAAACCAGTTAAGTCCTTCATGGGTTCCCGCCGGTGGTGTATAGCCACTGGATCGCTCACCGCTTCTCCAGCGGGGGCGACCAAGCCTTTGGCAAAGAGGGTCGTATTTGTCGAGGTGAAAATACGAGCGTCGACCATTCGGCCCGACATTCTTTGAGGCCGGCGCTTTCGTCGCAGGCTCACGGTGAAAAGTCAGACTCCCTTCCTTTTGCCACTTATTGTAATGCCGGATAAAATGTCTTCAAGTTCAAGTGTTGCCACCCGGGGAAACATTAGCAAACTCCCGCTTCTTCTCAGGTGAAATTTTCTCCACTATTTTCATCAGGCGGTCTTTGATAAAAGGTTTGCAGTGCTTCGCAATCAGCGATGCAACCTTGCCTTTGTGGCATTTTCATTCGATTCGCAGGCTCTTTTGAAAAAAAGTGCTTCTGTGCCATTAGAACAGCTTCCCGTTGCTTTCATTTCGGCCGCCTCCCCCCCCCCCCGGTGTGGTTGTTGTAGTTTGCATGTTTCGCCCGGCAGCGCCTCTGGACGTTCAAGCCTTGAAAACAGCCGCAGTCTCCCGGCCCTCGCTGGCAACTTCCTGTTTTTTTTTTTTAGTTCCGGTCGCCATTTTTTACTTTGGAATGGTCTAGAAAGGATCACACAGTGCCCTTTGACCCCTGCGACAAGGGTGAAAGGGCGAGTGTGTCCGCGGGTCTGAAATATAATAGCTTGTGTTTTATGCTGTAGTCAAGATCCCTTGATGACAGAGTCTGCTTTTGGCCTTTGGACTGGCCGGTCCCGCAGAGTCGCTCCGAACCCAAACTGCACCCACGTTATCCAGGATCTGCCGCCCGAGATGATTCCCAGAGCCGAGGACGCTCCCGCTGATGTCACACGGTGCGGCGCTCGTACGCTCCACGACCAAATCTGCGACTCGCCTTTTTTTCCAGGTTACTGGTGGAAGCTGAGATGAAATGCCATCCTCAATAATCTGCACAACATCTGCTGCAAATCCCAGACCCGTCAACCTGCCTCCTTTTTTAGCGCCCGAACCCTCGCGGGGCGCTGCCGCGCCGGGCGCCGCGCCGAGACGCAGCTTCATGAGCCAGTTGTACTTTCCAACTGGGGGGGGGGGAGGGGGGGTGGTTTGCTGTAAGTGCATTCATTTCCTCCACGTAACACAAAGCTGTAAGGACATATCACTCTTACCACCTGCAAGATCACTTATTTTCCCTCACAAAGACCTTGATTGACCTTGACAGTTCAACATTTGGAGGAATATGCTTTTGCAGTCAGACGTGAGGACTCGTGGCGACTCTCCGGGGGTTTGAGGAAGGAGTGATGCTGATTGGGTGAGACTTTAAACGGGGGCTGGAAATGCGGAGCTTCTCAAATGGCGAAAGGTTCCTTCATTTCTGCATGTCTGATGGATCGATACCCGTCCTTGACGCTCAAGCTGGAATGAACGTGGACATTTACGTTCATACACGAGTCTCATTCACTTCATTTGGTTTTTCGTGTCACGGGTTTATTTTGCAACATGTACAGCACGTGCGTCCGTCCAGGGGAGGCGGAGACGAGCTGGGAACTGAGTGACACATTTCCGATGCCCTTGTTTTTGAGTCATCAGGAAGAAGTACATGTCACGGAGCAGGAATGCTAACGGCCCCTTTCGCACTCTGGTAACTTTTCGCAGTTTCTTGAACCTTTCCCGGAATGAGCCGGATATTTCGACATTTTTAGAGCGACATTGTTAAAGCTATCCTAGTCTCTGGTTTCTTGGGACAAAATGGACAGAAGCTGCGAGAAATGGAGCGACGAAGAGGCCCGAGCTCTTCTGTGCGGCGACGAGGGGTTTCCAGGCCTCGCTGAGGAACATCTACATTTTGGCCAGAGTTAGCGCAGGGTTAGCTAACAGCTAACGTGGTTCTTCCCACACAGAAGATAAAACCCCTTCAACCATCTGATCATCCGCGGTTATTCTTCCACGAATGCTGTGGCAGCTTCATCTTCTTCTTCTGTTATTTGTTTTGAGGGTGGAGCTCCTGGTCCAGGTCCAGCCGGTCCCTCCGTGGTCCCTCTCTGCCCGTGGGAATGCAGAGCCAGAAGGTTCCCCAGGAGGAGGCTACTTCCTGGAACCAGACTCGACCCGGACACCCGTTGGACCTGCTCCGCCTGAAAGCGAGCTTGTCTTTCTCCCGCCGACTGACGCCGATACCTCTGTTTCCGGCTTTGACGACCCCACAGGTAGTCGTTGGGATCCGGGCGCTGAAGACCACCTGCTCCCAACATATGTCACCCTTTATAAAAGATAACGACCCGCTATGACAAAATAAATGGAGCAAGCCCTCCGTTCATTAGGCATGCCGAAAAGAGACGGCCTAACTTCCGTAATTGCTTATCGACTGGCGAAGGGGAAACCGCTATAAATACCGGCTACAAAGGAAGACGCCGGCCAAGATACATATTTTGATCCGGACGTAAGCGTGGGGTTTGTTTCCCCTCCGCTCGCGGGGCGCCGAGGCGTGGAACCTCCGCCTGTCGGCCCTCGTCTTCTCCCGCCTCCCGCAAACGGGAGCTGAGTTTCCGAATCAGCGTCGGTGTCGAGCGTGAAGGAGCGTCCGCTCCCCCCCGGGACAGCCGGCGCCCGGTGATATCTTTGGGTCGACGCCGAAGCCCGGCGGATCTCGGCGGGAGCCAAACACCCGGGGGTGACCCCGAGAGAGAGCGTCCGCCATCATCCCCCCTTCGGCGCCGCCCGGAAGCCTTTGGCGCGCCGCGTCCCGGTTTTTGATACGTGGATCCTCGTCCCGCGGAGCTCAGGGGGCCGATTCCGCCGCACCGGGCGAAATGGTGCGCGCGTCCTAGCGTGCACGTATATTTTGGTAATTAGAGAGTGTTATGTTTATGTCAAGTAAGTTCCCGTGTGAGCGGGAGAGGGAGGAGAGTAATGTGTTCGGGCGCCTGGCCTGGCCTGCCTCTTGTGCTCAGTGTCACGGTAAAATGTGCCTGCGTAAAGTGGGCTGGCATGGCTGGGCAAACCCCTCGCACCCCACGGGGGGTTTGTAAAGTGCACGTCTCACTAAAATGTCACTTTCACTACAGCGGGCCGACCTAAAGACAAACAAGTGTTCCCTCTCTCTCTTTCCTGCTTCCTCTCCTTTTTTTCCTCCTCTTGTGAGGACAAAAGCGGTGAATGTAAATGCCAAGTGCAATTTGATCTGCAGCGGTTTACTGCTTGCTGTACTGTACGCCCAGTGTGTGTGTGTGTGTGTGTGTGTGTGTGTGTGTGTGTTCCATGTCAACATTGCAGTTTTCCACGTCCGCAGCTGCATTATAGAGCCATATTCATCTTTTTGTCACAGCAGGAACTTTTTGCAGAACCTTTTTCAGGGACTCTTGCGTTCAGACAGCAGAGGAACCAGGAAGCTTGGACCTCAGCTCCTGGAACCATCTCAGGTCCTCCTCTGAGGCAGGGTCTTTCTTAGGTCCTATAAGAATCCATTGGTCTTTGGTGATTGGTTGAACTCGTAAGCCGCGCCCATTAACAGACACTTTTTCAAATGGACGGCGGTCACCGGTTGGATGGCACGACTTTGTACCCGAGCTTGACCCCTCGTTTCCGTGTTATCCAACTCCGAGTGCCGACCTTGTTATTGCTTACTGCAAGAAGGAGAGGGAACGTGTCCGAGCACACACAGATGTACACTTGAATCAGAAGTGTGTATTGTAAGCTGTTTTGTAGACCAGTGCGACCACTGGATCTCCAACGTTCATCAAACCTCCGAGCGGCAGAACATAGTTTTGTCCAGAGTTTGACTTTGTAAGTTTCGTCCCGATAATCATCATCGGCGGGACGGCGTGGCAGAAAGGTCAGGGGCGGCGGATTAAGGCTCTGGTCCGCTAAGAATCCCAGGCCGTCCGAAGGCTTCCCAGCAATGCATCTGGCCGTGTTATCGTTCCAAACACCACACAGACGCACAACTCACACCGGAGCCCCGTTCCCTGGATGCTGAAAGGCCCTTCCAGTCTGTTGACATTAAACACCACCGATAAACTCATTCCGGTGCCTGAGACTGGTACATAGAAAATCATAAGTCCTCAAATAAGAGCAGGCGTCCCAGTACAACCAGGGGGAACCTGTTTGCGAACAGAAGGCTGGTTTGTCAACAGGGGGAATGCTTTGAAAACACAGCTCTCCAATGAAACTCCTCCGATCACGCGGCAACGGTTCGCCGCTTGTCGCCACGGTGACTTGTAAACTGGCCTGTTGGTCTGATGATGAACACGTAGCCTAAAGTGGAGTTCCCGCCTGAGCGTTGCATGCCATTCGAATCCTGGAGAGACTCACAGTAAATCCCCCAGGTCGCATGTGGTACCGCACACATGTTTCGCAGCCGCCGTTCGGGTCGGAATTTAGACCACAAACGTTTGCGGCACCCTGTGATCTGGAAGTAGCGCGAGCATACATGTCATCAGTGCTTCGCAGGGACATACATCGTAACGCACCGAGAGCCCTTTCGTGATACAACGTCCGTTGTGCGTCCTGGACCACTAAGCAAGCCTGTTGTGAATAAAGACCGCAGCGCCTGCCGGTTTCAAAGAACTCCGTTTGACTTTTGGCTGAGTTGATGGCGCGTTAACGTTCACTTTTCCTGAGCTGGCCTTCAGTCAGCGGTGCGATCTGCTCTGTCGTTTCCTTTACTTTGTTGGATTTCTGCCGTGTCCTGTTGAATTATGTCAATCTCACCTTTCTCTTTGTTGAAGCTGCCCCCCCCCCCCCACTCCATCTGCTCATCATTTTCACCTGCCAGTCAATTAGTCCTCATCAGAGTGTTGGTCCATCCAGTCAGCTTCCTGCTTGCCCTCATCGTACAGCTGCCATATGTTCTGCATTTGTATTTGAGCTCTGTCGGTGTGATTCTCCCCGCGGTGCCGTCTTTTACTGGAGACGCAGATTCCTGTTGCATCGACTTCCCGACGTCCTGTAAAGCTGCATAAATGTCCCGTTATTGAAAAAGCAACAACAAAACAGCGAGACAGAATGTGTTGTGCTCTGACACGACACCGGCAGAATCTTAGAAACGCCGTCGTACGTCGGGGTCACGTCTTCCTGCAGGACCCGACCCGAGGCCATGAGGATCTAGAGCAGGCCGCTTGACTGGTGGACCGGAGCATCAGCAGGACCCAAGACCACTTCGCTGGGTTTGCCTGTCCCCCATTGGTCGAGGCGAAGACGGCAAGGCCGGAAAGTGACGCCCCTCTGGCACTGCGTGCCCGTTTGAGGATGCAGTCATGGGAACCAGATCCAAGAAAGGAGCATGAAGAGACAGGAGGAGGAGATGGAGGGGAAGCAGCCCGTGGTCTGGTTTGGAGACACTCAGGCAGCAGAGGGGAAGATGTGGAGGCTCCTCTTTGGGCGTGAAGAGGATGGAGACGTTCAGGAAGGAGTCCGTCAGAGGGACGGCAGATGATCTGGAGATTCAGATGGTTTGAGGGAGGGATGGAGATGATCTGGAAGACCGGAGAGGAGGTTTATGGACGGGCAGGAAGTGAGTTGGTGTGAGAAGAGAAGGCCTGTGATTGGCTGAGAGCATGGCTGCAGGGAGCAGCCCATCACAGAAGAACCGAAGGCTCCTCGGCTCCCGGCAAGTCAAGCTTCTGAAGCAACTAATGGAGTCAGCATCTGAAGATATCTGGCGCCTGCGGCCTGGTGTTTCTTCTACCTCCTCGCCGTCCCTCCGAGTGCTACCACGCTGGTCACCAGAGATCCTCCACTTGCTGTCCTCACCGATGAAGTGAAGACATGGACCAGGTGCCAGACGGAGTCCCTCAGAACCTGCAGGCCGGGTCCGCCTTGAGATGGATCAGGACGTAGCACTGAATAGAGGTTAGCAAGCAAATGCGTCAACAAGGAGGCGTCGAATCTCGACGGCTCTCGCGTCCCTGAATGCTAAGCTAGTGACAGCGGAGCTAACGTGACTCCCGGCTTCTGATCCGGAGTTAATTGTGTCTGGCAGACGGAGAGCGGAGGGACGGAAAATTAAAAACAGGTTAATATGTGAGGAAAGACATTTTTCAGGAGCTTAAATGGGGGACTAAGACAAAACGATCCGAATCCCATTTACGTATTTATTGATTTATTTTTCGGCGATCCGGCTCTTGTTGTTTCCGGCGGTAGTTGCTTTTTTTCCCAAACAGAAGAGATCTTATTTTCAGCGTTGCTCTCCTCCGGGTAAATCCAATATCTCCAATGTTACACGCGCAGTTATGCAATTATGCTAATGAGCATCGGCTGCCGGGGGGGGGGGGGGGGGGGTTCAGGTCCTGGGAAATAATTTGACGGCAGTTATTAGGAGCTCATTGCTGCGGATGACATCTATTTTGCCGTATTCTGACAGCGCCTGGGCCCGACTCCTCCGCAGAATAAATGAGAGAGGATTCCGTGAGCGCCGGCATTAGGAGCCCTTTTTTTAAATAGCGCCACTTTTATGAAGAGGAGAAAAAGGGGCCATGTAATCACTTACGCTCCACTTTGATGAAGCGCCGAACGAGCTCGGCGGCGACGAGGCTTCCTTCATCCCTCCTGTTCCGCCCCCCTTTTTATGTGAGCTCGCCGTTCTGTCGGCGTCCCCTCCTGTCCCGCCGCCGATATGGAACGCATCGATTTGGACCGGCCCGTCTTCGCTCGCCGTCACTCGGAAAGTACAACGGTGTCGTACGAGTCCCGGTATCCACGCCGTCACTCGAGCCGCCGTCAACGCTGCCTTAACAGGCTTTCCAGCGGACGTGTCGATGAAAACAACCACGTTCAAGGTCGTGTGGCGATCAAAGCTCAGAGGTTGTTAAAGAGAATGAAAAGGCAGCGTCTTCATCTTCTTCTCTAAAGGGTTGGACGCGCGCTCGTCGCAGCCGTTCCCCCATGGATTTTGTTTTCCGAACCGATCCGTGTCAGAAAGCGTGTTCAAGGGCACGTCGGCCGCCGGCCAAGGAGGTTTCCAAACAGCCGCGCTTCAAACGCGCGAGGGAAATGGTAATCTTTGCAAAGACATGATTGATCTCTTGGTTGCAAATTCATCTCCCAACCACACACACACACACACACACACACACACACACACATGCACACACCACTGCTTGTAACTATTACTTCTCCACAGCCAGAGAGTGGACGTCCGTGCAGCCGAGGTGATCCTCACTTTGGTTGTTATTACCGTTAGTTTTACTTCTTTCCACACGCCATGCGGCTCATTTATGAATTTTTTTCGGGCTGAAATGCCTCACGCCGCCAAAACATTTAGCCTCGTCACGTCGGACCGATGAAACCAGCGTGAAATTCTCGATTCGGACGGCGAAGAAGACGACTTTCATGGTTTTAGCGCGCACGTGGAAGACCAGGATAGCCGTCCTCTGGAGGACAAAGAGAGTGGAAGCATGAATGGACTTTTCCTTGTTTTATTTATCAGTCATCTTTTCCATCAGCCGTGTTTCTGTCACTGATCAGAAAAAGCACTTCCAGTACGTATTCATGGATGTTATTGCTATTATAATGTTTGTGAGCAAATATCTCTCGTTACAAGGTGGACACCTGCAGCTCAGTGTGGCCTGTATATGTACAGATTTATTGACTATAGTATTTATTGATATGTATAGATGTGTGGACTTATTTTTAGCTGCTGCAGCTTATATTCAGGTGCGCTCAATAGTTTGGAAATAACTGTGTGTGTGTGCGTGTGTGTGTGTGCGTGTGTGTGTATGAACCCCCCCCCCCACACACACACCCAAGCCATACTTACTTTTGTCAGATTTGATTGATTGTGAGAAACGCCATTCAAATCATCGTTTCTCCGTCCAGCGTTTCTGGGTGGAGCTCAAACCTGAGCTCCACTTTGAGCCTCTTCCATCTTTGTCCAAGATGTTCTGACTCCAGTCTCCCTCAGCCTCTTCTTCTCACCTGGAGACACGTCCACACAATTTTAAAGATCTCTTTCCGACGGCGCCGTGTCTAAGAGGTTTACCGTCCACACTGGGGGCGCCTCCAGCCACGAATGAAGAAAAGACCAGACTTCTATTGTCGACTTGGCGTTGTGTGTGTGTGTGTGTGTGTGAGTGTGTGTGTGTGTGTGTGTGTGTGTGTGTTGCGGGGGCGTTACACTGCAGGACAGGATTTTTTTCAACAATGGCTTCAGAAGCGGCGCCTCTTGCTGACATGGGCAGCAGACTCGGCAAATATAGTTTGTATAGCAGCGCTGGTGGCTTCGGTCCCATTGTGTCGCTCTTCTCCAGATCCTCCACCCGCTGAGAAGATTGGTCGGCGCGACGGGTCTTCAACCACATAGAATATTTTTAACTTCTGTGTTTTGCTCTGTTTTCACCCTTTCGAGATAAAAACACCAGCTGGAACACGCGAAGGCCTACACTGTCCACGTAGTTGATCTGGTATGTCGAGAGGAATCGAGATAGCGAGATGTCTTTGGGAACCTTCCGGGTACTACTTTTAAAACACGATCAGATGTTTTCTTGGGACAAAATGGACAGAAGCAGTGAGAAATGGAGCGACCGGGAGGTCCGAGCTCTTCTGTCTGCAGAGAACCATCCACCATCAGTGTTCTTCACAGTGCAGGCGGAAGATAAAAAGCCTTCAACCGTCTGATAGTCCGCGGTGATTTATTCCACGGACGCCGTGGCAGCTTCCACCTTCATGGCTTCCACGTGGTCTTTCCCCTCTTCTTCTGCGGTGGTTTGTTTTGGAGCGTGGAGCTTCAGGAGGCCCTCTGTGGTTCCTCATGTCTGCGGGAACGCAGAGCCAGAAGGTTCCCCTGGAGGAACCAGGCTACTTCCTGGAACCCAAGCCGTTCCGGACTCTTCTTAGAACGGTTCTGTCTGGAAGCAGCTAAATATCTCCTTCCAGAAAAGGCGTGGAGGCGTGTGCATCCTCAGATAGTCTGCACTGATTTCATAATCAGAGATGAAGTTCTTGCAGCTCCACCGTGGAAACACATCATAAGATAATACCTGACGTGATTGGAACGGCGTGCACAGCTGCTCTCACCAGCCGCTTGGTTTTCACCTGCGCTGGAGGTGACGTCCTCCAGAGGAACATGGGACCAACAGGTGGTCCAGGGCGGTGCACGTGAAGTGACGCTGTGCGCACACACACACACACACACACACACACACACACACACACACACACACGGTCCATGTTGAAGGCGACATACATGTGAAGGTGCCACACTTCCACCGCCCCCGGATTAAATCCCATTTATGCACATTCAACTGCTGTAGGATTAGCATTATCGCTCTTGTCCAATTACTCTTATCCCATTTCCATTTGCATTCTCAGCCCTCCATCCCTCCGTCCCTCCATCCCTCCATCCCTCCTTCCATCCTTCCATCCCTCCATCCTTCTGCTTCCTCCTCTGATCCTCTTCTGTGCTTCCTTTTTCCTGGTCTTTCCTTCCTTCCTTCCTTCCTTCCTTCCCCTTCTCTCTCATTCGCAAGGTTACAGAATGCTAATTGAATGACTTGAAGGATGGCGAACGCATCGCTCCGTCAACGCCGGCTAAAATGTTCTCTCCCTCCGTCTTCTCCTCTCCTCCCGAGCCTCTCTTATCTCATTTCTGTAAATGCAGATGGCATTACGGTGGGATTGCAGCGAAAGAGGAGACAGTTCATTTTCCCCGCTCGCCGCAGGCAAGCATCTGGAAACAGAGCGGGGAGAGAGAGAGGGAAAGGAGGAAGAAAGAGCGGAAGAAAACGGGAGGAAGTTTTCCGGGGTGGAGATGGAGGGAGAGAAAACAGCTGGTGAGGTCTTGCAGTGCTGTGTTTGCAGAAAAAGAAAAAAAAGAAAGCGTAGGCAGCTGGTGACCCAGAAACATCCCCTCCTCTTCCTCCCTGCAATCACTGCAGCGAGCGGAGGGGTGGTGGGGGGTCAACACACACACACACACACACACACACACACACACACACACACATGCACAAGGGGCTCATAGAGCCGTGGTTAATTGATGGAACTAGCTAACAAACTAAAACACGCGGGTTAAACTTTGCAGGTTGGATCTTCTCATCTTCTCCCACGCTCGTTCATCTCCGGAGACGTTGCACGCCACGTGCGCGCAGGGGGGGCGGGGCTTAATCTTCGCTGCCGTTGTATTTCATTCATTGGAAAAATGACTAAGCTGCGTATAAAAGCATCTTTGGTCTTATCTGCAAAACACCTTTTCAAATAAACAAAGAGCTCCGATTCAAAGCGGCCGATAGACGTGCGGCGAACGCTGATCGGCGCGGTTTAATTTGAAAGTGAAAAGATAAGTTAAAAGAGTGAGAGATAACGGCAGGCGGGGAGAATAACAACCAACGCTGTGATCTTACGCCGTCAAATGCAAATAAAAATGAAGTCCCAGTGAAGTGGTGCCAGAACAAGTAAAGACACACTGAGTACTGCGAGATGTCACACACTGTGGACCAAACACAACCTTCAGGCTGTCTTTCCACCTCCTCGTGGAGAACGTGGCCAGATCTGCGTCGGGGTCCAACCAGGCGGCCGTCATCGTTATTTCTGTTTGGATATTAGAGCTATTGTTATCGTATCATCTCAGCTATTGCCATGTAGCGATTAGCGCTACTGGTGCAGCTGCAGAGGGCTGCACGTACACACTGTGTGGCTACTATATGCACACACACACACACACACACACACACACACACACACACACACACACACACACACACACACTCTACATACCACATATGTCTGCTGCTTTTCCCTTCGGGAGTCGACACTCCAATCCACCTTCTCCATCTGACCTTGTTCTCTCTCACAACAACTAACTATTTATCCAGACCAGAATATATCAGAGCGGACGGACAGCAGGCAGAGCTGGAGGTCCCACAGATGAAGATATGGAGGTTGTCTTTGGGAGTGACCAGGATGGAGAGGAGCAGAGGATCAGCACATGTTAGATGTTCTGGAGAGAAGGTCAAGAAGCAGGACTGAGATGGTTGGGTCATAACAGTGAAGATATTGGTAGACGGAATCTGGGATTGGAGGTCTAGAGGAAGAGAAGATGGATGGATGTCAGAAGAGAGGATATGAAGGTAGTTGGTGTGAGAGAGGAGGCTCCACAGAATAGGGTGAGATGGAGAAGGTGGGTTGGCCGTGACCAAAGGAGAAGAAGAAGAAGAAGAAGAAGATATATATTAGTGATCTACTTGCAGTACCTCTGTGATCCCTTTACTTGTAACTACACTGTACTTTGTATCGTAGCACTTTGTGTGATCGTAAGATGTGCATGAAGTCCTGGAGTCCAGAAGTTGCTGACCTTCACATCACTACGAGTCAGAACTGTGTGTGTGTGTGTGTGTGTGTGTGTGTGAGTCCAGTAAAGCCGACCTTCTCAGGAGACCCTTCTGCCCAGACGCGTCCCTCTGCGAGCGGCGCTCGTCCTCCGGTTGCCGTGGTATCCGAGGAGGAGCGGCGTCCTGCTAGGAGAGCTTCTCGCGGTGATCCATGATCCGGCGTGTTGCTCCTCAGAGCCGAACCTTCTCCGCCCGTCTCATTTGTTTTATCTCTCCTCAGCATTTCCTCCAATTTTCCCGTCCTGGCTTTTTTTTTTTATTCCACCTAATCTGGCCCCTTCTTTTTTTATTATCTCTCCATACTGCAGAACCCCCTCCCGCCCTCCTCCCCCTTTTGAGTTTTGTAAACATAAACATTGTGTGTGTCTGCCGTCCCAGATATCCAGAGCCGGTCCGTCACCGCAATCATTTCAATGCTAATTCTGCGCCGTCGCTGATAAATAAATAAATTCCCCTTCCACAAATGCGCAGTCATCATCTTCATAGGACTGGACCCCTTTTTGTTTTACCCCCTCCCCTTAAGCTGGCAGCATTCAATAAACACACACACACACACATGCGTGTACACAGACATACACAAACACCTACTGTACACACCAAGACAAATGTAAACCGAGAGGCAAACAAGCAAACAGCGCTGCAGATCCATCAGTGTACAGTTTGTACACATGGAGCCGGAGTTATTCATTCATTCATGCATCCACAAATGCAACTCTGTATGAGTTCCCTGGCTATTATTGTGTGTGTGTGTGTGTGTGTGTGTGTGTGTGTGTTACACTTTCATTTTAGTGAGAGGTTTAAACCCAAACCACAGAGGGAGTTTGCAGAGCAGTCACATCTCTGATGGCTGCTTTCTCACCGCAGGAACTTCCTGCCGCTTCCAGAACCTTTTCAACGGATGTTTCTTGGTGCTGTCAGACAGCAGAGGAACCAGGGACCATCTCACACACTCTGCTCCTCACCGCTATTTATCATTTCCCCCATCTACTCATTAGTATCCCATCCGTCTGTCAATCAAAAAGAGATCCCTGTTATCTGGGTCATCATGTAGAGAATCATGCTCGGATTAAATGCTGAAAGGATCGTTTCTGCAAGATATGATTGATCATGAGCCGCCTGGAGGCAGAACATCTCCAGGAAGTGTCCGACTTCAATGTTGTTCCAGGAAGCAGCCTCCTCCAGGGGGACCTTCTAACCCTGCATTCCCACAGGCAGTAAGGGACCACGGTTTGGACCAGGGTGACCAGGATGCACCTTCAGCTGCTCAATCCAAAGTGAACCCCGAAGCTGCCGCAGCGTTCATGGAATAATAACCATCAGACGGTTGAAGTGTGTTTATCTTCTCCCGTTAGCTCTTAGCTAACACTGCATTTATTGCGGCCAAAACGTAGATGTTCCTCAGCGAGCCCTGGTGACCCTCTGAGGTGTAGCGGGACACTTGGTTTCTCACAGCTTCAGTCCATTTTGTCCCAGGAAACATCTGACCACAGACCATGAGGGCTTTTAAAAATGCCGCTCTGCAAGAAGAACCTGGTCATGGGCGTGGCTTAGGACTTCCGCCGATCACTTACATCACATGAGCTCCTACTGAACAATGACAAGATCCTTCTTCTGGAGGAGCAAACATGGTTCTGGGAGCTGACGTCCACAGTCCTTGGTTCCTCTGCTGTCAGAGCACCAAGAAACCCCTTGCTCCTGAGAAGGTTCCTCCGGTGAGAGAGGGCTTGTGGTTACTGATATGTGGAGCTGCCAGAGAATCCGTCCACAAGGGAAGGCTGAGGGAGAATGGAGGACAGGGCAGGTTCTTCCATAACATCTGGAGATAACTGCTTGATGATTCCATACGGCGCCCCCTGAACCTCCTCTCATCTGGGGAGCAGGAAGCTGTAGCAACATCTGAGAACGTCTTGTCAGTCCAATCACATCCATTTTTGAAGTCAATGAGAGTGGACACACACACACACACACACACACACACACACACACTTCAACAGTTTGCTTTATCCGCCCTCCTCCTCCTCAGCTGTCGCTCCACTCGTCCTCTCACACTCTGCCTCCGAGACCTTTCCTCCTCCCTGTCTCATTCCTTCCCATCATCACTTGCCCTCTCAGTTCTTCTGAAGCTCCCTCGTCCTCCTCCTCGTCCTCCTCCTCGTCCTCCTCCTCGTCCTCCTCCTCCTCCTCCTCCTCCCCCAGGATCCAGGGCCGAGCGCTCAATACCTCCTGCCTGGTCCTGCCCGGAGGAGGCCGCCGCCCTGCGTTTGGAGCCTTCACACATTGATCCTTTTCAACCGTGATGGTTCGGAGTGTGTGAATAGTGGACGTGCGTGTGTGTGTGTGTGTGTCAGCATGTGTCTGAACATACATACATACATACATACATACATAAATCAATGGTGTTTGTTGTCGGACGCCAAGGTCGCTGGACCTTTCATGCCTGGATATTGTAAAGGTTGGAGTTGCGGGTCGATGCTGCCGCTGTGCCTCGGCCCGCCCGGGTTGTCCTGAAGCTGTTTGCCACATTCTTCTCTAAAAAATGTTAGTTTTAATCAAAATGTACAGCGATCCCGCGCTATAACGCGGTTTACTTTTCACGGTTTCGCTACTTCATGGATTTGCATGGTGCATCGTGTTCTGCATTCTGATTGGCTAAAAAGTCACCCCGCTTCCTCTCTACCTGTGTGTCAATAACATTGCAGTTTAATATGTACACGTACGTAAAACAGCTTGACAAATTTACATCACGTACATGCAAATTCTCTTGCAATTTGGAGTTTCTCTAAAACCCATCATGTTGACAAAACGCTCTGGAGCGACAAAAGCACCTGCGGCAGGAAGATGCTATCTGTGGCAGATAAAGTTAAACTTCTGGACATGCTAAGGGAAGCTAAAAGCTATGCGGCTGTAGGTCGGCATTACGGAATCAATGAATCTCCTGTTTGTTCCATAAAGTAGAAAGAAAAAAACATAAGGACGACAGCAGCGACGTATAATAGAGTATTTAATTGTATAGTAATTGTGAAAAAAAAAAAAGGTTTCTACTTCACGGATGTTGCCTTTCACGGGTTCTTTTTGGATCGTAACCCCGTGAAAAACAAGGGTTTACTGTATGCGTTTCTGTCGGGAAGGCATCTCATTTTGAAGCTTGTCATCCAGTGACATCACATCCTGTGCAGGCACTTCTTCCTGCTATAGCGTTGTAGAGATACTTAGCTTAGCATCGAGGAATCTCAGGAATGGTAATAAATCTAATTTAATGAGATATTTGGAAGGTGCCTGTTTTCGGTTCCGTCGCAGGTGAGGGGGAGCGACGTTATAACTGCAGCTTGTGGCGCATTTATGAATGGGAAGTCATTTGGAGCAACGTCATGTCTGTGGAGAAGCGTTTAAGTGAAGATACAGCTTCAAACGCCGTGCGTCTGCAGCGTGGCTACATGTTAGCTTGATGCGACGTCGGTGTTTCGCCGAACCGCCCTCGGAATACTTGGTTTAAGATGCGGTCGTTGTCGGTCAATCAAGTCCGAGATTAAAAAGAGTTCACTGCGTCTGGTGGCCGAGTTTGGCTCTGAACGTCGGGCTTCGGTGGCACCGAAGATATGAAGAGGAGCCCCGACAAAACCCAGGGTCCCTTTATGGAGGCGTGACAGCGCAGCCCGAACCTGGACGGACGTCCCGCAAAGCTGTGGACTCGCTAATATGGCCCGTGACGACGGCAGCCATCGAAGGAGGCGGAGACCTGCAGGAAAGCCCGACCCGAGCCCCGCCAGGACGAACGCTAGGATGATGATGGAGGAGTGATGGTCCGCGGCCTCTCCGGGATCCGACGCCGGTCTCCGCGGGCAGATAAACTCCCGCGGCCATAAATCACTCAGACCGCGAGGAGTCGTGTAGTCGCCGCCGTCATGTTCGGACCGAGATCCGCTCAATGCATGTCGGGCCAAACCAGACCAAGTCATGCGTGAACCGCAGACACGCTATCATGTTAAGATTTAACCTGATTAAACTGGACGACATGCTTGAGAGCTCAGCTCCGCTGGAAACGACGGCGGCGACAGGAAGCAGCAGGAGGAGGCCTCGACCCAAAGATGTCAGATAGCAACAAGGCAGAAGAGCCCCGGGGCCACAGAAAGATTGGGCTTCGGGAGAGTTTATCCAGACACCATTAGAAGTTGCCACGGAGGGGAAAAGGTTGCCGAAGACAGAGAGAGAGAGAGAACTTGGACTGGAAGACCAAGGCGGATCCAATCAGCGGTCGGTCAGATTATGTCTCTACGGCGCCGAATCCCGACCCAGACGTCTGATGACACTTTCCATGCAGACCAGGTCTGGACCACACGCTTCAAGACGGTCTACAGAACCCAACGTCCAGCGGCGAGGAGATGCCGCAGAAACCCAGCTCAGTGTGGGCGGCCTTCTGCCTCGACCGGCCGGGGTAGAAACAGAGAAAATATGGAAAGCAAGGGACAGACGGGGTGTGAAGGTTGGGACCGGCCAATGATCTACTACTGCTCGTACCGGCAGCGCCAACTGCTACATGCTAATAGCTGGCATCATGGGAAATCCCTCAGTACAGTAAGCCTATAGTAGCATCGCCGGGGGCTAGCCTGGTGCTAACGGCATGCTTTCTTAAAGAAGGCTTCGAGGGGTTGTCCGCCTCCCAGATGGAGATTGGCAGGAGGTGCTGGGTCCGAACGCTCCGGTGCCTCTGGAGGCTCCACATGGACCACATGTCTGGCAAAAGGAGGGGGAGGAAACATACCTTAAGTGGAGCTGGACCTGGAGGAGCTTGATGGTACAGAAGGATGCGAGCACCGGTTCCTTCCAGAGAGGCTGCGGTTCATGTCCTCCATCCAAGAAGAAACCGCTGCATTGCGGTTGGAAGCAGCATCAGGGACGAACGCGGAGTGGTTGGCGGTGAATCGGTCATCGCGGATCTGCAGCTCTCCGCAAAGATGAACGCTCACAACACTTTCTTTTTTAGCTCCTCTGTCCTCTTTTGTAGTCGTCGCCGAGCCTTTCCATCGGTTGCGTGAGCGGAGCGAGCCGACCTTCCTGCCGTGGACAATTTGGTCAAGCGGCCCGATTTTACAGGGGCGCCTCGGGTACGACGTGCGGTAAACGGTGAATTACAGGGGTTTGTGGGGCTCATGATGGCGGATCATTCACTCGGACGGATTGACCGGCTCTGCGAGCCGATGGAGGCGAGCCGTTTAAATAGCGTCTCTGTAGGATTTCTTATTTTTCTGATATATGCGGCTTTACCTCCAAGCGGAGGGCTGCAGTCAGGCGCAGCAAGGATGTGGTGTAAAAGAAGAAGAAGAAGAGGTCCTTTGGAGAACGTGAGCATCTTGGATGATGGCAGTATGTGCTGCTCTGCATGATCGCTTGCTTTTTTGCAAGAAGTCCAAATGAGGGAAGGCGGGGCAGAAGTAGATGTTCCTCTGCAGGTGTTTCTCCAAAGAGTAGTCCTGCATGTTTTATGGAGGTGGAAATGTCACATTAAAAAATGAACAAGTGAGAACTTTAATCATCTTGATGTTGTTCCATCACGTAGCACGGAGCTGGAACAGATGCTGAATCAATAAAAAACAAGTTTGATTTAATGAAATGGAACACGTTCAGCCGCAGCTGGTGGCAAACAGACTGACGCCACTTTTGCTCTGCAGGAGCTTTTTGCCCTTGCCAGAACTTGTTCCACCACGGGTCTGTCAGAAGACACCTTCAGCTCAAATCCTACTCCGAGCCAGGGTCTTTTTACGGTCGGATGTTTTCTCAGGAGCTCCATGAGATTGGTGGAGCTCATAAGCCAGGCCCATGACCGGGTTCTTCTGGCAGACTGCAGAGACACATTTTTCAAAGCTCCCCTGGTCCGGTCAGATGTCTGGTGACGAAGAAGTCCAAGCTCTTGTGTCCTGCTGCACCTCAGCGAGGTCTCCAGGGCTCGCTGAGGAACGTCCACATTTAGGCCAGAATAAGTGTGTGGGTTCTTCACAACGGGAGAAGATAAAAACCCTCCGACCATCTAATCGTCCATGGTTATTATTCCATGAACGCTGTGGCGGCGTCCACCTCCATGGCGTGCACGTCGTCTTCTTCTGGTTTGTTTTGGAGCGCGGAGCTGAAGGTGCACGTCGCAGATGCGTTCGTCCCACCGGTTGTCCTCAGGACGCCGAGCCCCCCGTCGCTCTCCATTGCAGGGTTAGCGCCTGCTGCCATGGATGTGTGTGAATGGATGAACGCCATCGGCGGCGGCGGCGAGCGTTTCCTGAAGGGTTAGCGCCCCCTGCCGCCGCCTCTCCTGAAGAAGCTCCTCTGCAGGAGGTTCAAAAGAACCACAGGCATCTGCTTTTTGCCCATTTTTGGACATTTCCCTTAAGCTACTCGAGGACGATTAAACTGTAAATACACAAAAGCCACCTCCGCCACAGGAAGTGGACCGCGACGTCAGAAAGAGCTGGAGCGGCGGCGAGGACGGGCTTTCATTCAGAGAAGAGAAACGTCAAGAGGAGATGGTGAAGGCAAGGACGCTGGAGAAAAGAGGACTGGGCGGGCTGGAGTAGAAGTAATCCATGTCTGTGAACGCATCTGTGGGTGAGATGAGTCAGAAAAGCGAGCGCACAATGAGGCTCGAAGGCCACAGTCGATACGAGGCGCCGGGCGCCGTTGAGCCGGAGCGTGGCGGAGCTGAGCGGGGCGGAGCTGAGCGGAGCAGAACGTGGCCTCCACGCCGCCGGGACCACGATGCTCCTCGCCAGCTTCAGGAACATAGAAAAGAAATGCATTCTCTCGTCCTTTCAATTGGATTTCCTTTCATTAATATAAATGGGCGTCATCAACAGCCCGATCTGTGTGTGTGTGTGTGTGTGTGTGTGTGTGTGTGTGTGTGTGTGTTGGATGACATTGGTGCACAGTCGGACCTCCTGTGTGTGAAAGGATCTCAGCTCCTTGGCGTTCTGTGCCCTTGAAAGGTGTGGTTCATCTGGTCTGGGTTCCATGGAGCCACCAGAAGACCAGGCCGGTTCAGGAGGCATCTGAGGAGGTTGGAGGAGGAGGAGGAGGAGGAGGAGGAGGAGGAGGCTGTGGTGACGTGCTTGTGATTGTTTTAGGTTCCACGCATCTCCAGACCTGTCGTGTCGTGTTGTGCTTCGGCGCCGCTCCCTCCAGGGGTCTCCTCGGCCAATCATCTGCCTCCGTCTAACCCTCTCCTCTCACACCAGCTTCCTTCTGTCCTCTTCCTCTGCTCTCTGGTCTTCTTCTACACCTCCAAGCTCAGTTTCCTTCTCCAAACTTGATCACCAGATCATCTACCGTGTGTGTCCCTTCCTGATCTTCTCCTCACTCCTCACATCCAACATCTCCATCTCTGCAGCCTCCTGGTCGGCCTCCCATCTTCTCCACCTTTTATCCTGGCTGATACTCCATCACACACTCCCCACGCACACACACACACACACACACACACACACACACACACATCCTTTTTCAAGGTCATTTCAAGTCCTCTTCCTTCTGTAACGTCTCCATCTCCAGCCCTTTATAGCACATCAGATTAAACCAGTTCTCCTCCGCCAGGAACCGGCGAGGCGGCCGTTCGTTGGCTTCCTCTCAGCCTATTTACTTATTCATTTATTTATTCTCCTCCTGGTGTGATTTATTTAAAAATCTCGGTTGAACCCTGGGAGACCCTCCAGCTCCAGGTCGACGTCGGACCGTCTGGTTTATTTACCGTTACGTCTTGTTGTTTCCCCTCGCCTGCTCGCCGCCGCCGCCGCCGTCAGGTGCGCTGCCGGCCTCCCTCCTGACCGTACGTCTCCACACTTTTAGCCCTGCTTCCTGTGACGCTGTGTGTGTGTGTGTGTGTGTGTGTGTGTCGTGCACCGAAACAACTTGCATCTCCTGCAGGAACTCTAAATATTTAACCCCTCGGTTCTCCCGCCTGCACCTCCAGCATTAGGAGAACACAGGAGATGTTTGCAAAGTGACCGAGATCTGACAAGACGCGTCTGCAGGATTAATCAGGGCTCTTCGCCTCGTTCCTCCGCCTCGTTCCTCCTCCTCCTCCTCCTGAAGACTTTTTGAAATCTTAGACACACTTGACTCCATGTTTTTCCTCCCATGGAAACTCTCCTCCATCCAGGACAAAGTCTGAGGACCTTCTTGTCGGGCGAGGTGGAGCTGGAGCTGCAGCCGGCAGATGATCCAAACAGGACATCCATCCGGCCACACTGTTTGTTTTCCAGACGTGCTTCACTTCTTCTACCGTCGGATTCGATCGGCGATATCTCACCGAGGTGTCCGATGAGCCTCTTCAGGTGGAGAAGGTCTGGACCACATAGCAGGAGCCGGGCGCCCCCCAGGAGCAAGCTCTGGCCACAGTGGCGAGGGGAGTGCAGATCCCAGCTCTCATGCGAGGACCTTCTGCCTCCGGCGGCTGGTTGAGTGTGACGGAGACACAAACTGCTTCCAGGAACTGGGCTCTTCATCTGGAGCGGAGAACTTTGTCCTCCAGTCTCAACACCGAGGAGAAGCACTTCCCGCTTTTGAACGTCTGAATCAAAACTAGAGACCTCAGGAGCTTCACGCGCTCGACAAACTCCTCCACACCTTCAACCCGGAGGAGCACGTCAGCCTAACGTTGATACAAACTCCCCTCCTGTGCATCTTCTCAGGCCCACAGAGCTTCCACGCACCTCTAGATGGTTCCTTCTCCACCCCGCTCCTGCCGTGAACCCATGAATATGTGCCACGCACCGTTAGTCGCCTCCTTTCCAGAGTCAGCGGAGATACTGCTGGATGCGATTTAGAAGGAGGGGTCAGGCGGACCTTCAGAGGGAAGCTTCGTCCATCTCCAGGGGCCGGAGAAGGTCCGGGCAGGGTCAGGCACCGTGAGTGGAAGCTCTGCGCTGGAATTAATGCTTTCTAGAGGGAGGGAGGGTGAAGACCAGCTGACCGCCGGTGGACGGGCTGCAAGTTACAGCGCTGAGATCTTTGAGATCTGATGTTGCTTTCAAAATGGATCTTCATCCGTTCGTTCGTTCGTTCGTTCGTTATCCACGCCGCCGTGGAGGCTCCACACAGACAGGTGGGAATCCGACCAGGGACCTTCTGGCTGTGAGGAGAAAGTGCTGAAATGAACGTCCACATGTCGAAGAAAACTCCAGAAGACACTCCGTCCATGTCCAGCTTCCTCCTTTCTGAGCTGCTTCTCCAGCCCGTCTCCATCTCACAGCCAAACAAGCCTGGGAGGCAGAGACGAGTCCATCTTCATGGACCACCGATGGACAGCTGACAGTTGCTTCGGGACTCTGAAACCCCAATTAGGAGATTTTGGACATCCAGTCTTATTTCAGTGGAAGAGTGTTCTCCTCCGCATTGCTGGTGGTGTCCGCCTTCCCTGAAGGTGTCTCGTCTTGACACCGTCTGAGGGCTGAAGCCCGTCTCAAAATAATTACCAGACTGTCATAAGCGTGTGTGTGTGTGTGTGTGTGTGTGTGTGTGTGTGTGTGTGTGTGTGTGTGTGTGTGTGTGTGTGTGTGTGTGTGTGTGCGCACCCTTTGCCAAAACAGGCTCTCGCCTACAACCAGTGATGCTCAGATGACCTTCTGCAACAGCTCAAGTCACACTGGATGCTTTTAAAGCTCCGTCTGACTCCTCCTGGAGAGCCGAGCGGCAGCAGAGCTTCTCCTCGGAGAAACGTTCCTCCTCTGAAGACCTCTGAAGTCCTTGAACCTGAGAGGAACCAAACGGTTCAGAGAAAGAATGAACGAGTCAATGAGCCTGGAGCGCAGAGGGTGCACGGCTTCCACCGTGAAGGTCTGGTCCTCGCAGGAGGTCCTCCTGAGTGTGTGTGTGTGGCTCGGCGTATTTATCAAACCCGTTTACTCAGCCTCTTACCCAGACACGCGTGGAGGGTTTCCTCCAGTGTGAGATGCGTGATGGAACAGGACGCCAGTTAAAGCGTGGAGGCGCTGAAGACGGTGTGTGAGCTGTGAGGTGAAACCTCAGAGCACTGATACACTTCTCTATTTATTTTGTCATTTTATATCGTGTGTGTGTGTGTGTGTGTGAGACGGTGTGTGTGTGTGTGTGTGCTGGGAAATGAAATGCATTTTTCTATGCTGCTGGGTTTCATTTCGTTTTACATGTCGGGGAAATGAGGCCAGGTGAACGTGCAGGCGGAAGCTTCCAGGCTTCCGGGCCCGATGGACCCACTTTTTTATTTCTGACTTTGAGCAGCTTTTTTTTTTTTTTTTTTCCAAATGTACTCAAGAAGAAAATGATTTTCATTGATTGAAGGTCTAACTTTTCACTTCTCCTTCTGGCTTTGAAGAAAATTCAATATATTGTACAGAGAGCAACTCTTTCCTTGGGCCTGCTTCCGTCAGGAGCCACAGCCAATCAGCTGCCTCCATCTAACCCACAGCCAATCAGCTGCCTCCATCTAACCCTCTCCTCTCACACCTTCTCACTTCCTGTCCTCTTCGCCTCCATACATAAAGCTCCTCTCTGGTCTTCTTCTGGACCGCCCATCTCTCCTCTGTCCGTGTCCAAACTGTATCTCCAGAACATCCACCATGCGAGTTCCTCTGATGGCCTCCTTCCTGATCCTCTCCGTTCCTCCCAAAGAGGAACCTCCCCATCTTCTATCTGCCGCCTCCTGTCTTCTTCTCCGGACTCCATGGGTGCTTTCACTTCCATCTTCTCCACCGTCCTTTCATTCTGATATTCTTTTCTCCGCCCGTACATTTCCTCACCTCTTCTTCACCCTCTCTGTTGCTATGGTCTTCTATGGTCACCTTCTACTTCATCTCCTCTCCCTGTAGCCTCACCGTTCCACTTGGGCCGCTGTCATGCACACACATGGATTCTGTCTCGCTAACCTTCGCCTCTGTCCTCGGCAGGGCGAGATGTTCCTCCACCTGCTCTCGCCGCAGATCACAGTGTCATCTGCAAACATCTCACTGCATCTCACACCTGTGAAGAGTCAGTAAAGTCCCGCCCCAAAGTCAAACCTCCAGCTGTTCCCTGCGGCTCATCGGCTTTCAGGAGAAGGAACTCTAAACCGTGTCAGATGAGCCAACGTGGCCACTCCGCTGACCTAAATAGAAAGTTCCTTTTGGGTTTCAAGGCACGAAAGACTCCATCGGTCTACATGCGCTAACAGCGGGGCGTTCTAGCTGTGTCTCTGTTGCTAGGACACCAGAGAGGAAGTGATGCATATCTATTTGTTGCTAGCGGCGATCATCGGCGGCCGATGCTCATCCGACTCCCTTCGCTTTGATTCCCCGGCGTTCTTCGGCGATCTATTTTTTCCAGTGTCCTCCTACCTCGGTCCATAGGTCACCCCTTCCGGGCGCAAACACCGGGAAGTCCAGATCTCCACGTCGGTGCGAACACTCCGTCCCTCGGGCCTCGGCTCCTCGCGACCTTGCGGCGTGTCTCCGCCGGCGTCTTTGAGGCCCCCGGGGGGGGGCGGGACTCGGTCAGAAGAATTACAGCGCTTATGCAACGCGAGCTGAGCAGAGGAAGCGCCTCCTACGAGCTGGTCTTTGCAGGGGTTACAGCGACGGACGTTTGCTTGCTTTGGGACGACGTGGAGGTTCGGATGAATCAGAACGAGCGCCGTGATAAAGCTTCAGATTGTCGTTCGGCGTGAGGAACATCTGATTACCTCGTTGCTAATTGATCTCCGGACGCCACCAGGCTGCAGATGTTTCCAGACTTTGCTATTTGTTCAGAAATACACATCCGTGTCAATAGCGGGACATTGTGTGTCACGGATGATTTGAGTAAAGACGACAGCTGGAGATTCTTCGCTGTCATTTATAAGGTGTCCCGATTTCAACATCTGAATCATGCGACCTTCCCACATTTGCTCCCTTGGGGGCTGCAGGGGCTCAGCTGGTGGAGCGAGCGTCCTTCCAAGCGGGAGGTTGGCGGTTCGATCCTCAGCTCCTCCCGTCTGCGAGCCCGACCGTCCTCGGGCAAGACGCTCGACTCCTTGCTAGCGCCTTGCTAGCGGCTCCGCGTCTGTGAATCAACATGGAGCATCTACAAAACACCAAAAGGTGGAGAACATTTACTCCTTCTTGATCTTGAAGTCTAATGTCGACCTCACATCGTCTCGGTTGCTAAGACAACAGTGTCGTGTGGAAGTGTTAGCTCGTGTACGACAACAAGTCCGGCCGGATGTTATTTCTACGGTGCCCAATCCCGACCCGGTGGTCTGATGATCCTTTCCAAGTCAAGGGTGCCCAGTACGTGGATCGCGATCTACCGGTCGGTGGCGAAGGTGGTGTCGATCACACGGTATTCCAAAAATCCAGGTCAGCCTATCGTCCGTCCTCACAGTGAAATGTGTCTCTTCCTGGGCGCGCAGGGCGGCCCGTGAGACCTCTGCATGCACGGGCGAAAACTCCAGCGAGCTACCCGGCTCGCTACCCGCTGTCCTCCTGTTCATTCCTTCTGAGCTTCAGAGAGGTTATTAAGATGAGTGGGGGAGCCGGAGCAAGTAGGAAGACAAGAACCGACCACTTCCATCGGGAGGAGAATCTGCCAGTCAATCACGGCTAAACTGAAGAAGAGAAATGTGGAGCCATGTTTTCGGACCGTTTGTAAAAACGACGACTTCCCTTCGAAAGTCAATTTGTGACTCTAGACAATTAACACTTTAATATTCAATGGCGGCCGCCTGCAGGTGCTCAAGCCACGCCCCCTGAGAACCGGGCCAATGAGAGAGCCCGGGGACTCTGGAGAAGATACGAGGTTCCTATCATGCACTGTGAGGGACTTCCCTCAGCAGCTTCACTCAGAGCTAGGCTAGCGCTAACTGTACGCTAATGCACGGCTATTCTTGAACAGAGAAGTAACGATCGATAAGTGAGGGTTTCACTCCAATTTATCAGCGTCTGTTACAGTTTCGCCCGGCTCCAGTGTGGCGCCAGAGTGTGTGTGTGTGTGTGTGTGTGTGCGTAGGTGTGTGAGGGTTTAATGAGGCGCTCCGAACTCCGGCCGTCAGAGCGCCGCAGCTTCGAGTCTCAACCCGCAATGCACAAGACCGAGAGGAGAAACTTCACTTCGCTCGCGGAGTTTGTTCTCGTGTGCGTTGAAGTCGAGGGTTCAGGAGCGGTTTGTGCACATTAGCTTCCATCGGAGCTCTTCAAGAAGTGTCCAGCTCCAATTCACTTCCGTGACGTGAACCTGAAGCACCACGACAAACCGCGGACGCCATGGAGGTGGAATAGTAACAGATGGGTGAGGTGTTTTATCTTCTGCCTGCACCGCTCGGCTGTGTGAAGAACACCATTAGCATCTAGCAACGCCACACTTATTCTGGACAAAATGCAGATGTTCCTCTGAGGGGTAGCAGGACACATCTTGGACCTCCAATCCCTGCTTCTGTCCACTTTGTCCCCAGAGGAACATCTGACCAGTGACCACAGTAGGCAACAAGTATCTGGCCTGAAGATAAAGGTGGCAACAAGTATCTGGCCATGAGTTGGTTTATGAGTTCCACGAGTCACCAAGTTCCTCTGGAAGCGTACAGTGACCCTGCCTCGGAGTAGGAGCCGAGATGGTTTCTAGGAGCTGAAGATCTCCGGTTCTTCTGCTGTCTGAATCCACCGAGAAACACCTCGCTCCTGAAAAGGTTGTAGATGGTGCGGTGAGAAAGCATCTGCGCTCACACCTGCCGACGCCGCAGCTCTGTATCGTCGCATCTGCTGTCGTGGACGTCGGCACACGGGGGGTCGCGACCCTTGTTTATCTCCGAGATCTGAATCCACGGCCGCGCCCTCAAAGGTCAACCCCCCCCCCCGACCTCCTCCGGGTGGAGAACATAATAATCCCGCGGCTAATTACCAAGCCGTGAACCGCCTACGGCGAGCACCTTCGGCCTCCGTCATGCCCGTCGTCCGCATGTCAACGTCCCATAAACCCGGGTGGGCTCACGGCAGGAGGCCGTCGATACGTCCGGCTCGCCATTGATTTTCCACATCTGCATTCCGGCAGCGCACGTGTGATGGAGTCGTCAGACAGCTCCCACTTCCACCCCGACTTTGAAGACAACTTAACCAGGGGGCGAGTGACACACACACACACACACACACACACACAAAGCAGACCAAAATGTGAGCAACTTTGAAGTAAATAAAGCGATAGGAGGCGCCGGGGCAACAAAGAGAGGGGGAGGGGAGGAGAGGGAGGCCAGCAAAGATCAAAGCTGGATTGCTCTTCAAGTTGCATACTGATGGACATTATGCCAACCCAGTGTGTGTGTGTGTGTGTGTGTGTGTGTGTGTATGTGTGTGTGTGGAGTGAAATTCATTTATGCAGCAACTCCATAACAGAGCTTATCTGAGGACATTTCTTTCCTGGCATAATATAGTGGGACTAATAAAACTAGGTGTGTGTGTGTGTGTGTGTGTGTGTTACAAATGTCAATCATTGCTCAGGGATGTGAACACACTCCTACTTTGCTCATTGCCTTTAAGAATCACACTTGATGTCCAACAAATGGACATTTTAAGGAAGAAACTCGGAAGAGACCGTTTTAATTGAAGCAGCTTCTTCTCCCCTCAGCCAATCATCTGCCTCCATCTAAACTTCTCCTCTCACAACAACAACCTTCCTGTCCTCCACAAACCTCCTCTCTGGACCTTCCTTCCACCCAGACCTTCTCCATCCCTCCTTCATGTCGGCAGCTTCTTCCATGCTGTGTCCCTCTGACGCCTCCTTCCTGATGCTCTCCATCGTGGTGGCTCCAGAGGAGGAGCTTCCAGCTCTGCGTCCTCATCTTCTCTGACACGTGTAGTCAAAGCGTTGAGAAGAAGGCGTGAACGTGAGCGGATCCTGATGGGGGGGCCACAGGTGGGGCGCGGGGGGGCCCGCCGACCCCCCGCTCCGCTCCAATAGCCCAGCACATGGGGTTCCGGCCCGACGTCCTCGGAGGGGTTTATGAATCTCCGCCGCTGTCGTGACGCATCGCCGTCACTCCGAAGCCAGACGGTCACCGAGCCGCCGCCGATATTAATTGCTGCCGGTTTAATTGAAATCCACGGCGAACGCGTTCCAGTCTGACGGATGCAAACTGACAGCGGAGTAAAAATAAATGTGGAGTCGCTGGAGATTCTCATTCATCACCAGGCTGCATGTGAACGCGGTGATAACAGAAACACTCACCTCCTCGCCACTGCACTCACATTCCTGCTTTCTGCACCGTGTGTGTGTGTGTGTGTGTGTGTGTGTGTGTGTGTGTGTGTGTGTGTGTGTGTGTGTGTGTGTGTGTGTGTGTGTGTGTGTGTGTGTGTGTGTGTGTGTGTGTGTGTGTGTGTGGCTTTGAAGAGAAAGTGAGGCCTCATTTATACTAAATGCTAAATATGATCCAGCTGGAATTCCGTTCCAGGAAGTGGCCTCCTCCCGGGGAACCTTCTCGCTCTGCATTCCCACAGGAAGTGAGGGGCCGCTGTGACGCCAGCGTCTGTGACGTGCACCTTCAGCTCCACTCTGAACAAACCAGCCCAGAAGAAGAAGAAGAAGACGATGCGGACGCCGTGGAGGTGGAAGCTACCTCACTATCACACAATAACCATGGGCGATGAGATGGTCGAAGGGTTTTTTATCTCCTCCCTGCATCGTGAAGAGCCCTGTTAGCCGTTAGCTAACTCCACACTGGACCTGGTCCTAAATGTAGATGTTCCTCAGCGAGGTGTAGCAGGACAGAAGAGCTTGGACCCCTTCTCACTGCTTCTGTCCATCTTGTCCCAAGAAAACATCTGAGCAGCTCCCAGGATAGCCTTTAGAAACGGCGCTCATGAGCTCCACCAATAGTAAGGAAGCGTAGGAAGACCCTGCCTCGGAGAAGAAGATGAGATGGTTCTAGGAGCAGCAGAAGCACCAGGAAACAACCTCAATCCTGAGATAATTCCAGGATCTGCAACAAATTGGTGCAGTGAGAAGGAGGTTGATGGATGTCCTGCGGTGGGTCTGCATGCAGGCCGTCTTTCAGAGAGTGTGTGGCGTTTCAAGGTTCCTGCCAAACGGTCGAGGCGTCTCTGAGAGGAGAAGGTGGAGGAGATGGTGGAGGAGATGGTGGAGGAGATGGTGGATGCGACAAACGCCGCTGCCTCGCCATCCCTGCGAGCGGCGCCACCGGTTCCAACAAAACCAACGGCTTCTCTTTCTTTTCATGTTTTCGGCGCCGCTTTTAAGTTGCACAACACAAACAGCCGGGAGGCGAGTGGAGGGGGGGAGGCGGCGAATTGATTAGGACACACACACACACACACACACACACATAGAGCCCCCTGGTGTGTGTGTGTGTGTGTGTGTGTGTGGATGCACGTTCAAACACACACATACTTGAGGAGATGTTACACAACACCTCGCCGTTTCCTGCTCCCAGGCTCCGCCCCCTCCCCGCATCGCCGCTCGGCCGAAAATGGATTCTCACTGCTTTTTGATTTCCTCTGCGTTCCTCTGCTTCTGAGGAGCATCAGGAGGGCGGAGATGTTGGCCTCCCGTGGCCTCCCGCGCCATGAACGTTGCATCCATCTTGGAGGAGCCGGTCCTTCTGCTGGAGAACCAGGGTTTGATTACAAGATATGATTCGAAAGCGTTAGGAATGGGAGGGGCCTTAGGTGGTCTTAGGTGGTCTTAGGTGGTCTTAGATGGTCTTGGATGGTCTTAGGTGGTCTTAGGTGGACAGGAGCTCAGTCTGAAGCTGAGCTCCATGACTTGGGATGGATGACATTGGGTTCAGCAGCAATCTTCTCCCATGCGATGTCCCTCTGATGGACTCCTTCCTGATCCTCTCCATCCTCCTCCCACCCAAAGAAGAACCTTCCAGACCACACCAGGATCTCCTCGATGGTGCCGCTCGGAGGTCTCGGACAGACAGAGGAGGTGTCTGTATCAAAATGCAGTATCGTTGAAGACGGCTCCTCAAGGCGACCTTCTGGAACTCTCCGTCCAGCCGTGGTCTTCTCTGATGCTGCAGCGCTTTGGATTCAAGGCGGCCGTCGGCTTCCGGATGAAGCCTCGTTCGAGATGATTTTTTGTGTCCTTGCGTTAAGAGATGCTGGCAGAAGCCCGTCGGCGCCGGCCGGCTGACGACCGGGTGCAGGTGGTCGGAGCTCAGCTGCGTTGGATCAGTCCTTCCACATCATGAGCAGATCCAGGACCGGGAGCAGACGCCGGCTCCATGGCCTCTCGCTGCACGGACCTTCTGCAGGACCAAGAACCCTTCCAGGAAGGTGGTTTTCTCTTGGTTCAATCAGACAGTAGAAGAAGCAGGGACCGTGGACCTCAGCTGCTGGAACCATCTCAGCTCCTACTCCGAGGCGGATCTCCTTTTGGTCCTGCAAGAACTCACATATGAATGTGAATGAGCTCATAAGTCATGGCAGATCCTTCTTGCCGTCTTTGAAATCCGCCGTGGTCTCTGGTCAGATGTTGTCTCGGAACAAGAGAAATGGAGCGATGAAGAAGTCCAAGCCCTTCTGTCCTGCTTCGCCTCAAAGGGTCTCCAGGCCTGGCAGAGGAACATCTATATTGTAGCCAGAATAAGTGTGGAGTTAGCGAACCCCGTTAGCTAATGGCTAACGGGGTTCTTCACACGGAGAAGATCAAAACCCTTCAACCGTCTGATAGTCCATGGTTATTATTCCATGAGCGCTGTGGCAGCTTCACCTCCAGGGTGTCCACTGGGTGTCTTCCTCTTCTCCTTCTTGGACGGATTGTTTCTGAGTTTGGTTCCCGGTTGGATTCCCACAGGAGCCTTTCCATGTGGAACCTCTGTATTCACACGTCACGTGGCGACATGCAAACATTCACCCTCTCATTCACACGTCAGGACCGTGCAGGGTCTCCAGTGAACCTCCTGCACGTGTTTGGAGGAGCCCGGAGAACCCTGAGGAACCCCACGTGGAGAACATGGGCGTTCAGCGCCCTCAGCGCTGCAGCTGGAGCAGACGTGTCCTTGAGTGACGGAGCGATGCTTTGTGATTGGACACGCTTTGATTGGCGGCTCGCCGTTTCCTCCTCTGATGTTGGAACGTTGGAACGACATGGAACATCGGCATGGAGGTGTGGAGGTGCAGGCAGGTGGAGATGCAGGCAGATGGAGATGCAGGCAGGTGGAGATGCAGGGGGTTTGGGCCGGAAAGTTGCCGTTATGCTGATCCAGTTCAGGTTACAAGGAAAAAATCCATTTGCATGCGAATCGCTCTCTGTTGCGTCGGATGCGCGGCAGGCAAACGCCTCCCAGCTCCACCTCCACCTCCACCACCTCTAGATCCACCTCCACCTCCACCTCCACCACCTCTAGATCCACCTCCAGCTCCACCACCACCACCTCCACCTCCTCCACCTCCACTTCCAGTTCCCCCTTCACCTCCTCCTCCAGCTCCTCCACCACCTCCTCCTCCAGCTCCACCTCCAGCTCCACCTCCACCTCCACCTCCACCACCTCCACCTCCAGCTCCACCTCCACCTCCACCTCCATCACCTCCACCACCTCCTCCTCCAGCTCCAGCTCCAGCTCCAGCTCCATTCATGGCTGCTTGTCTTTGAGGAAGGAAACAGTAGTTGGGATGGAGACGCCTCGGTGTCACGGCCGCAGCACCGATTGGATTGGATGGAAAAAAAAGAGTAGAAGGGAAGTGTTGGATTTAGAGAGTCGGGATGTTTGTTCCGTCGCCACGGTGATCTCCACATCCCCCATCACCTCCTCCTCCTCCTCCTCCTCCTCGCCATTCCACAGCCAGCTGTGTGACACCGCTAATGACGCCGAGAAAGCACGCCGTCAGCACATCCCGCGCGCCGCCGCCGGGCCACGGTTACATAAGCCGGTTAACAAAGCGAACTCGCTGCCACGTCAAGCCCTCATCATGAGGTGGACGGAGGGAAGAGAAGAGGAGAGACACCAAGATGATGTCAACGTCTGGACGCCGACTTCAGCCGTCACACCCTACAACTCAGCAACACACAATCCTAATAGCATTCATTCATTCATTCATTCATTCATTCATTCATTCATTCATTCGTTTGTTCGTTCGGTCGTTCATTCATTCGTTCATTCATTCATTCATTCATTCATTCATTCATTCGTTCATTCATTCGTTCTCCGTCTGTTCGGCTTCTTCTGCGCTGGAGGTCTCAGGCCTGCAGGATCCCATCTGGAGTTGGATGGGAAGCAGAGATGTTCACCCTCTCACTCACACCTGATATCACTCTCACAAACATCACTCCTCTGTGGGGATCCAACCTGGGAGGGAGAAGCTTCGACCACGTGGCCATGCTAATATCTAAAAATATTCCCTGTCCTGATTGGCTCACGGGTGCTGCTTTTTTTCCCGACGCCTCCGAAAGCGGCGAGGAGGGTCGGCCGCCGCGCTCTCAGCTATCAGGGGCCCCAATTAGAGGCACCAGGTAATTAAGCACAATTAGGAGATTAACGTCTGTGTTGGAATAAAAACGACAGACCTCACATCACTTCCACCCAAAGGCGCACAAAGGCAGACACACACACACACACACACACACACACACACACACACTTTCTCCCTCCGTCTCCCGGCTCCATCTTGGCTCAGCGTTAATGTATCTTTTAAGACCTCTCTTTTCTCTTTTGCATCGCCGCTTAAAGCCGCAGATTCTCTTTTACAATCTAGATCCCCCCCGCTGCCTTCATCTAATCTTTATTCTCCAACACACACACACACACACACACACACACACACACACACCTCAAGGTCACAGGAGACACCATGGATGTGAAGGCAAACGCAATTACATGTGGAAACCCACCAACAGAGGCCCAATAGACCTGATCATCCTCAGAACACGTGAACTAAGGATGGCACACACACACACACACACACACACACACACACACACACACACACACACACACACACACACACACACATTTGAGGGATGACCCATGGAGCTACAATGCTAGTAGGTATGTGGTGCGCTAAATGGTACTTTGGCTTAATAAAGTTGGGTTCCCTTTTCTCTGAGTGTGCAGGAGAGCGGTGTGTGTGTGTGTGTGTGTGTGTGTGTGTGTGTGTGTGTGTGTGTGTGTGTGTGTGTCGCCATCAATTATAGATGTGTTAGCTGTATCCACACCCCGGAGCTTTGCATGTAAACCCTCTCTTTGATGGTGATCGCGCGCTGCATTGATTTGCACCAAACAAGATGGGGAATTTGTGTTTTTCCTGGTTATGAGCGCTGATATTCGTAAGCGCCCGTGTGTTTTTTAGTGCCCACCCCTGCACGAGTAATACCCTATCATGCACGTGTGTGTGTGTGTGTGTGTGTTTGATGGCATGATTGGTGGTGAAAAATGGAGTGGATGCACATGCGCTAGCCTTGATTTGCTTTTTGTCTGCAATATTACATAACAAAAAAAAACTGGCACACACGGGGGTATAAACAAAAAAGAAAAAAAAAAAAAAAAAGAAGCTAAAAGAGAGAGAAAATTAAAAAGCAGAAGGATCCGGCCCTAAACGTGGCCAGATGCATCGCCTTAATGGAATATGCTACAGTACAATATAGTGCCGAGGCATTTAGGGATCTGCCTTTGTCATTAGGCAAATTAAATCTTCTTAATGTTCCCTCTGTTTGGTAATGGAGGCTCCTCTGTCATCCTCCTCCTCCCCTGCCTCGCTCCCTGTCGAGTCTTCCTCTGGCTTCCCCGTGGCGCTCCGAGCCGTCTGGCGTCCGCCGCCCGAGCTCTAAGTACATCTCGCCGCAGTGCCGTGAGACCCCCCCCCCCCCTCCAGCGACAGATATTTGTCCAGGACGCACCTGGGAGTGGATTCCTGGCGAGCGTGGAATCACAATGAGAGGCGCATTTCAAATTGCACGGACGCTGTAACGCAAGTGTTACTGTATATCGGCGTGCCGGTGCGTCACCGCCGTCTCCGCACCTTCGCCTCGCCTTCCATTAACGGTCAAACACCTCAGGCACATTCTGGACGCCGTAATGGATTCTTTCTTTGCCGATGGATTTAAAAACATTTTTTTTTTTTTTTCTGCGAATCGATGTCTTCTGCACTCTTGAGTTTACCAAGGATTCATCCATCGGGGTCGGAGTCCAAGGTGCTTCTGAGAATGTGCAGCTGAAAGAGATGTAATCACACGGCAGGGTGGTGCAGAGGTTAGCCCCGCCCCCTCGCCGCCAGAAGGTCCCCGGTTGGATTCCCGCACCAGCGTGGGCTTCCTTCTGGTTCAATGCAGGAAGAGGCCGTGAATGTTTGCTCGTCTCTATGACGTCTCTCCGATCAGAGCAGGGATAGGCTCCGCCCCCTGGACCCTGGAGCGCAGGATATCCGGCGTGGATCATGAGTGAACGAACAGCCTCCTAACAGCGGCGGTGACGAGGCCCCCAAACCGCCTCCCCCGCCCGCCGCTGCCGACTGATAAACAAACCCAAGCGCGCAAATTATCCGCGGTGACGAAGGCGAGGCGACACCTGAGCAGCACCGCGCGCCGCGGGGGCGGATCACCCCGGAGCGTCCGGGACGCAGCGGCGGGAGCCGTGCAGAACCGGGAGCTGAAACTGGGGCAGAATTGCAAAACGCCGGAGAGCTCGCTGCTTGGAAGGAGGGGGCAGGAAGGACAAGAGGGGGAAGACGGGCGCGGCGGGGGGGCTGGAGGAGCGCGAAGCTGCGTGCGGTTGCACCTCACGGCCTGTGAGGGGCGCCAGAGATGCAGACTTCCTACCGTTACTTCACCGTCCCTGTGTGGATACACACCGATCACGCTGTTCTTTCACACTAACACACACACACGCACGTACGAGTGTTTCCTTTCCCCGCCTCCTCCCTTCGGACGTGTCGCAGAGGAGGCGGGAAGGGGCTTCCTGCCCCCCCGCCCCGCCCCGCCCCGCCCCGCCCCGCCTCCCGCTCGGCCATCTCTTGTCTCCGACAGGCCGCGTTGAACTAGCGGCTGATCGGCGGTGACAGCGTGAAGGCGCAGCGTGTAGCGAAGGCTAATTGATGTGGACTGACTTGGGAGAGAGTGTGTGAGTGGTGGGGGGGGCAAAGATCATGCTAGGACATGAGGAGGTGGTATCTTTCAATGGGGACGAGGAGTCCTGGTAGAATAATAAAAAAAGGCCTCGCCGTTTTGCACGCGACCTTGTATTGCATTTCCTCAGTTATATCGCCGGGATGTTTTTGAGCGAGCGTGTTTTCCGTGGTTTAAATCCTGAGTATTATTGTGCGACAAAAACAACATGGCGGCCGAAGCAAAGCATCTAAAGAAATAGGTCCCGCGAGGATGTTCTCCATCTTCTTCCGCTGGATCAGGAAGACCCTGGTGTGTGTCTCCGGCGCCGCGGGGCTCGTTGTCGTAGAAACCGTGTCGGTGAATCACAGGACGATCGAGGCTCTATTTACTCGCACCTCGGTCGCAGGGCGGACGCGCATGGACGTTCCACGTGAAGACGCAAACGACTTTGCATAAGTGTGGATAATATGCCTTCTCCGCGTCTCCTAATGCCCTCCCCGTCTCCGCCGATAGGCTAACCTCGCGCATATTTCCCCGCGCCATTAAACCCGAGTGTTGCGCCGCCCCGGCCAGGGGAGTCCGCACGAAATCATTTTTATGGTCGGACGCGCCGGCGCAATGGCGGTCCCCGGCGTCCATAAAGAAGAGGAGCCCATCATGCCAGATAGTTGATGGTTAGCGCACGTTCTCGCCGCGGTCGTGAAATAGAAGGCGGCGCTGCAGGAGAATTGCTGAAAATGAGCATTTAGAGTCGGGTTTTTGGGTAAAAGACGGCACTTCGAATCAAACCGGCCCTTTCGTTTTCCCTCGACTCTCTGAGTTATTTTAGTTGAAGTGCATTGGATCGGCCGAGCGCGTTGGAGTTCCCTGCTTTCCCTCTTGCTTAATTAAGCACTTTCACCGCCAAACAATCATCCCCGCTCCCTACTGGCCGGGCTGTACTGGGCAGCACTGGGCTGTACTGGGCTGTACTGGGCAGCACTAGGCAGCACTGGGCAGTACTGGGCTGTACTGGGCGTTACCCGGCTCGAGGACGTGCCTCGGCCTCCCGCAAGATGTTTCGCCCGAGTCCTTTGCTCGAGTGTCCGAGTCGGTCCTGCCGAGCGCGCAGAGCGGTGCCACGAGATCCGAGCAGATATGGTCAGGACTCTGCCGTGCCCTTATTAGTTAGCATCACTCTAATCAGATAGAGGGAACGATGGGCGCCACGGTTCGAGCCGGGGCGCTTTGTGCGCCGGCGAGTCGATATCTGGTGGGCCGCGGTCGCCGTGCGACGCTAGATTCGAGCCGAGACAAGCCGGAGAAAAAGCAGACTGGAGTTAGAGTCGATTTATTTCTGTTTATGTTTGCGTCTGGTCAGCAGCCGGAGTCGGACTCAGTATCTCCTGACAAGTGAGCGAAGACCGCAGCTTGTTTTCCCAACATCCCGTTCCTACACGTGACTTGTTTTTCAAGTTTTTCTTTATCTCAGCCTCTGTGTGGTTGAAGACCTCGCCGGCATCTGGAACTGCGTCCTTAGAGAAGAAACCTTTTGTGATTCCCAGAAGGGGTTTGGGAATAAGGCAGTTTCTTGGTGAGCGCAGGAACCAGAGGCCGTGGAGCTCCTGCCCCAGAGCCCTTTTAGCTTCTCCCATAGCTTTACTGGTGATCGGTGGAACCCGTGAGCCACGGACGCTACAGGGTACTTCACTGCTGGTCTTAAAAGCTATCCTGGTCACCGCTCGGATGTTTTCTCGGGACAAAATGTACAGAAGTGGCAAGAAACGGAGCGACGAAGACACCCAAGGCCTTCCGACCCGCTGCATCTCAGAGGGGTTTCTGGAGATCTCAGAGGAACATCAACACTTTGGCCGGCCTTCCTCTTCTTCTTGGGTGGTTTGTTTGTCCGTCACCGCCTGAGGGAACGTCCAACTGGAAGGTTCCCCCGAGGAGGCTCCTCCCTGGAGCCAAAGTCTTCTTAGACCTGTTCTGTCAGGAAGCGGCTTTGGGTCTCGGAGTCCTGGAACGAAACGTAGTCGAGCTCTCGGACGCCCCGATGTTTATCTGCTCTGGAAAGCCGGCGGACTTGGATTCGTCTCCGAAGACGAACCCGTTTTGATAAACCGTTCCAACTGAACCCGATAAATTTGATGGTTCTTTTCATCGGAGGGCTTTCATTTTCTTGAGCAGATGCCTCCGCCTGCTCTGTTTTCATGTTTTTCATCCGTGGAGGTAATTAACGTCCGCTCGGGTCCAGACGGTCCACGAAAACTCCCAGGAAGGTTCTTTGAAGCGCCGCCGTTTGTTCCGGTCACATTTCCTCCCACTGGACTCAGACCCGGGTCTCCTCGGAACCCACGTTCCTCCAGGTTCTGACTTGCAAACAGCCTCCCCTCTCCCGCCAGAAACCTTGATTATTTTTATTATTATTGCAGAAACGCTCACAACATGCATGCCGGAATCCAAAATGGCCACCGCTGTATTCGGTGATTAGATAACTTACTGGTGCAGAGTAGAGTTTGTGTGTGTGTGTGTGTGTGTGTGTGTGTGTGTGTGTGTGTGTGTGTGAGAGATCGGGCTGTTTCGGAGGAGGCCCCCCCCCCAGCTGCCGTGCTAATTGAGGCGTGGAGACGGAACCCCAGCCAGATGGAGGGAAAAGATGCCGCAAATTGATTCCTCGCATTTGTCTTCATTAGGTCTGGGCTTCGGGGCTTCGGGGCTCCGCCAGGAGAAGGCGGGAAGACGAGGGCGGCGCAGACGCCGTGATGTCGAAGGTGGAATCGTCCGCGCCCAGAACAACACGTCGCCTCTTCCGGGGGTTTCGAACCGGAAGAAAGAGCAGCCCGACGGTTGTTTCTCGCCCCGGCGGCGGTCGTTCCTCCGCTCCCGCCGCCACCCCGCCCTCGCCCGTCTACTCCGCCTCTCAATCAAACCGCGGCCTCCGGCGGCGCTCAGCCACTTCTCTGACACTTTCAATTAGATGTTAGCGAGAGCCCGAAAGGTGCGCCGCCGCCGCCGCCGCCGCCGCCTCGCTAGCGACCAAACTTTTCACGCCGGCAACGTCAACCTCCCGAGCGACGATATTCCTCTCGGTGATGCAGCGATAGCAATTAGCATTCGGCCCTCCTGCACCCCCGGGCTCCGGCCTCCTGCTGGGGGTCGGGACCACACGCATTTTTCATCGCTGCCGTACAGCGGCTCGACAAATCATCAACACAGCCGCGTGTGTGTGTGTGTGTTAGCATATTTGGGGAATGAGGGGGTGGTGTTTGGAATGTGCTGCATGGCGCTTACATGGGAGGAGGCGGGGTTCGGGGGGCAGGCGGGGGGGCAAATGCCAACGTTGGTTAGCTGAAGGTGGGAGGATGTCGGGGGTTGAAGCTTCATCCATTATTTGTGCCATGTTACCTGGATTATGTGCAGACAGACTGGAAGTGTGTGTGTGTGTGTGTGTGTGTGTGTGTGTGTGTGTGTGTGTGTGACTTAGGCCTGTCACCAAGCTGTCTGGAAAGGGATTTTTTTGTCTTTTTTTTTTTTTATCCCTCCGTCTTGTCTACCTCGCCCCCTCCCCTCCTGAAAACACACACCCGTCCTTTCTTTTCTCGTCATCCCGCCGTCGCTCCCGCATCCCTCGGCTTCCCGCGGCGCCGGCCCAAATCCTTCTTTCTTTCTCTCTGCCCATCCATCCATCCGCCCCCCCAGCCGTGCACTCCTCTGTTCTGCGCTGACATTAAGCAGCTTAGTGCGTGTCTGCTCGCAGGCTTACAGTGCGGCGGATGCAGAGTTTTACTGTCACTCCTCACACAGGTGCTTTGTGAGTCAGAGTCAGCGATTCATGTGTCCGACGTCTCACGCGTCCGTTTTGAATCCCCGGACCGGAGACGGGGATTTACGTCCCGTATTCACGCTCGGCGGCGGCGGCGGCGGCGGTACGGGGCCGCTCGGGCTACTAAAGGTTTTATTATTGGAAGCCTGGCGCTCCGTGGCCGAAACTACACCTTTCTTGCACCAGGGATCGGTTTTATGCTTGAAAATGTTCCCGCGGGCCGGCTAGAGGCGCGGGGGGGCCGGTGATAAACCTTTTGTCACGTCACGGTATTTAATCTGAATATAACCGTTTCGCTTTATATTAGGCAATTACACCATGAAGTGCGGCAGTAAGGCCGAGGCGGAAACGCTCGTTTTTCAAAATAACATCTGGAAGGGCCAAGAAACTATCGTTTGTGCCGAGAAAGGTTTTCTTTGCGGACCAAAGGACGACCCGGGTCTAGCGGGCCTGGACGGACAGACGTGGCGCGAGCGCAAGTCGGACGCAGGGAAAACGAAACGAATAAAAAACCCAAACGTGGGAAGAACGAGACGCTGCTTCCATCTGCCGAACTCACAAACAGCTTCAACACACCCGCAATTTTAGGTTCCTTACAAGTTGATATTGATTTTTTACTAATTATTCAGGTGTGAAAAGTCACATAGAAACGCGTGTGTGTGAGCGTGTGTGTGAGAGATAATGGGTGACTGCTTTCTAGTCCAAGATGAAACCATTTAGCTCGTTAACCTGAAGCTGATCATTCAGTTTGACACACACACACACACACACACACACACACAAACAACTTACCTTTTGTGTGGTGTGTGTTATACTTGGCTATGACAGCTCTGGTGTGTGAGTGGTTGAATCTGTGAGTGTGTGAATGGATGAATGTGTGAGTGTGTGTTTAGTGATGGAGACCAAAGGTCAGACACTCCAGAGACACTGAATGTTTGTATTTTCATTGAAGTGTCCAGATGATGAGAGGATCTGAGAACATGAAGTCTGTCCACCTGGCCTCCCCTCTGCTCCTCCACCTCCATCCTTCCCTCCATCCTTCTCCTCCATCCTTCTCCTCCATCCTTCTCCTCCACCTGCTCTGCTGACGCTCTTTGTTTTTCCTTTCCATGTGTGCTAAAGCTGCCGTGGATGTTTTTTTGGTGTTTCGGCAGGAAGGTCCTGGTTCGGCTCTGCATCCCGCGAGCCGCTGCGTCCTCGGGGTCACGCGGGTCCTTCTGACCGGAGCTCACCGTAAGCTTGCTAAACACCTTCACCGTCTTCCTACCATTCCGATGCTTTACCTCGCAGCTCCTCCCATCCGGTCAAGGTTCATGTGTGAAGTGACGGCCCGTCTTCTCCGAGCCGTCACTTCCTGCCCGCTTTGACCTGGATATCACCATACGTCCATCATCGCCTCCTTTCCGATTTGATTTGTTTTCGCAAAGAGAGTCGGCGTTGCTCCGGAGGTTGACGTTTCCCTCCAGGCCGCTCAGACGAGCTCCTCTTCTGTGGAAGCATCAGGAAACCCTCCCTGTGTTTCAGAATAAACTTCAACCCGTCGCAGCGTTAGCCGAGCCCCGTGTTCCGCTGCCGTAGACTTCCTCTGCTCGGGTCCATCCCATCATGCACCTCTCCTTCCTCTCCTGTCTGCATCTCCATCCCTTCATCGGTGCTGGGAGGAACCTCATATCTGCTTCTGAGTCCCTGGGCTCTCATTGGCCGGCTCTCAGGGGGCGGGGCCTGACCTGCTTCAACGTCTCCCCAGGTGTGCATCATTGGGATTTCTTCTCTGAATATTCAAGCTGAATATTCAAGTTGATATTAGCCTGAAACTTTCATACTACTGATAAGGATGGTGGCAGATCATCGGTGCCTCCAAACCTTCGGACCTCCTCAGAGTCTCTCCTTCCTCCCCGCCGGTGGAGGCAGAAGGCTGCCCGGCTCAGCTGGCATCTGTCTGAGGTTCCTGCTCCGGCGAAAGCCAGTCGGTGTTTCCTGGTCGCTCTCGCCGGCCGCTCGCTCCCGGGGAACGTCGGGTTTCTGTCGAGCGTTTGTCGCGGACCGTCTCGAGGACGAAACCTGCTCCCGGACGCCAATGTGATCCCAAAATGGACCAAACGGTGTAATAAGTAGAGCGCTTTACGCGGGACGCCGTCGATCGTCCCTCTTCTCTGATGGTTATTTCTGTGCTCCCCGATGCGCCGACGCCCCTTTCCCTTTTTCCTTCCATGAAAACACCCGGACGTTAAAAATTGACACTATTAGCGAGGCATGTATTTGTAATTAACTGTGCCGCCTCTGCTGAAGATACAGCGGACAGATGTTTCATCAGAGTTGATGAAGGAAACAACAAACAGCTGCTGAGGGTCAGCGGCGTGGGGAGAAGCACTTAATGATGATATAATGCGCCGTAGAGCGTCTTGTCTTGTTCGTCTTGGAGGTTACATCCATACATGAGACTTTTTCCACAACAATACGGCGTGCGGTCCGTGCGCTCCGTCCTGCGGGCTCGGATGACGTCCGGTGATCCACCACGTTAAGAGCGGAAACACGGTTCACCCTGGTCTTAACCCATTTCATTACACGCCGACAGCAGAAAAATCATTACGCCGCTTGACCTTTAAAACTCACATTAGCTCCGCCCCCTCACCTCTGTCTGATTTGGCATTCAGAGCCGCCGGCTCCGCAGGATTGGATGTCACCGGTCACCCAGACTTTTTTTGTCTCTTGCAAGGGGAGCGAGCGCGCATAAATCATGGAATTAGTCCCTGGGATTCCGTGGTATGGCAGATACGAGTGACAGGAATGAGTTCCCGCGTCCGTATGCCTCCCTGGTGAGATGGTCCTCTGCATGTCCCACCGGGAGGACCTGGGAGAAGACCCAGGGGACGTCCATCGGACTGCCTCCGGACCCCCCTGGAGAGGCTGGGACGAGTGGACCGGGACGGGGGGGGTCTGGGTGTCACTTTGTAGGCCAGAAGACGGATGAATGAACGGGTTAGTGGTTCATCCATGAGCCGGAGGAGCGGCAGAACTCCAAGAGTGCAGGGCTCAGCGCAGAAATCGAAGTTAAACAAGAACCGACGGCCTTCACGGCGAGGACCGACGAAGCGGTTCTGCAGAGTCGCCGGCTTCGTTCTAAACGGTCGCTATCGCGAGACGACGGTGCACGTCGTCGTCGTCAAACAAGGGAGAACCAGCAGAAGGTTTCCTTCGGCTCCCCCCGCAGGCCGCCTGTGACGCCTTTCAAAGGCTCAAATGAGGCTTTCAGACGGAGCCATCGGGCGCAGAATGGAAAATTTCAAGGTTGTTAATGCCCTTGTTGTCTGCTGAGGGCTTAGCGTTAAGCTAACGGCGACACCGGCACGTCTCGAACATCGCCTGCGTATTTGTTTTCAAAGCTTCAGGGTGTTCTTTCCACCGGAAACAAACAGATCCTAAATACGCGGACGCCCATTTGCACCAAGTACTCAATTTTGACTCTCCAGCATCATCAGGTGCTGCCACTCTGCAGCAACCCACTCTCCTCAGTCTGCGGCGGGAGCAGATAGCAACATTCCCACCAAGCAGTAGGTGTTCTTCTCTTCAGTGAGTCACCGACGTTGAAAAACATGTCGTCGGACTAAGTTGAAATGACTCTCCTTCCGCGAGAAAAGCTGTGAAATGTTTACCGGCTCGTTCGAGAAGGCGCTGGGAAACCTGGGAAAGACAATTCGGGAGAGGAGAAGCAAGAGTTGCGTCGTAGATCGACTAATTCCTGGTCGCGACACAAAGCGGGCGCCGTCACCGCTCCTCGTCGTCCGTCTTTTAATTCACCGATTCCCATTTTGTCAGTTTTATAGCCTTTATGGGCCTAAAATGTACTTGCCTGGCAGTCGTTTGTTGCGGCCGTGTCGACCCAGGTGACTTTCCCAGATTCTCTTTAATGAGACGACCGTAGCGCTCGGAGAAAAACACGGATCGGCTTTTGATGGAAAGATATAAAGAGGGCGCCTTTGCGGGGAATTAGCGGGCGATGACAGAAAAAGGTAGCGGTGCCCGGATCACGGGAGGAAAATAGAAATGACAAAGCACTTCATAATATTTGATTCCTTCCTCCAGGCGACCGGGAAAATTCGCTTCCTAAACTTAAACGGGCTTTTCCGTCCGAGCGGCGCCAAGGAGACGGAGCGCTCGCTATCTGCCTTCTTTGTCCTATTTATATTATACGTCCGAATCCCCGGCGTCACGCATCGGAAAGCGGTTTACCCGTTTACTCAACCCGTTTACTCGGCGTCTGTGGAGACGACGCCCGGCCGAGCACGTCATCCGACCCGCCCCTGGATCCGGATCCCAGAGGATCCGCGGATGTCGCGGCGCCGAGGCCGGCTGACAGCCGCTGTCTGGAGCCTGTCGATGAACTCTGATTGACCTCCCTTCTGTTCGCCCAACCTCCCACATCGACAATTTCACGTTCTGCGCCGAGCATTGCTGTCATGCCACCTACCCAGAAACGCTCCGAACTTTTTACTTCTGACAAGTTCTTCCATCGTATTTGTAGCAATAGACTCGGGGAGCGGAAATTAACTCAAACTCCACACGGCACTCAACTGTTTGAAATGGGATTAAATGTACAGGCGGGTGTTTTTGGGTACGGGCGAGGTCGGGTTCGGTGGCGGCCCGGACCCGGAGCGGGTGCAGGATCCGGTGGCTTCATCTGGCCTGACGCGGCACAGAGCCTGAGGAGTTTTCGCCGTCAACCGGAATCGGTATCTCTGGCTTCTGCGGGAGCTTCCAGTGCAGAGGAACCTCGACTCATGAGCGCTACAACTTTGAGTTTTCCAACATCCGAGCCGTCGCTCGGTGGATTTTCCTTCCATCCGACCTGAGACGTAAAGTTTGTGCACGATACATTTGTAGTGGAGCCGCTGAGTTTGGGATAAAATCTCCCCCGACCCAAACCCTAACCCTAACCCTCGTCCGCCCATCTGCTCCGGCATCTTCGTCCTTTCCTCACGGTAAATTACGCATAATAAAAACTTTATTTCTTGAGGTTCTCTTTGAGTAGGGTTTGTTATTTTTTATACATTTATTTATAAAGAACAATTTTCTTCTTTAAAAACACAAAACAAAACTCGGGATCTGGAACAGATCGCTAGCGTTTCCATTCATTTCTTTGGGGACGTATGACGGTGTGTCACTGCAGGGGCCGGAGGTGGAAAAGCTTGTTATGGAAGTGATGGGTTGATATTTTGTGCAACAAGACGTCCATCAGCTACAGGAAGTGTTTGGGTCGTCGACCTCTGGCCGGTTGAATAGTACGGTTGGATCTGCAGGTGTGTGTGTGTGTGTGTGTGTGTGTGTGTGCGTGTGTGTGTGTGTGTGTGTGTGTGTATCTCAGTCATGAACATAACCAACCCTGAATAACCAATTCCTGTGCCTTGAGGACGAGTAGATAGAAGTTGATGTTTTCAGTCCTCAATGAAAATGCAAAAACAAGGTGTTGTGTGAGTGTGTTTGTGTGTGTGTGTGTGTGTGTGTGTGTGTGTGTTTATCCATCATTCAATTTCTTTCTGGCATTTGTTATGATAGATTAAGCCAAACGCTGCTTATGTCCCTCTCCCTTCTCGCCATTTTAACGATCACATAAATCATTTTTTCAGACCATATCCGCAGATTTGATTTGCTTTGACAGGAAGTGTGTTCACCCCCCCCCCCCCCCCCCCCCCCCCACACACACACACACACACTCCCCATCTGCACATCATGTAGAAATAATATGTCATCATATTTACATATCAATTGGGATTTCCCACTTTTCCATAGACTCCGAGGCCCTGGTTCAAAGTTCATCAGTGCACCTCCGTGCACTCTGGGCCACAGGAAACCCCAGAGATGTAGGTGTAGGACACCTGCCAGGCCAGAAGGGTGCTGCCATTCAATGACCACATAAAACCCAGGAATGGATAGAAACACTCCCCGATCTGGGCTCAGCTCTGAGCGTGGAGTCGCAGCGAGCAGTTAGGTGTTTGCACGGGGAACCACGAGATGGAGTTACTGGAAACCCTGTACTACAAGAAGGTTGACTTCAAAGATGATGTTGACGTGGAGCCCAGCCACTCCAAGAACTCCAGAGTACTCCAGAGTTTTGTGTAGTCCTATTGGAGTATTGTGGAGTACTCTGGAGTATTGTAGAGTGCTCTGGAGTATTATAGAGCACTCTGGAGTATTGTGGAGTCCTTGGGGTATTGTGGAGTCCTCCTGGGTATTGTGGAGTCCTCTTGGGTATTGTAGAGTACTCTGGAGTATCATAGAGTCCTCTGGAGTATTATAGAGTCCTCTGGAGTATTATAGAGTCCTCTGGAGTATTATAGAGTCCTCTGGAGTATTATAGAGTACTCTGGAGTATTGTGGAGTCCTCTGGAGTATTGTGGAGTCCCCCGGAGTACTGAGAATATGTGAAGTTCTCTGGGATATTATAGAGTCTTCTGGAGTACTGTGGAGTCTTCTGGAGTATTACCGAGTCCTCTGGAGTGCTCTGGAGTTGATCGTTGCAGTCAAGGCGTACCCACCTGTGCTTGGCAATCCACTCCAGCGTTGGTGTCCATGTCTTCTCAAATTTCTCTGCAGGCTGTTCACGTAACGCTCCGTTTTCAAGAGCGTCAAACACCGTCCATGCGTCCTGGAGCAGACAGATGGACAGAACCAAAGACCAGGTCAGCTCAGCAGGTTGCACCCATCCTCCTGTGAACATCTGATTCCACCGTTATCCCGCTATCTTATAGTACAGGCGCGGAACGCCTCGGCGGGAAGGTGGAATGATTTCCGATGAGGCGAACGAGGGTAATGGTTTGCTTTTACCTCGTTCTTTTCTGCATGTTTGTAGAACAACCTCCGGCGCTGGTTGGACAAAGGAGAAAAACGAATGGAAAAATAGAGAAAAGGTTTATCGGGCGGACGGACCGGCAGTCCCGTCAGGCCTCGTGTTTGAATATGGATTGTGCGGCGTGAACCTTGGCTGTGACGCTCTCTGATTGAGGTGGTTTGTATTCATGAACAGTCTGTTTGCCTTCAAACCGGAGGAAATGAAAATCACCTTGAAGAGGGTTTGGAACCTTGAATTGATTCGGGCGAGCGCTCGGCGTTGTACGATTGCTTGATTGCCGAACGACAAAAACGTGAAGGCGCGGAGTGATCGAGAAACATCCCGGCGTTCCAGAGATTTCCGTTCTCCTCATTTAGCCGATACCTAAGCAAAGGAGAAGGCCTCGTTCTTCCAAACTGCCGCTGTCAGATCGACAAGGTCTGCTGTTGTTCTTTGCTTTTGTTAAGTAGCTCTCAGCTGGTGAATGGAATAATAAATACCCAAGGAACGGATGTTTGTCAGAGCGGAGAACTTCACTGAGCAGAGGAGGAAGGGGTTCCACAAGACCTTTCACCTCCATGCAACATCTTCTAACTTCTAACCAACTACCTTCACATCCTCTCTCTCTTGATGTCCATCCATCTTCTCTTCCTCTAGACCTCCAATCCCAGCCTCCTTCTTCCAATATATTCACTGTTATGACCCAACCATCTCAGTCTGGCTTCTCTGAGCTTCTCTCCAAAACATCTAACATGTGCTGTTCCTCTGATGGACTCATTCCTGATCCTCTCCATCCTGGTCCCTCCCAAAGAGAACCTCCACATCTTCATCTCTGCAACCTCTAGTTCTGCCTCCTGTCTTCTGGTCATTGTCAGTGTTTGTAGATCATCTCACCAGTGTCTCCTCCGGCTTTCCTTTCCTTCAGACCGATGTTCTTCTATCTCTTGGTACCTTTTCTCCACCCATTCCAGCCTGCTTGAACCCGTCTCTCCACCTCTTCTCAACATTCTCCTCTGCTCTGGCCTGTTGACCCCAAACACCATAAATCCTCCACCTTCTTGATCTCCACTCCCTGCAGCCTCAGCGTTCCTCCTGGGTTCCTGTCATACTGTACATTCCGTCTCGCTGCGACGGACCTTCGTTCCTCTCCCTTCCAGAATAATATTTGCATGACGAGCAGCTCCTCAGGTTCAGGAGCAGCACCTGTTGAAGGGTTCCTTCTCCACCTCCGGCTGATGTTTGACCCTGGGACTTTTTTTGGGATCTCGAACTACTTGATTCCCCACAAGACGTACCACCGCTCCAAGACTAAAGTACTCCAAGTAATCTTCACCTGGAGGATCCAGTTGGGCCTCAGTCTGAACCCCACCGGCTGGAGCTGCACGCCCTCCCATCCATCTGGCTGCCGTCTCCAGAGCCTCGCTATTGTTTTTGCTGGCTTTCTCACCGCGCGCCCGGCGGCGCCAAGAAGCTTGAAAGCCGTGTCGTGGGATTGGCCGGAAAAACGGCAGCCCACCTCAATGGGGAACGCTTTCCGCCTGCCATCCCTGCCGCCGCCATCCGCCAACTTCACACTTGGCTCGTTTCCCCTCATAGACCTCCTCTGTCTGATCCTCCCCGGCGGCGGCGGTGGGCTCCAGCAGGACCACTTACCTTGATGTTTCAAACATCAGGATCATGTCTGGGCTTAGTGTGATCACATCAATTGTTTCTGGTAATTTGAGCCGCTTCCCCGGGTTTGTTTCGGCTGCCAGTCGAGTGCGGCCATAAAAGAGCCTGTCCGGCGTCCACGCCCGCCCCCGTCCGCCCCCGTCCGCCCTCGCCGCCACCCTCGATGAATCCAACCGGCCTTTTTTTTTTTGCTTCTGAACGTTGTTTGGCTGGTCTGATCCCGTGCAGATGGAATCGGCCGCTGCCTTCAGGACCTGGCAGTGACACAAGTGATAGCATCCTTTTCTCGCTCAGCCTTCTGGCGACGCAGCTAAAAGCAACGCAATCACCTTAACCTTACTTGAATGCGGCCGACACACACACACACACACACACACACACACACACACACACACATCATAGATCCAGATCAGAGATGGATGGAATCTTAATCGGGACTCCCTCTTGGCTCTTTTTGTTGTTTCTTGCAGCTATTTACATTCTTTTGCTCTTTTCTTTGGGTTCCTCTCCCGCGGGTGATTTATGACTGGCCGCGGAATAAAAGATATCACTTGAAATGCGCCCCGAAATTGGCCCTTTTTTCTCATCCGGCCAATGAAGTTATTCAGTGGCCACCCAATGTGGCAAGGACAAATGACAGCCATTAAGGCGCCAGGCTTGGTGCACTTTGGCCCGAGCTTCTCCGGCCGCTGATTCCGTCGCGCATCGAGCAGGTGGGAGATGAGAGACGCTCGCCGACGGTCCGATCCTCGGACGCAGTCACCGACCGGAGATTCCTCCGGAGATAGACCATTATACTCGCTGGAGTTTCAGACCCGCTAGAAAAAAAAATACGTAGCGCGACGCTGTGGGTTTGATTTTCATTTATGGGTCGGTGACGGAAAGCGAAGACGGAAAATGAGGAAAGTCTAGAATCGAGATTGAGAAACTTAGAGATCAGGGAGAAATAAAAAATATGTGCGGTAAAACTGGAAGTACTATCTTGGCAGAGGACTCCTAGCTTAGCATGTAGCTCCGGGAGGAGGTGAGCGTATAGCGGGGGTCGGCAACCCATGCGGCTCCTCTTTCATCTTTACACTGCGGCTCCGAGCAGCTTGGGAAAATAAATTATAATAATTTAATTGAAGTATATTTCGTTTGTCTTAATTCCTTTTTTCAGTTCTAAGTTGGAAGATTATTTTGATCTTGAAATATTAAATAAAATTATATTTATTATTTTTCGCCGCTCAAAATAACGTCACACTGGCGGAAGCCGGTATACCCGCCAGCCGGTAAAGTCCAGATTTGCAGATGCTGTGCGCAGAAGTTCAGGGGCAGAAGTCCCATAAACCAGGCAAAATAAATATTTATGAAGATATTTTGCAAATATTTATTTTTTATTGTTTACTGACACGGTGATTTTTTTTTCCGATTTATTTTTAAAATCAGGTCAAGGCTCCGCTACACGCTCTGAAAGCCCAAAGCTCAAAATGAGTTCATTACATCAATAAAACTCAATTTTCTCCGTAATACTTTGTGAATTTCAGAAGCAACACACGACACACTTGTTTATACAAAGTGTAAAGGTAATAAAAAGCAATATATACGGCGGTACCTTTATTTTAGACGTCAAAAAGTAATTGCGGCTCCCAGTGTTTTCTTTTCCGAAGAAACCGGGTCCAAATGTCTCTGGGTGTTAAAGGTTGCCGACCCCTGGTGTACAGCCTGTGGTGCACAGCACGCCGTGCACACATGGATGCGCATGGCAATCGTTTTATTTCAATAAACACCAGACTGTGAGCTCTATACACACACACACACACACACACACACACACACACACAACGGATTAGTTGCGACGTGTGGATGAGAGGGTGAGTGGCTGCACGTCCAAACACGCCATGACATCAGACCGCTGTTTCGTCGACCCTCTGGCAGCCCAGAGCTGTGACCCGAGTCAAAGCGCTCGCATCCCAATATTGATTTTTGCGTTTGCAATCCATAATATACATTTTTGCCCTCTGAAAATGACTGTCCGCTGTGCTGCCGCCGGTTTGATCGCCGCAGATTGAATGGCGTGTTGAGTTCGACAGCGGCCGTCTTCACACATATTTGGAGAAAAACGCATTATGGAGCCAAACGGTGTATTGGTGCTCACACGGAAGTCAGCAACGGTCAAAAATGATGATTAAATGTGATTAAATGTCACGCTTTTTCAAACGATATTTGCATTTCCCTTGCAAAGCACCGTCTCCGCTCCCCCACTTATTCATTTCTACGCTTTCCAAGGTCCGTTTTATCCGTCTGCTTAGCATTCTGACAAGATAACAAGCTCCGCCGGATGTATCTCTCATGTTGGCTTGTAAAAAAAAAAAAAAAAAAGTAGTACACTATATCCCTGGGTATGCGCCACCGCTGAGAACAGATATGTGTGTGTGTGTGTGGGTTCGTGCACGTGCGGCGGCGCATGTGTCCACTGGGTTGCGGCGAAGCCACTGCGGCTGTCCTTCAGTGATGCTGACGGAGGATATAAATTCATTACTCCCCTGAAGCAGACAACCCATCATTCACAACACAGTGGCTCTGCATTCACATGCACTGCTTACCCGTGTCTGTGTGTGTGTGTGTGTGTGTGTGTGTGTGTGCGTCCTACAGCACTCTCCAGTCGGGTGAGTATGCGGGTGTCTAAGCCGGTGAAGGTCGAGCAGATAGGTGAGGTCAGCTGGTTGTTACTCAACAATACAGGTGACGGAAACTGGCGGGAATATTGATTGACAGCGTCTTCTGCAGGCCCCCCCCACCTTCACCATGTCACTGACACCAATGTGAGACTTCCCACTCTGACTCCAAGAGCTCATGATGATGTGCACGTATCCATCACACCTCTGGTAGATTCACTCCTTCACAAACACCCTGACCTTGAGGGAGGCGTCACGAAGACTCGACGCTTCCTCGACCCGTCGGCTCTAATGGATTTAGCGAAGAAACGAAGGGATAAAAAACGCGGCGGTCGGCCATTATGCCCAGATAAGGTTCCCCTGGCGGGGCGGCGGCTCCCTCCCGGGCCCGGCGGGCTCCGCCGATGTGGCGTGAAAGGGCGGCGATGCGGCGACGGCCGAGTGTGACGCCCTCCCGCCGCATCAGAAGCATATCAGCCCCCAAATTTCCTTTTTAAAATTCACCCGTTGTTTATCTGCCGCGCAGATCCTGCAGGCGGGGCCGCGGGGGGCCCAGCCTATCAGAGCTGGCTTTGGGCAGGAGGCGGGGCTTAACCTGGACACAGATATCACATGGAGGCATCCAACCAGTCACTGTCACACATGTCGCTGTGTTTTGACTGCAGAGGAACCCGGAGAACCCAGAGGAACCCCAGGGAGACACGGGGAGAACATGGAGGCTGTGAGGGGGCGGGGCCAACCACTGCGCATATTTATATATATTCATGTTTTCTCAGGTCAGCCTGCATGGCGGTGCCTCCTCGCCGTCGACCTGGATTCCGTTTAAAATTGAGAAACGCCTGATTTTCCACGAGGTCCCGCTAGCTCTTCGGCGCCGCACCGCAAAATGGCGCGTCGACATCATTGGTGTTCTGTGACACGGCGGCTCGGCGGGGGGTCGGGAGGGGGGGTGCAAAACCTTAGGCGGCTCCCCCGAGTGAGTAATTACATGCTTGGCCGCCCTGCATACACCCGGCGCGCCGCACACCTTCTCCAGGCGAGTGTGTGGAGACGCCGATCGCCACGGCGACGGACGATCTTAGAACAAAAGGTAATTCACTCACCGGCCCTCCCACTCTCACATGGTGGAGAAACAGAGCGGGTCTGCGGCGCCGTAATCCCGTTGGGTTACTTACAAAATACAATTGTGGCTTTGCGAGGCCTCACACACACACACACACACACACACATACTGCTATGTGTGACTACGCGCACACAATTGCCGCCTTTTGTGCAAATGATAAACAGGTTTTAAGCATCTCCTGGACACAAAGGGACGCTCTCCGGCCAAAAATGTCTATTTTCTCCGCTCGTGGTGGAGCAGAGGAGTGTGTGTATGTGTGTGTGTGTGTGTGTGTGTGGGGGGGGTTGATGGTGTAGAGAAGCGAGAGACAGAAGGCCAGGGTGAGGGAAGGGGGTGGAAGCAGGTGGTGTGAAGAAAGTTTCCTCGGTATTAATGTGCGTACAGTACGGAACGCCACATGAGGCTGAAGGCGGCGCCGCCATTTTTCAAGGAGGCTCATCGGCGCCTCCTCCATCTGCCAATGATCTCGCCCAACGCCCCAGTTCTCCGAGGAAGCTTCCACTTCAAGGTGTGTGTGAAGCTCGGGCGATGCGACCTGCGGTGCCTGTTCCTCGCCTTAGCATTAGCCTAGCTGGAAACCTCCTCTGCCTGCATGCTGTGTCTGCAGGGACAAGAAGAAGAAGAAGAAGAAGAAGAAGGAGAGCCCTTTATTTTCAGTTCTTTGTGCAGAACATCTGTTTAAATCTGACCTTCTCTCTCCTGACTGACCCCTGAGCAGCCGCTAGGCGTCTGCCGCCGCCTTGCTCAACGGCAGTCCTGCCGGCGAGGAGGATCTCGAGGACCCGACCTGGGATGTTCTAAGCCGCCCGAGGAACTCAGCATGCTTCATTATAAACATCTGGGCTTGCGAGGGTATGGGATATGGTCAGCAGGTGAACGGTATCCATGGCAATAAATAGAGAATGATACAATTTCTAGACATACTTGTGAACGGGGTCCACAAATATGTCAAGTAATTTATGGGGAATGGGGGAAAAATAAAGAAATAAAATGCGTGAGTGGATTGAGTTAACTGGATGTAACGGTTGGAGTCGGGCGTTTGCCGGCAGCAGGAGTTTGGTCTGATCCGTTGCCGTGGCGATGGGAAGTGAACCCAAATGCGTTCTTGTGGCGCACCGTAATAAAAGGAATATCTTTATATATTCATGCAATATGAGCCTTTTTCAAGGGGACGCTTCTGTGTCTTAAGTATCACACTGAAATATGAAATAGGAAGAAATTCCAGTGAAGTGCTCTCGCACCTTTGTTACCAAGGTTACCATGGTTACGGATGTCATTCCTTCACCTGGGTTCATTCAAATTGGGATAAAAGGCAAAAAAGGAATTTATCCACTAAATTTCGAAATATTTTATGGGATTTCTTCTTTTTTCCGTCAGGGCTCCTCCTCCTCCTCCCAGGGGTCTCCATCTAACCCTCCATCCATGAACCTCCTCTCTGGCCTCCAGACCTCCTCCAACCTCAGCATCCTTCTACCCAGATCTTCTCCATCCCTCCTCTGTCAGTGTGACTTTATCTCCAGAACATCTAGCATGTGTGGTCCTCTCCGTCCTCCTCACTCCTAAAGAAGAACCTCCACATCTTCATCCCTGCTGCCTCCTGTCTTCTCCTCAGTGTCTCCAAACCAGACGACGTGATGAAATAAATACGGAGGCTTAAAAAAAGTATTGATCTTGTTCTTTGGGTTAAAAAATATCCAGATGAAACAGAGATCAAGATTTGTCTCTCTGTCTAAAATGCAAATATTGATGACACAAAAAGGCGGTGGCAACTGAGAGCCTCCCCTGGAGGAGGCAGCAGCTTCCTGGAACCCAATCACTGCTGGACACGTCTGAGGAGTCTTCAGATCAGGAGCAGCCAAGCAGAGAGAATGATACAGCAAAACATGAAACACACACACACACACACACACACACACACACACACACTCGTGGGATACTCGGGGTCTCCCGGTCAGCCAGGATGGAAGCTGTAATTACAGCGGAGCTCCATGTGAGGAGATGGGATCAAACCCCTGCCCTTTTCCTGGCCTGCTCCCCCAAACAAAGGGATGGAGACCCCCATCTCTGCCCCGCCGTCCCCTGGGACCCCCACGGTTTTCTCACTTTTTTCACCTGCTGTTTGTGGACAGGCGTGCTAAGCTATCAGGCGGACCGCTAGTTCCTTCTGCCGGCTCATGTGTGTCTCCGGCGGTATCTTCTGGAGACGAGGGTCCTGCAAAGCACCGTGTTCTCGCCCGATGTCTGGATTTCGGTCGCAAATCTTGCATACGGTGCAGACGCCGCATGGATGATGGAGCCGCAGCTCCCGGACCTTCTGACGGGCTCCATCATCACCGCTAACATTTCTGGGATTCGCACATTCGCTGCAGAAAAGCGGGGATTCGGAGTCTCAGAGCCCTTTTTTCTTTTGTTTGTTAAAATGCGCCGCCTCAAAGACACACAGTTATCTATTTTCTTTTTTTTTTTTTCTCAGGAGGATCAAGTTTGTGATGGATGCAATCAAACGCATCGTCGCGTAGGCCGCAATAAAGAGGGGTGGAGGAGGAGGAGGAGGGCGGCGGGATCGATGGTCTCCGAGCGGGGAGCGAGGCCGGCGTGACCGGCCGTGAAATGGCCGCCGCCCTCGGCCGGGTCGGGATTTCCACGCGTTTTGGAAGTACATACAATATATGGTGACAAGGTGTGTGTTAGTGTGTGTGTGGGTTTGCTGTGGGTCGGGATTTCGTCATGCCGGCGAGCTAGCGAGCGCGCAGAAATCGAACGCGAGTGCAATGACCTGCGTCGGTGTTGGTACGAGGCCGGGGTGTTTGTGGACGTCCTGACGCCGAGGACGACGCTGCGCAGGAGTGTGTGTTTCAGTCACAGGGACACAAGAGAGACCTAGAACCTTCACTCGCTCATTCACATCTTATGTTTCCGCCGCCGTTCTTTCCAGACTCAGGTTTGCAGCGCGGCGGCTCCGTCCCCTAATTATCTGTGATGATGTCATTCCAGGGTAATCTGGTTTTATGGTTCGGGGGGCCGACGGTTTATAAGCCGAGGCCCGGTTAGCGCTCCGTGGGGGTGGAGATTAAAGAGACGTGGGAATAACGGTACCGGGTAAATCATAAGGAATCGGGATTAAAGGGGAATTATTTAAGTCAGCGCTGAAACGGCGACCCGCGGCTCCCCTTCCTTTTGCCATTTACATTTGACATCGATTCAATTTCTTTAAAATCGCACGGGCCCCTGAGAGGGGGGTCCTACAAGGAGCCCGGGGCCCCTCTCGGATCTCGTGGCTCGGGGGCGCTAATTAGCCGGATTAGCTGGCGCCCCAGCACTGATTTAGTGAACGCCGGTTGTGAAAGCGGATAAAGCTCGGCCACTTAAACCGGTGGCGTTTGCTAGTTGAGTTGTAGTTCTGGGTCCCGGGCAGAGGTCAAAGGTCGAAGAATCGCGTGCCCACCCCCCCCACCGCCACCTTGTCACCGCCTGGAGATATTAAATATGTGTTTAAGAGCGCGGCCGGAGGCGATTTCACCAGATTGCCGGCGTGGGGTTTGATTTATGGGCTGGTATCATTACCGTGATTGGATGTAAAACTTACCGCTTTGCAGCTAATCATTCCACTCATTTCTAACATGAAATACTGCTAACGGCTGTCAGACGACACACACACACACACACACACACACACACACGGGGAAAGTGAGTGCAGTGCTGAGGTGCAGCTGGATGTCAGAGATGTCCTCCAACTCACCTGCTTAAGCCTCGCCGCTATCTGAAGACGGCGTCCGGTCCGGTTAATGGATTTGATCCGATGCTATTCAACACAGCCGGCGTAATGCTAATAATAATGATAATAATCGTATTTATGCGATTATATTTTGAGAGTTATGCGCCTCCTCCTTCTTCCCCGCCCGAAAGATGAGCGGTTTGGATATGAATGAATGAATGTTTAGAAAAGTAGGCGATGGGAGGAGGATTATTATGGGCTGAGAGTCAGGAGGAAATGCATTGAGGAGGGGTTTGCAGCCTTGTATTTCTATACAACGGGGCGCCTTGTTCTTTCACTGCCCTTGGAGGGGGTGCGGGTGAGGAGGTGAGAGCGGGGACCCCACCAGTAGATAATCCAGCCCTGGCACGCACAATATGCCATGAATAAATCATCTCCGTCCAGGACAAAACCCTCCGGCTCAGACGATTGGCTTTCCACCGCCGGCCCGGGCGATCCTGCGCCACATTAGCGCCGCCGGCTCGAACGGAACCGAGGACGGCGGGGGGGTGGAGGTGGAGGTGGAGGTCCTCCTGATGCCAACGCCCCACAAACACACACCTACCGGCTGAGGCGTGTTAGGAGACGTTGGAAACATCTGCGTGGCCTCCTGATGTTTTCCTCCCTCCCCTTTTCTAAGGTCACCGCAATCAACGTGTTATTTTTCGGTGCTTTGGCGTGCCGTGCGGAAGCTCAAGCACGGACTCGCGCTTTTTTTTTGCCCCCCTCCTCCTTTTTCTGCTCCCCGGGGGAGTCGTCATGCCTCTTAGGACCTGCCGGAGATTATTATTCACACCGCGGTGTCATGGAAACGACAACAGGAGGAGCTCATAGAGAGGAATGAAGACGGCGCAGGAATGGAGAGACGGGGTGTGTTTGTGTGTGTGTGTGTGTGTGTGTGTGTGTGTGTGTGTGTGTGGGGCAGAGAGATAGTCTTTTCCATCAGCTGGTGTTCTCATAAATATTGTAATTGTGTGGTTGTATAAAAGGGGCGCCGCAGCGCTGTGATTGACTTTGACTGAATCCTGTCTCACCTATTTGAATGAATTGAACATGGAAAGTGTGTGTGTGTGTGTGTGTGTGTGTGTATGTGTGTGTGTGTGTGTGGCGAGGCTTTCTGAATGTAACGTGGAAATCATGATTTCCGTTGGGCGGGAACAAAAATGACCTCCTATATTTCTTCCCCTGCTGGCGTTACACTCCCGTTGCCATTATACTGATCACTGCTGACCTCCCCGCCTCACACACACACACACACACACACTTACATACACACACCCTTTCCTCAGAGATAGATGTAATGGAATGCGGTGACGCTGCAAATCAATCAGGCCGAAGCGAGGTGGTTGCCACGGTGAGGCGACTCCTCTCTTAATATGGCCTCCATGTGTGCGTCCATCCCCTCCAGCGCCGCCGCCGCCGCCGCCGCCGCCGCTGCCTGCGTAACCGACCTCTCACCTAATTTCTTCCCCTCCAGGGCGGCCTTGTCGCGGAGGGTGTTTCTCCGGGGGTGGTTGATGGCCGTCTGGAGCCGCAGAGAAAGAGGCTGCTGTCGGTCTCGTACCAACACTCAGTGTGTCAGTCAAACATCACACATGGAGAACCTCTGGCTCGCACCCGCCGCCTGAAGGAACTGCTTGGGATTCACACCACGTTCACGCTGTGAGGTGGAAGTGCCGACCTCTGCAGCCCTGAGCCCATACGATCATCATCATTATAATTTCTTTTCTTATCCTGTATATATATATATATATAGATGTATACACTGCTCAAAAAAACAAAGGGAACACTTAAAAAACACATCCTAGATCTAAATGAATGAAATATTCTTATGAAATACTTTGCTCTTTACACAGTTGAATGTGCTGACAACAAAATCACACAAAAATGATCAATGGAAATCAAATGTATCAACCCATGGAGGTCTGGATTAGGAATCACACTCCAAATTAAAGTGTAAAAACAAACTCCAGGCTGATCCAACTTTGATGTAATGTCCTTAAAACAAGTCAAAACGAATCTGTGTTGCTTCCTGAGTGGACACTATGATTTCACACAAGTGGGATTGACTTGGAGTTACATTGTGTTGTTCAAGTGTTCCCTTTCCTTTTTTTGAGCAGTATATATATATATACTGGTCAAAAAAAGGAAAGGGAACACTTGAACAACACAATATAACAGGTCAGTCACACTTCTCTCCACTCAGGAAGCAACACCGATTAATTTGGACTTTGTTACGTTCATGTAACGTGTGTTTTTACTCTTTCCTATGAAGTCCAGACCTCCGTGGGTTCCTACATTTCATTTCTAGGGATCATATTTGTTGTCGGCACATTCAACGATGTAAAGAACAGCATATTTTTATGAATATTTCATTCATTCAGAACGATGACGTGTTATTTTAGTGTTCCCTTTATTTTTCTGAGCCGTTACACACACACGCACACACATATATATATAAATATATATGTGTATGTGTGTGTGCGTGTGTGTGTGTAACGATACTCTTTATGTCGTCACGGCTCCGAATGGCAGCCGACGTCACACGTGAGCGCCGGCGTCCTCCGGCGTGAATGTGAGTTTGAGGCCAGCGCGGCTGCAGGGCTGCAGCTGTTGAGCGACAAATTAAAAGATTATGGCGAAGCCGGTAAGATTATTTCACACATAAATTGGATTAAAAGGAGCTGATGAGAGGGTAAACAAAATAAGCGAGGGACACAAAGGATGTTTTTTTCTTTTTTGGGTCTTGAAAGTCTTTGGCAACGCCGGCTGCAAATTGCTTCAGAAACTCCTCATACAACATTTATCTCATTTCTTTCTAACGTCGAATCTCATTCTTGATGCTCTTTGATACACTTTCATCCATATTTAAATGTCTTCATTCTTAACATATTCCCTGGTACCGCGACGGGAACCGATTAGGAACCTAAACTCCAGTGCTTTCGGGATCTTGGGATTTCAGCGGCGTTGCTTCATCCGTCCGCCCGACCCGTCCACGCAACGCGGCTCCTCCTCCTTGAAACCGACAAACGCTCTCGGACGAATCGGCATCGGATGAGTCCTCGAAGCAGCTCATGCATACACACCCCTGCGGGAGGTCATCTGCATACCGCATGTATAAACCACACATGCGGTATGTATATCGATACTGCGAATAAAAGCCCTGTCGTAGATGATACACACTGTGATGCTGTGATGCACATCCTGGCTGAAGGTGATGTTACACGCTGCAAATACACACTGCAGACCTGATACGAATCCCTGCTTAAATAAAGTATGTACCGCATACCTGCTGAATACGTTTGCAGACGACATCGTGATCTGCAGCCAGAGTGAGGGACAGGTGGAGGAACATCTAGAGAGGTGGAGGTGTGAGCTGGAAAGGAGAGGAACCGAGCAAGACAGAGTATATGTGTGTGATTGAGAGGAACCCGGGAGGAACCCGGGAGGCTGCAGGGAGTGGAGATCAAGAAGGTGGAGGATTTCAGGTACTTGGGGTCAACAGGCCAGAGTGTGGAGAAGAGGTGGAGAGACGGGTTCAAGCAGGTTGGAATGGATGGAGAAAAGTGCCAGATATATCAAAGAGAGCTGGAGGAGACACTGGTGGGATGATCTACAAACACTGACAATGACAAGAAGACAGCAGGCAGAACTAGAGGTCGCAGAGATGAAGACGGTGAGGTTCTCTTTGGGAGTGACCAGGATGGAGAAGATCAGGAATGAGTCCATCAGAGGAACGGCACATGTTAGATGTTTTGGAGAGAAGGTCAGAGAAGCCAGACTGAGATGGTTGGGTCATAACAGTGAATATATTGGAAGATGAAGGCTGGAATTGGAGGTCTAGAGGAAGAACAAAGAGAAGATGGATGGATGTTGTGAGAGAGGAGATGAAGGTAGTTGGTGCGAGAAGGAGGATCCAGAGAACAGGGTGAGATGGAGAAGGTGGATTCACTTTGGAGACCCTGAAGGGAGAAGACCAAAAAAGAAGAAGTATACCTACTGTACATCCTGAGATGCATGGAGATCAACAACATATAGACGTGTCTCATTTCTATGTTATCGGCCTTCACATGGGTAGGAGGTGGAGGCTCCAACCCGGTGGAGCAGGTTGAATATCAGGAGAACCTCACGGAGCATCAGGTCTCGGCATGACAGTTGAAGGCCCGCAGTTGTTGTTCATCTCTTTCCATGGATGTGAGATCTGATCCTGCACTCGCGTGCAAAAGAAAAACACAAAAATACACTCATTGCCATTTAAAATATAGATAGTTAGGCACTCACACGCCGATTAATGTGCATGAATAATGAATACAGACGCATTTCTATGCACAAATATGAGTGTTCATAACTGAAAGCATGTTGTTTCATGAGCTCTCCAGCGAGTGGATAAACTATTCTTAAATATTGTAATATTAATGAGGCGCTAGCTCCGCGTCCCGCTAACAGCGAGACGATTAGCGCCTTACATGACCGCCGCGCCCACACACCTGCGCGTGGACTGTTTGCTACGTGCTCAGCAGCAGCTGACGTGCACAAATGCAAGCCCATAATTGCGTTACATCTTGGAGGAATCATTTTTTACCATTTCCACTTTTCACGCTGCCTCCCTTTCCCTTTGTCGCTTCACGTGTTTGTATGTTAGCGGAGAATCCGTGGAAACGCCCACCGGTGCCGCTTTGTTCGCTTTCCACGAATGTATCAATAATCTATATCCCTTCGATACCTCTTCGCTGCACCGCCACGTCCTCGGCGGTCGCCGTGGTGATGGCCGAGGCGATAGGATGTTTGACGAAGCTCTGAAAAAAAATAAAGATGGCAGAACACCAGCGCGCCGAGCGTCCCGCGAGCAAGGTGAACGTCCGCTCGGAAATCCTCCGCCTGTTTGTACATCAGTGGGTTGGCCGGGGATAAAAGCGTCTGAGCCGGTTTTATATCACTCTGTTTTCACAGAGTCTCACCTTCCTGTCAGTTTTGACTTTGGCTTGCAGTTTGATCACTTTCAAAGGTGAATGCATGAAATGATGCCGCGTGGGTGACACGTCTGTCCGGGACGCCGTCGCAAACAGCGCCATTGCTAATATACTCCTTCGTTCATGCGTTCATTCGTTCGTTCGTTCGTTCGTTCTCCCCATCGCTTATCCTGGGATTTGTGTATCTATCATCCACTCTATCCTGGTCCTGTTGGAATCCGACCCGGGACCTTCTGGCTGTGAGGAGGAGGAAAACGTCCCGAGATTCCTGAGAATCTGATTCTGCAGGCCTCCGGACAGATTCCTTTGACTTTGACTCTGCCTGGCAACGAGTAATGGCTGACACGTGATTGGTTAATGCTTTAATATGAAAATACATGTCTGGAAGCAGCACAGCTGGAGAAAAAGTGATGAAGGGACGCGGACAGACCGTTTGCAATGATTTAATAAGTATTCATGGAATATACTGAAAATCAATCTGTGATTCAGATATGTTTTAGGCCAGCAGAGAAGGCCCTGATGGCCCACCACCGTAAATCTTATATAGACATCCAACCATTCACAGACAAACTGCCGTTCACCTTCTCATTCACATACCTGCTAGAGACGCACGACAGTCCACTCTTTCATCACATGTCTGGATATTTGCGGTCGTCCGATGACCCTGTGGACCGAGCAGAAGAGGACATGGGGGGAGGACACGGAGACCCCGGCGGGAATGGAACCAGTGACCCCCTTGACATCTTATATCTCCTTTCCTTCAAACGAACGAGTTTCCTGACTGACTCGTGGCGTGTCGGTGAAGATCCGCGAAGTGCTGTGTTGTCCAGGGACGGCACCAAGAACGGGGACCTTCTCGCCAAGAAGGTGCCGACTGAGCTCTGCGGCGCGAGCGTCTGGTAAACCAAGAGGCGCTGCAGGACCCGGGATGTTACGAGCACCCGGAGGGTCAGAGGTCAAAGATGAAGGGGTGAAGCTGGTCAAGGAGTGAAGGTGGTGAAAGAGTGCAACAGGGAGATGCCATTCATTTTTGGATGTCCATGACACTGGGACCTTCCTCCAGACAGACCTGGTCCTCAAGCCCATTGCCGGCAGTAAAAGTCACGGCCGCATCAAGCGTGGTAAAATATAATATTTACAACCTGGAGTGTTCTGGATCCGCGGGCGGCCGCGAATGAATGCTTAGCTTTAACACTTACTGCCAGCAGGTGCTATGAATTTAATTAAGATTTTTAAAATTTCATAGACCGCTCCTCTCCCAGGCAGGGTTATTTACGCTCACCAATATCGAGCCGCTATTTGTTTTGACGGGGAAATGGTAATTTAAAGATAAGCCACCCGCCTTTATCCAGTTTCCTCATCTAATAAAAGAACTCTCATGTATTATGAAATTACAGGTGAGCGTTCAAACCCCGCCAGCAAAATCCTTGATCCCGGGTTAGAAGTTATTATTTTAAAACCTTTAATGGATTCCGGGCGCCGCCGGGGAGCGGCGGCGAGCCCCGCCCCCTCGCAGCCAGAAGGTTCCTGGTTTTGTCTGGAGCTGCATGTTCTCCCCGTGTCTACGTGGGGTTCCTCCTGCAGTCCAAACACATGCAGGAGGTCCAGTGGAGACCCTGGAGATGTGCCAATGAGGGAATGGTTGCACATATGATGTGCGAGGGAGAGGACCAACAGTTGTGTCTCTACACGACCCGTGAATGAAAGGGTTGGACCAATGTGGACACGTGACGCATGGACATGGGAGAAGATCAGAACCCCTCGTGTCTGTGAAGAACCAAGGTTTATTTGGCACCGGAGTGGTAGTCCGCCCTCGCCCTGACGGTGCCCTGCCTCGGGTCAGCTGCGACACCCACAAAGTGCTCGCCAAGACTCATAAGTCAGTCTCTGGGCTCTCGGGTCAACCGGGGTCGGAGGACGTTCCGGTGACTCTTCTTACCGGCCGAGAGGAAACGACTTCGGCGTCTAAAGCAGTAAAACAGAAGCGCTTCGCCAGACAAACCCCGAAATGTTAAGCCGTTGTGCCGAACCAACCTTGAAACGTCTGCACCTGTTCGCAGGCTAATCCAGCTCGTGACCGTCCCGTCACATTAGGCGGCTTCTTCGGGTGAAGGTCATTATCTCCAGGACGGATGTGAGATGATCTCAGCGTAAGGACCCCCTGCAACCAATTGGCCCTCTCTATTTAGGCAACTCTTCTGGGTACTTCAGGTATGCCTAGCTAATTCTTTACCCGAACCGCTGCTCCATCTTTGGGTGGTTTGTTCAGATGTGCGTCGTATTAGACCGTCTTTCATGTCTGATGCCTCGATTTCCGAAATTTCCCACACGGCGCGCAGAAGCTAAGTCAAAGCCAAGAACTCCCACGGGCGTTTTCCAGGCAGCAAATGATTCGGACACTCCGCTTTCCCAGTGGTTCGCGCTAAAGCCGTGCCACATTCTTGAAATCCTGGCCGCAAGGAGCCAGTACAGCGGCCACAAGACCGCTGTCCTGAGAGCAAGTACTGTAGTCCAGCCTCATTTTGTCCCAAGTATGTTGTAGCAACAGGAGGATAAGAACTACCTCTGAATGGGGGCAGCAGTCATGTCAGTGAACTCTTCTGAGTAGTCCTTGCTCCCAGAGCTACGTTCTGGAGCTGAGGATTGGACCACCAATGTACCCCGACTTTGGCCCGCACTGCACCCGACCCCCTTAGGCCCTCCTAAGGGAAGGGATGCAAAGGAGGTCTTTTTGGGCTTTGCCCTGCGTAGCCCTGCGGGTGCAGGTCACCAGGTCACCAGGAGTCACCGTCGAGCCCCGCCCCTGAGCCTTCCTCTGGGGGAGGGGTCCAAGTGATGGAAGAACTAGTTTCTTTCCATCATCAGTCGGCTTGTGATAGGACCCGTTTGCCTCGGGCGACCCTTCTTGGGGCCACAAGGACCCCGGGCAACCGAGCGCCAAGAATCCCTGGGACGTGTAGACCAGTCCACTACAATAAGGTGGTGGCTGAAGGAGGAGTGAATTGATCCGCCGGTGACCAGAGCACACAGTCCATCAGCTGAAGGAGACGTTTCCGATCCGTCTATTGACCGAAGCATCCGAATCCAGTCCCGAGGGCAGGAGATGAAGTCATGGATATTTACTGCCCTGACCGCCTGTCGCGCTGACGTACCGGTTTACGCCAGCATATCGGTCCCGTCCGACTGGGCTTGATTTGCGGCGTCACGGCGTGGTGGTGGCCTTTTGTCGACCCGGGTAGGGGATCGACATTTTCACCGGAAGACGGGGAAAACATCTCTGAAATGTTTCTTCTACCGAATGGTGTTGAAAACGGGGCGCTGTCATTGGTATCCGGGAGACCGCCTTTCTGTCATTTTTACGCCGATGACTTTACGGCTCCTTATAGGTGGACGTGAGCGATGCTGAGAGCGACGGCGCCATTCCGAAGCCGAGGTCACGGATACCAAAGAGCTCGCGTGACCGCCCAATGTAATAACTGAAGGTGTGCACGGAGCCATAAAGCAGGCACGTGCGCGTCTCTTCGGGATTCGGTGTTTGGTATTTCTGTTTGCTCGACGGCGACCTTTATCGAGACCTTTCGGCTTCACTGTCAGTTCTTTCATATTTCACTTTAAGTGAGCCCGAGACTCGGAGGACTAATTCTGCACACAAAGCACCCGAGTGGCAGCCTAAATATAGCGAGTCAATAAGTAGGAGCTCCTGAATCACATCCTGAATCATAATTATCCCAAAAAGGCTGTCTTTCAGGTGTCAGTGCATGTTACACCGTGTGTGTGTGTGTGTGTGTGTGTGTGTGTGTTTCCAGTCCTAATCTCCCATGGCTAATTTGCATCCTCTCCTCCGGTGAGGTGCAGCCGTTTGAGCCGCGGCCACCGAGGAGGCTTTATCTCCCTGTGCTACGTTTGTTTCCGGGTGGGAAAATGGAAAATTGGACTTGACTCAGCTTTTGCTGAGCTTTATTTCCATCAATAGGAAGGTTATAAATAGGCAAAAGAAAAGGGATGACGTGTCGGGCGCGTAGATGAGCTGTTGTTCAGAAGGTAAGAGCTGATGTTCAGAAGGTAATCCACCGAAGCAATGTGGACACGTCCTGTAAATAGTCAGCCAGCGGGTGGAACGGAAAGAGTTTCTGGAGACACCTGGGAGAAGACAGGAGGCAGAGCTGGAGATGTGGAGGCGAGGAGGACGGAGAGGATCAGGAAGGAGGACGTCTGAGGGACACCAGGTGGTGGATGATCAGGAGATAATGTATGGACACGGACAGAGCAGGGATGGAGAAGATCTGGGTGGAAGGAGGAGGTCTGGAGGAAGACCAGAGAGGAGGCTTGTGGATGGAGGGGGAGAAGATAGGAAGTGAGTTGGTGTGAGAGGAGAGGGTGAGATGGAAGCAGCTCATTGGCTGTGGGTGAGATGGAAGCAGCTCATTGGCTGCGAGTGAGATGGAAGCAGGTGATTGGCTGTGGGTGAGATGGAAGCAGGTGATTGGCTGTGGGTTAGATGGAAGCAGCTCATTGGCTGTGGGTGAGATGGAAGCAGCTCATTGGCTGTGGGTGAGATGGAAGCAGGTGATTGGCTGTGGGTTAGATGGAAGCAGCTCATTGGCTGTGGGTGAGATGGAAGCAGCTCATTGGCTGTGGGTGAGATGGAAGCAGGTGATTGGCTGCGGGTTAGATGGAAGCAGGTGATTGGCTGAGGTGACCCCATAGGTAGCAGTCCAAAGGAAAAGAATAGCGATCCCCACAAATGTCAAGTTTGAGGCAAACCGTTTGGTGCACGCAAACCTCAACGGCCACATTAGCGCAGAGCGCTGCCGGGACAGAATGTGCAGGATTGTTCCGAAAATAAACGGCGTATTCAAAAAGTGCGTTCCCCTTGCAGACGGACGTGCCGCCGAGAGCGGCGGTAAAGCGTATGTATATTTGCGCACCTGCGTGGCTGCTCGCTGCGTGCACGGCTGCGTGCACGGCTGTTTGCAAGGCGCCATCGGGAGGCGGCCCCGCCTGCAATCAGGAGATCATCAGTCAAAGGATTGATTGCCATTTTGGTTCCCCAAAACATTTTGGGAAGATTGGATCCGGGGCTAACGAATGGAACGAGAACACCGCGGGAGATGCAATTCACCATCCTTGAAGGAAAGTATTTATCGGACAGCGGGAGGTCTGATCCAATTGCCTCTTCTCTGACTTGAGAAAGCCCTTTATTTATGTCTGAGAGGCAGGTGAGTTTAATGAGCTTCTGAATGCCGAAGGGTTTTTTTTGTTTCGCTTTTCACATGAATACATTTGAAAATGCACAGGCGCTGCGGTATTTGCCCGGGTATTATTTCTGCGTCCGTCCTAAATGAAGACGTTGGGTCCTGCTGGAACTTTGGGCGCTTCCGTCCTCATTCCTGCGACGAAGCCCGATTCCAAACTTTGCCGCCGAGTTCCCCCGAACCCGCCGTCGGGCGACTGATCGGCAGCCTGACAGAGGTTTTCTCTTCGACTTATCTGCTCAAGAGACGGCGGCGCGGACGCACTCCTCTACGTGGATGCGCGAGGCTTAGTCCTCACTTCACCGAGCATTAAGATCCAACGGGAAATCCGCTCGGTTCCTTCATCCTCTCCGTTGAAATGACGACTCCTCGCCCGGCGCGGTACTCCCGGCCGAGAGCAGACGCCCAAGAAGGACACTTATCTCAAATGTGCATCGTTGATGTCGCTTCTTAAACTGTGAAGTGCTCTTGAGAATGAAATAATCGCCAATCTCCGCCGTCTTATAGATCGCGCTTGGTGAGGGCCGGGTCCACCGGTTTTGTCTCCGGCTTTGCGAAATAAATCAAAAATAAATAAAAAAAACATTCTGAAATGCAAATCGACGTTTGAAACGAAGCGGGTCCTTTCATATTTAGTGCACGCATTATCTAATCGGCATTTGGTTTCACACGCAGGAGCATATCTAAGTGAAATCAAATAATCTTTTTTAGCTCCGCCGCTACTCCCAAACATTAGCCATTGGATTTGGAGGCGGGGGGCTGAGCGGACTACTAATGTGCCGGCAATTGAGATCTTAAGTGTCCCTTCACACTCTAATCAAATTGATAAGGTGGTCTGACTGCAAGGGCAATCTAGCCGTCCTCTGCTTTGAAAATCCCCCTTCTGCCGCCGTCTGCTTCTCCGCCAGGGTTCCGTTCCATTTCGGCCATCTTCAATGAAATCAGGGTTTTTAGTTGCCCTAATGACGGCGGCGTTTGATGCAAAAGAAACCGGATTACGGACCCTGATCGAGGTATGACGTTCAGTACGTAATTAAAATTCAATCGGTCATGAAACACCTTGGTCACGCAAGAAAGGCAAACGTAGAAAACGCTCAAAAGTAAAATTCCTAAAACTTGAGCCTGAGATCGCCGATCCTTGAGCAAAGCCCGAAACCGCCGGCGTGGAGGGCTGACTGTTAAAATGGTGGAGCCGTTTTGAAATACCTGATCTTCAGTTCTCCTTGAGAAGTATGTTAGACTGGTGCAGGACATGTATGCTATCTGTGAGACACTGGTACGGTGTGCTGTAGGGGTAACAGAGAAGTTCAAGGTGGAGGTGGGACTCCATCAGGGATCAGCTCTGAACTCCTTCTTGTCAGCAGTGGTGATGGACAGGCTGACAGATGAGCTGAGACAGGAATCTCCATGGACCCTGATGTTTGCAGATGACATTGTGATCTGTAGTGACAGCAGAGAACAGGCGGAGGGACATCTCGAGTGGTGGAGGTAGTGGTGCTCTGGAAAGGAGAGGAACCAAGCGAGACAGAATATATGGAATGGCGAGGCTACAGGGAGTGGCCTTTTCTGTGTGGCGTCTCCACGTTCTGCCCGTCCTGCCACAGTCCAGACACATGCAGGAGGTTCTTTGGAGATCCTGAGAGGGTGGATGGTTGTCTCTACAAGTGGCCCTGTGATTGGTCCATGGGGAGCCCCGCCTCTCGCCCAGTCGCAGCCGGTATAGGACGCAGAGAACGAATGAATGAATGAATTTTCCAAAATGGAAAATAAAGCCTTAATCAGAGCGAGGCGCTGTGGGTGAACGCTCTCCCCACGGTGACTAATCGGTTTCACCTTTAAAGGTCGCCGTGTTCAGATCAGCCCTTTTTCTAATGGTTCTTTTTCCCCCACATTTAATTCCCAGGCGGTAAAAAGCGCCGGAGTCAAAGGTGTTTTCCAAACGGGGGCTTGGGATATCTATTTTTATTACTCTATCAATCAGAAAACACAGTCAGAGAAAAAATCAATTTTCACCACATTTTTAGGGAATTAAAGGATCTATAAATCAGCCTGTGAAGGATATATGGACGGCCCTTCAGTAATAACCTTCAGGATACAGGCGGGGAATAAATCTGCAAAGTTTGCCGCCCGTGAGCGTGACCGGACGCCTGCTTTGCGACGAGGAGCCGGGGAACGCAAACAAACAAACAATAAGCTCTGCCTGCGGACGGAAACGAAGATCCACAGATCGTCACTTCGCCTTCCATGTGGCGGACGGACGCCGCACACCGTAAGACAAGGAAGATATCCTTCGAGGGCTCGTCTTCTCAGCTCCACGGTCCTGAACCGGGACCGTCACGTCTGACGACGCCAAAAACCCACCTTCCATGTCTCTGAGGCCTCCAAAGCCCGTGAAGGTCCGTCTCCCTGCTGCTCTGCTTTACAGAAAGAACGTAGATTTGGATATTGATTCTCCAACGGCGGTCTGGTCAGGTGGTGCAGAGGTTTGCCCCGCCCCCTCTCAGCCAGGATGCGTGGGTTCCTCAGGGTTCTCCGGGTTCCTCCGGCTGTCCAAACACATGCAGGTTCAGTGGAGTGACCTGAGAATCAGAGGGTGGACGCTTGGATGTCCTGCGACCAACCCTGGTTTATAGCAAACATCATTTATCTATATATGTATTTAACATTGAGCCGATCATTGAATTCTATAGATTTATACATAACGACGTGTGTGTGTGTGTGTGTGTGTGTGTGTGTGATTCTCTCTGCCACACCAGTATTCCAGAGATCCCCCTCCCTCTTACCCCCCATGTCACGTTCATCCCCGGCGGTTGCTAAGCAGCCGTCCAAAGTAAGACACGGCGAGTCAGTTTTATTGGTCAGCGTGAGATAATGTTTGAGCGCGGCGGCACGGACTCCTTCACAAATACAGTCTGGAGAACATTATGGATCCAGGAGAAACCCGGGGGGCTGGGTGTGTGTGTGTGTGTGTGTGTGTGTGTAGCACAATTCCTCACCCGTCTGACACTTCAGCACCAAGGACATCGCCATGGAGACGGCGGGTCGTTGCCTGATATTTCCGAAGTGTGTTCTGAGTCATTGCACAGATGAAGGACCACTGACTCAGACACTCTGGACCGAAGATCTTCCGTGTGTGTGTGTGTGTGTGTGTGTGTGTGTGTGAGGTCAGGTCAGGTTAACAAGAAAGATACCTTCTGACCATCTTGCGGAAATGAGCGGCGGCGTTCATCTCCCTCCGATGTCCCGCTGAGGCGGACCCAAGTTTCTTGGCCGGCGTGTGAGGAGCAGGAATCGTAACGTAACGTCCGAGGCGTCGATCAAGACGGGAGACGAACGTTTAAATCTCATCATCATCACATCATCTAAGGTGCCGAGGGTGATAATAGCATAATTCAGGGGGTTAATTACATTTTCACAACATTATCTAATAACACATTGCAAACACATTCATAATGTTGACTAAGTTGTTGAGCATGTTAGTAACATGTTCTTAACATCATCTATGGCGTCTCAGACTTCATCGTATGTTAGCTGCAGAATGCACAACATGTTCAGAGCATTATCCAAAACGCTGAACATGCTAATAACATATTGATAGCATTTCCTAAGCTGCTAAAATGCTAATAGCATTATCGTGACGTTCACCGGGGCGTCCATATCATTATCTAAGGTGCCGAACGTTTTAAAAACACATTCGTAACCTTTCACCGCTGAGTGTGTTTGTTGGTGCGCCTGCTCCAGCATCACACACACACACACACACACACACACACACACACACCACTGCTCCTGGAGGGGGAATTTATGGCACCGTCAGGAGAAGGTGTGGAGGTGGAGGTGGAGGAGGGTTGAGGCCGGGCAGTAAAGAGAGTCCCCAGGCCGCCGTCAGCAGAATTACGGGCTCTGGATTGTGGAAGCCTGAGGAGCTGCAGAAATCACCGTCCTCTCTGGCTTCCGGGGTCTTCAGCTTCTCTCAGGAGGCTTTTGACGGCACGGAGTCGCGAAAAACCCTCTCCGACAACATGGCGGACGGCGGCGCCCTCCTCGTGCCACGGATAAATCCAAAGATCCAAAGATCGCTCCCCACCACCTTCTGAGGCTTCCATATCTTCTGGTGTCTGTCACCTCCCCCGCCGTCCCTCCATTCTCATCCCGGAGCTGTCGTTCGCCCGTTCATCCTCGTATCGTGTTCCGACGCGGGATGCTGAAGTTTGGCACGAACCGCCTCTGCCGTGGAGTGGCTGAACCATAACAATGGCCGCCATCCGTCAGCGACACGCCGCAATTGCGTGTTTGTGAGAAATAATCCGTTATAGGCGTCAAATGGGCCGCCACCGAAACGCTTCCCCTCATAAACATGGCCGACAAGGACAATTGTGCCTCCCCCACCCGCCATCGCTCGCGGCGGCGTCAGTTGCATCTTCCACAGGTTTAATGGATTAGCTTGTTACGAGGCCTGTCTCTGCGCCTGCGGCCTGAACGCACGACCTCTCGCCTCCATACTTTAGCATTAAGATGACAAATAGCGACCTTCAGCTGCTGAAATAATGCTAAATTACTTCTCTCTCTTTTATTCTGAATGTATTTGGCGCAACGACTTGTATGCTCGAAGCTCACCGGCCCGTCCCGGTCACATGAATGAATGAAACAACGCCTTTCTTTTAGCTTCCTTATCCCCGAAACATGGCGGCCTTCAAGCCGACCTCGGCTCTGATCCAGGCACGGCTAATAAAGGGAGTGTATTTAAGCGGGAACCGCAGGCTCCCCGCGGGCCACTTGATTGACTGATCCAATTAATTTTGCCATCAATCACAGTGAGAACAAGCAGTTTTATGAATCTTAATAAAAGGCTAATTCGAATCAGTACAAAGATCCCATGAGTTCTAACAAGTCTCCAGCTTGAGGTTGGTCCTGGACAGTCGCCTTCCCCGAGGGGAACCTCCTGGTCGTGAGTTCCTCCGGGCTGCTGGTGCCATGCTAGCCTCTCTGACGTGCACCTTCAGCTCCACACTCTTAACACCCGACTGGATGAAGAAGATGACGACGATGCAGTCGCCACGGAGGTGGAAGCTGCTACACGTTCATGGAATAATAACCGTGGACGGTCAGAGGGTTGAGGTGTTTTTAATCCTCTCCCTGCACAATAGCTGTTAGCTATTCGGGTCAAAGTGTAGATGTTCCTCTGCGAGCCCTGGAAACCCCTCTAAGGGGTAGCAGGACAGAAGAGCTCGGACCTCTAGAACCTCACCTTGTCTGTCCATTTTGTCAGGAGAAAACATCTGACCAATGATCATGATAGTTCTGAGGTGTCCGGTAGTGGGCGTGGCTCATGAGTTCTACCAATCACCAAGCGCCTATGACTTCCTGTGGAACCGTCAGAAGACCTTGCCTCTGGAGTAGCAGCTGAGATGGTTCTAGGATTGAGGTCTCTGGTTCCTCTGCTGTGTGAATGCACCAAGAGAGGCCCTCGTTCCTGAGATGGTCGCAGGAGCTGCAGGAGGTTCGTCCAGGGCGGACGGAGGCCGTAGGGCTCCTCTAGGTTCCCGTAGAGGCAGCGGAGCGAGTGTTTCCTGGACTCAGTCCTTCTAGAAGCTTCCCTGCCAGGATCTCCCGTGGACGCCAGCTCGTTCACGCTGGAGAGAAGACTCGGGCAGGGAATGGTGTGTTTGTCGGGTGGGGGTGGGGGTCTTTTGGAGAAGCTTCCTGCCTGCCTGTGATTTGCTGGAGCTCTGGAGAGCTTCTAATGAGAGCTGATCGCGTTAGGCACGCCATCGGGAGGGAAACGGAAAAAAAACAAAAACCATCTCTACCGGCGCTCCGTCCTCACACATGGATCTGCATCCGGAGCCGTGGAAGAGGGGTTCCTTCGTCTTCATCTCATCTCCTTCTCGTGCTCCTCGTGCACGTGGTGGTCCTGCTTCTGCGTGCGTTCAAGGATGCGGCGCTGCGACGCATCGGGCTTCGCCGAAACGGAAATCGCCCAAAGTAATTAAAGTGTTCGTGAAACAGGTGAAGTCCTTGAACCCACCGCCTCTCCATCTCCTCCCGCCGCCGTCTCCCTGTTTCCATGGCGCCGCAGGCAGGCGGCAAAACATGCGGCGAAACAACCCGCCGTCGCTTTCCAACGCAGAACCGAAGCCGCCGCTTCTCCTCCTCTTGACAACGTACGTCGTGATTTTCTCCTCCACCCCCCGCTTCCCTCAGCCTCCAAGGACCAGCGTGGTCTCCACCCAGCATCCTCACTCCAAACAGAAGCCAGAAACGTGCACAACTGAAGAGCCCCTTGTGCGCGACTAGCGAAGATGCTAGACGGCGTGCTGCGGAAAAGAGAAAATGTGAAAATCCCCCGGGGCCGCTCTGCAAGTGGAACGTGGAGCGGTGGAGATGGTGGAGGTGGTGGAGATGGTGGAGGTGGAGAACGCGACCGACCCGAAAGCGCGGCATCCCCTCGTGGGCGTGGAGGTCGTGGAGCGGCGAGCTCGCCTCGACCTCCCGTGAGTCATGTTAGGTTCATCCAGTCACAGCTTCTCCTCTCTGATGGGGAGTCAGTCACTCCACGGAGAGGCCAGAAGGTCCGCGGTCGGATTCGAGCGTTCGATTGCAAGCCCTTCTGGTGAGATGAAGAACGACGGAACGCTGATTGTTCCACGGTTGCGACGGAGCGCCGGCCGGCGTGAGATGTTTCCCTCCTCGCACCTTCACCCCTCGCGTTCAACCAGAAGAAGCTGGACTCCGTGCATGAAGCTCGTCCTGGTGGAAGGTAACGGGAAGCAGGAGGCCGTTCTCCGGAGGACGAAAACGGTGAAGATAGACAGAAACCGCGGCTTTCGGTGCGAATAAAAACAACGCCGCCGGTTCCGAGCGCGTCCTCTCACTCCGTCGCCGGGTTGCCAGGGAACGGAAACGGGTTCCAAAACCAAAAATGTAGGTCTCGTCGGCGGCGGATATTTTTGCCTATATCCGTTTCATAATGACATTTTAATCTGTCATTTGATTGGTATTACATGCAGCGTTTTAGAGTCGATAAATCATGAGCACATTAATTTGGAGGAATGAGTGTAATTACTGAGAACACATTACAGCGTCACAGAGCAGGACGCCTGCCATCCTGGAAGCTGCTCGTGGCTGCTTTCCACCAACGCGTCTGTTCAACGCCTACTTGCTCAAGGAGGTCCTCGCTTGGATTCCCACCTTCCCGTGTGGAGTCTCCACGTTCTCCTCGGGGTTCTCCGGGTTCCTGCCCCACGTGCAGGAGGTTCACTGGAGACCCGCATCGTCCAAAGAGTGTGTGAGAGGGTGAATAGCTGGACGTCACAGTAGGCGGTCCAGCAGGAGAGCGAATGGCATCTTTGTTCAATTTCTTCTCGAAGAAAGAATTGACCTCCACACGTGGGAAGGACAGGGTGAAGCTCGCACATCTCCATCTGGAGAGGCTGAATGGCTTTATGTCCGTCACGTACGGCAGTGAGAGGGTGAATATTGAGAGTGAGCGGTCCCATGCCTCGATGTGACGCCCGGATGAGAAGGTCGCGTGTCTCAAAATGCAGGACGAGCCGCATCGATGGTGAAACGGCGACGTCACGTCACAAGGCGGAGCCACCGTCGTCGAGACGTTGGCCGGATCAGAGACGCCGTTCGTCCCAAATAGTCTCAGTTAATGTAACGCGACCCGCGGTCGGCGAGTCATCCCTTCACCGCCGTCGCTTCTGATTCACCTCCCGAGCAAAACGGGCTTTTTCACAGTGACAACGTGGGAGAAAACCCTTTAACGGGCGCCCGGTAATTATGGTATGATTGTTGGAGGTCCGGCCTCCCCCGGGGTTCGCTTCACTCACAAAGATGCGTCGGCCAATGCCGGACCTCGTTTCAGCGACGTTAACAGGAGAAAACTACACTTCGACGTGAAAATGTGAGATAAACAAAAGAGGACGCTGATATTTCAGTGCGGTCGGATCCGAGCCGAGCTCATTAAGAGACACGCGCCGATTTTACTAAGACGGCATTAAAATGTCTAATTTAGTTTGAAATGAGTCTGAGTTTGACTCCAAATCACCAAAATCCCAATTATGGTGACAGGAACATTTGGGCGTCTGGAAAATAGCTTAGCTGTGGTGACGGCACCTCAGCCAGACGTGGCCGGATCTTCCGGTGGACTCGGTTTCCCTCCCAGAAGATGTTCCTCATTCCCTCCCAGAGGCATCTTCAGGTCCCCTTCTTCTTCTGGTGGCGTGTCCAAATAGTTCGATGGCGCGTGAGTTCTGAGACGTCTCCGCTGCAGGCGTCGGACCAGCAGTGACGCTGTGACGCGCACGTGTGGAGAGACACGTCCTGATGTTGAGGTCCGGCCGCTCCTGCAAGCAAATTAACCACGAGCCCAGGGAGTACCAGGGCTCTCAAAGTGTTGCATCGTTCTCGACCCGAAACTCCACCTCTGCTGCGAGCTCCTCAGAGGAGGAAGGTCTGCGGGGCGGGAAAGTTCAGCTCCGCCGACCGGGTCCGACAGCGGCGGACCAGGACCCGGAGGACCGGGAACCTTCGCCTCGGGATAAGAATTGCTGACGCGCTCTCTGAAGCAACCTGGGCTACATTAGGCCTTCGCTCAATGTGTAAATGATGGCGTGTGGACGGGTGATGTCATTTTCACATGGAATATTGTGGGAGGCGGTTATTAATGGCTGGAATTACCCCGACGATACATCACGGCGGCTCTAATGAACACAGCTAATCCATTATCAAGTGAAAATCATTTCTGTCGCCGTCATACAATTACCGGCAGGCGTCGTAGCGGCAGCTCCTACGGTCCCGTCACCGCCGTTCCCGTTTTTTCTGGCCGTGCGCCCTGGCGGCGGCGGCGGCGGCGGCGGGCCGGGGGGTGTTAAGTGCACAGACCGGGCTCTCTTTAGGCAGGGCGTTAAATAGAAGCCCGTCTAATCACAAGCTCCACTGCCCTTTGGCGCCGCAGGCAGAGGCGCGTGATATCAACCGATTCCACAAAGGGGTCAGGGGTCGGCTCGGTACAAAGACGGAGCGTCTCATTTGGGGTTGCCGCGGAAACGGTGGGTTCCGACTCATGTTTTATTCACGCCGCCGCCGGTGGCTCACCTCTTCGTCCGCGCCGCCCAGACGTCAATCATTACGGAGGCATTATCTTCAGTCCGACGGTGATGTAAGCCTGCTTTCGGTGACGGCTGCTGAGCGGAGACGCTCGGGATCATCCGGGTTAAATTACGACGGCGGCGCCTTCCAGAGGGGCGGTTGAACCGTCCTTCATCAAATGGAAGCCCGCTCGTCCAATCACTTTGGTGTCTTCAAAACATCTGAAGAACAAGCGGGGTTTTTTTTTTTTGGGAGTCATCTGAAATTCCCGATCATAAAACAGCCGACGGCGGTTATTAAAAATCCCCGACAGGAGGGCGAGGCCTGCTCGGTATCCATACGGGCGGCTGAGATACTGTAAATCCATTCTGCTGCTGCTGCTGCTGCTGCTGCTGCTGCTGCTGCTGCTGCTCCCCCCGGCCCCGTTACCTCCCAAACCGCCGGGATCGTAAACCTCCGCTCTCCCAATTTACTTTCCCTTTATGAGCCATTACCGTGTCACGTTATCGAAAAGAAAAAGAAAAAAAAGAAAAAAAGTTTTAGTGGCCTCTGCTGTTTTTTTTATCTCTTGTGTGCTCCCCCGGTATCTGCTGCAAATCAAATATCTGCCTTCCTGCATGCCTGCTCGCTCACCTAGCTTCTCTTATCTCCTCATTCGACTCCACCTTCTCCCATCTGATATGCAAAGAGAGGCGCCGTTGTCGGAGCCGGGCTCGCCATCTGCCCACGGCTCTTCCTTAAAGCCGCCGCTTCGGTTTCCGGCGTCCGGGGAGAAGACCCCCGACCCGACGGCGCCGATGCGGTAGAAGTTTTCCTCCAGGGAAGGGTTCTCTGAAATGTGCCGTTTTGTAGCTTCGCCGGCCGAGTCGCTTTCGGCCTTCCGGGTTTCTGGTTTCTTTTTTGGAGGGTGTCGTTGGAGACGGATCGGAGTCTTTCCGGACGGACCCGGCTTGTCGTAACGGCCGAGGTGAGGTTTAAAGTGCGGGGCGACAAAAGGCGCCTCTGTATTCAATTTGTGAGCCGGAGCTCGTATTGGATTCTGCCCACGTGCGGGGCGACGCCGGGCCGGACATCGCTTTTTTTTTCCTCGGGCTATCTTTTGTGACGTACATCAGCACCTCTGCCACGCCGCACATCCGCGGCTTCAATGACACTTTCATCGATTTAATTATAACAAACAGGTAGGGGAGCTCGCCAGCGACTAATCTTGGTCAACTTGATTAATGGTGTTTGTGAAGCCGGGGACCGAAATTAGCCAGAAATACAGAAGAGTGGCTCTTGGCTGGTTGTGTTTCATAAATAGCCCCCGGGCCGAGCGCCCTCCAGTTGGGTGATCAGGGACGACTCCCCTCCCCGATCGCAGCGCCATCTCTGTGCATCGCCGATCTCTGAAAAACAATCCATGAATCATCGTTAGTTATTGTGATAATTATGCACATTTCCTACAACCTAGCGGCGCAGATCCCTCACGCTCAGCGTTTCGCCGCGCGGCGAATCACGAGCCTTTTTTTTTGTCCGACGTCAGAATGGGCTGCGCGGACCGGGTACGTTCGCTTTGGGTGGAAGGTCACGCCTCCCGCTGACACGGATGTGAACGACGACCCCGCGGGAACATGGCGAGCGGAGCGCAAAGTCCGTTTGAGAAATAAAGTGACGATAATCTGCGCGGTCGCGCCCGGCGAGGGGTGCAAATATCAAGCAGATCAGATACGTACAAGGATCAGGGGCAGATGTTGTTGTTTGTGCATGAAGAGGTTTGCTTTTGGCAAACCTGCTGCCTGTAGCGAGGTGACGACCTGCGGGGAAGAAGCTGTTCCTGCGTGCGGCGGAGCCGGCGGGGGAACAGGCCGAGTCCGAGGCGCCACGGGTCAGAGGTCGAAGGCGGTTCGGCATCTCCGATTCTCTCCGCGGTCCCGATCGTCCGCTCCGGTCTGTTTCCGTTCGGAGGCCGACCGGAGGCGACGGCACCGCTGCGGCGTACAACTAGAGCGGCGGCTCCTGCGGCCGGTTGACCTTCTGGATCCGCGGACGCACATCTTCTTCACAGAACAGCTCATTTTAAATCTCGTTAGCGAGCTAAGTATGTAGCCGACATCAAATCAAGTTTTGATGAGCATACATGTATGGAACTACATGGTTACGTCGAGTGATTTCCATATGGCACGGCGCCTCCTGCGCTCGATTTGCGTCCGGTCGCATCCGTACATCTTCCTCGCTTGTTCTTGCGCGAGCCTAAGTGGAGATATCATTAATTACCGTCCAAGTTGTTCATTATTTATACATCTCTGCATGCATTTGAGGGAACATGGAAGTACCCATCCACACGTGCATATGTGCATATGTGTCCACGCCGCCTCCAATCATCACAAGCGCGCGGCGCGCAACGGGAACGCCGGTCGACGCCCGGCGAACTCCCTCCCCGCCGAGGCAGCACACATCTGCGTTGTTTCCGCGTAGTTTCGCTATCGCCGGAATAATCCTCCCGGGGCGGTTAATGGGAGAAGTCAAAGAGAGGACAACGCCTGCCCCAAACCTTCTCGCTTGTCCTACACACAGATAAAGAGATGCCGGGCTAATGTGAGCCCCCAAGACATTCTCACCATTCCCCCCTAATGTTCCACCTATTAGTTATTAATGGAGGAGCGACGCACGCTGAAAGTGAGCCGGCGAGCCCGGGGGATTGGACGCCGTTTCCCGGCCCCGACTCGGTTTCCCACTTTACGTAGCGAGGGGGGACACATGATTTCCCTCATATTACTCGCAGAGCCGGAATATGTTTTTGTGTCAGGTCGGCTTTTCGTCTCGCTCTCCCGTCTAAAAGCCGCGCTGCTGAATTCTTTATCACGCAGAGCGAGGAGCTCCTCGTCCGGGCCTCGCCCGGGTTCTTCGCGTCCGTTTCCGTCTCGTTTCCGTCTCGTTTCCTCGCCTCTAAATCGGCCTCGCCGAGAGGAGTTTATCCTTCCGGACCGGCTTTTTTGTCTCCCATCCCCCGGAGCGCTCCGACCGTGCACCGTATTGTGAATGAAGGTCAGTTTTGGGCCGTGATGGACCGCCGTATCTCTTTGCCGCAGTCGGCCTCCCTCCTCCTCCCGCCGTCGCCTCGTCTCTTAACCTTTGTTTGCTTATCGGCGGCTCTCACACCTGTAGCCGGCCGGCCGTTCTGTCCGACCCTCGCCGGAGGCCGCAGACAGGATAGTCGCAGATAACCTTTAAATCCATGGGAAAAAAAAAGATGGCGAGACGGAGGCGGCGGCGGCGGCGGGGAGCGCCTCTCCATCCACTGCCAGGGATTTTGGGAGCTGCTGGCAGGCGGCCGGGTCGGGAATACGGCCAAGGCTTAGCTTCATCCATGAAACTCGGGCCTCGGGCCAGACCTTTAGTTTGACACGGCGGCATCGGAAAGGCCGGGAAATAAAGGAGCCTCCGCTTCTGAGCGCCGGAGTTGGTCGCCGTCGTCGGCGAGCTCACGCATTATATGCAGGAGTCCGGACGTCTCTCTGGGCCGGCGGCTCGGGCCTCTGCACCTGAAGATTTGACCCCATCTCGCCAAGTCCGGAGGCTGGACGCGAACAAGAGCGAGAGAGGAGATGGAAACGGCGCTTTCCGCCACCCTTTTGGTTTTCGAGTTGCTCGGATTGAGCGGCGAAGGTTTCCGCTGACGGACCGCGGTAGATTTCGGGAGAAAAGGGTTGCCGCGGCGACAGCCTCGGGGCGAAATGTCCGATAGAAACAACAGCCCAGTGTGCTACTTCCTCCGCCTTTCAATTTGGCATCATTACTCATCCTTCTCTGTGGGCGCCTGCCAGAGTCGCCACCCCCGGACCAGAAGAAAAAAGGAAAAAATGCAGATGCTCATGAAATTTCACACCGCTTATCATCCGGACCACCGGAAAATGCGCCGTGGCGGTGAACCCGAACCCGAACCCGAACCAGGTGAATCTGTGCGTCCACGTACATGTATGTCACCGCTGACTTGATGGATCTCCACGAGGCTCCTTGGGCGAAGGCGGGGACTTTTTTTTCACCTTATCGCAGCCACGCTTCCATCAACGAAGCGATTCGTGCTTCACGGACGGCGGCGGCTCGCCTGGAAACACCGCCCGGTATCGATGACCCCGGATCAAGCCGTCCTGCCGCAGCCTCCGCACTTAAACCTGCTCACCACGCACCTTCATTCACAGGCGCTTGTTCACATGCTGCGATTTAGTTTTGATCCACGGCGGGAACTTTCCCTGCACGTCAATCACGGCAGACAAAGCCGCGCCTCGTGTTTGGACCCGTCCGCCGCCGTTTTACACGCCGTCCCGTGTTTTCACGCCTCACGGGCCAAACAGCCGCGCTACGTTTGCCGGTACTCGAACCGAGATGCGACTGCCACATTAACGCTCGCTCATTAGCTCCGGAGCGCCAGCGTAGCGAGTGCGTCCCCGAACAGCGGAAACAAATTGGTGCGAAACCCAAGCGTAACCCTCGTCGCGTGGCGTTCGGCGTGCTCGGCGGCGGCGAGGGCACCAGGTGATTGTGAGCAGCTAATGAGGTCTGTGTTGTAACCGTCTAGCAGACTTAACAAGTCGCTACGCCATTCACCGGGGGGGGCGGGGGGTTCCTGCCTTCACTGCCGGGGCAGCGATGAAAGAATCAGCGAGCGCAGGAAAGATGTCGGCGCCGTCTTTGTGTGCACCTTCTAATGAACGGGGGAATAGGATACTGAAGAGGTGCACGAGAGTACACGTGAGAGGCACGGCGGTGTGTGTGTGCCGCGCAGCGCTTAACAACCGTGAGCACCGGGAAAATGGCATTTTTTCCCTCGCGGTGGTCGAATGCCTACTCAAACCCACGCTCACCTAAAATGTCAAGAGTAAAGCTCCAGCTTGCATCGCACATCCACCGCCTAGAAACACAAATTTATGTTTGCACACTTGCGTATATTCAATGTGAAAATAAATATTCTCTACATTGTCTGTAACAGACACAGGCCACGGAATAAGAATGGAATATGTGTGGTTAAAGGTCACGCTAACTTGCTAGCATTAGTCCCATACCATATCCAAGAAGCAGAAGAAGAAGGTGAGTTGGATGTTCTGGAGTTAAAGTTAGAACCGGATCGTTTGGACGGGACAGAGGAGGGACGGGGAAGGTCTGGGCAGACCTTCACCCGCAGAGGTTGGAGCTGCCAGGCAGGAGAAGACCAGAGGAGGTCCATGGATGGGGGGGAGAGGACAGGACGTTAGACGCTTAGATGGAGGCAGATGATTTTTGCAGTGGCGACGCCTGAAGAAAAGGGAGAAGTTCTGCACACAGCAGAACATCTGGGAGGTTTCTGCTTTGCATCGAACCCATCGTGGATGAAACCGATCGGCTGGAAGCTGTCGAGGGATGGATCTGTCGCTCAACAGCTTTAGGACTCGGGGATGGAACCGGGAACTCACAAACCATCTCACCTTCCAGGTCTCTGCGTCCGACGGTATGCTTGCGACCACGTGAGAGTGTAAAGAGTGGATCCAAATCAGCGTCGTGAAGTTTTGAACTTTTCATCATTTGCCCGTTCGCAGAAGCACAAGTCATCCGGAGCGCTTGAAAAACCCACTCCAGCGATTGTGTCTCGTAACGTCTCGCGCCGAGACATTTTTTCACATCAGTTTCATCATCTTCAACTGCCTCCAGATGATGTTATGGACACAAACATGAAAGCATTTTTTTTTTAATTTTTATCTTCCGACGGGGGGTTCCACCGGCGCCGCGCGGCGAAACGGGTTTATGTCGGTCAAGAAACCGAAAACAAGCAATGTGTCCATGCCGTTATTGTGATATTCCGCTAATGCACTTCAAAGATCTGGAAAGGTCTCGGAGGTATCTTTCTCCACGTGCTCAGATTGGAAAGTTGTATTTTTCTCCCCACACGCTGTCAGAAAGCTGCTACTGCTCTGTCAGTGAACCACTAAAAGTCCGTGAAACCTAATTTCGAGATGAAAAGACGATGATGTTGCACGATTATCTCACCGGCGGACGTCGGATCCGACATCGGGATGCGAAGGGTTCGCTTGAATCGTCGGATCTGACCGTCACATCGTGTGAAGCCGCCATTTACCGGACGGAAAGCAGCGGGTCGAGCCTGACTCATCTCAAAGTCCTCCTCGTATCCATGACCACATTATGTGATCTTTCATTAACCTCTTACTCTGCACCGGCCTGGAACCGTTAGAAGCTCATCCGCCTCGCGAGGTAGGCGGTAACCGACACGTCCTCTTTGTTGCCACCGGTTTGGACGAATGTTCAAGACTGTTCTCCACCTTAATGAGCTTCTCACGCGGAGATGATGGCGAGCCGGAGACGTCTCGGTGGGAGGAACCTGTCCAGAGCCAAGGGTTCCCCAACTTCCCCAGTGAACGCCACGGACACGGTTGCGATGACGGTTTCACAACTCGCAGTTTGACAGCACTTTCCACAGCACGCAGCAATTCACCCGTTCACACACTCAGGGAGCTACTTTGGGCGTCTTGCTAGTCTTCAACATGCAGACGACCGGGAATCGAACCCTCCGTCCCTACGGCCAATTCACTTCCTTCATCACGCCTTGTCTACCCTGAAGCTCCCTTCTTCATCCAGACCTCCAGCCTGGAAGCTCCAACCTCAGCATCCTCCGTCTGCGTCCAAACCCTCTCGGTCCGAGTTTATCTCCAGAACGTGCCGTCCCTCTGACGGATCCCGTCCTGATGCTCTCCATCCTTGATCCCGTCCTGATGCTCTCCATCCTTCCCCACCTTCCCCCCCCATCTTACCCCGTTACCGCCCATCCACGTATCCCGACCGTCCGTCCGACGGCGCGAGGCTTATTTTTGCGGCGAGCAGCCACCGTAACAGGAAAGAGAGGGAACGGGAGAAAGGCGATGGATTCCGCTAACAACAGATTAAGCTGGAGCATATTGCCTCTGAAATGAGCAGACCGCCTGAGACAACAGACAGAGCGTCTAAACCACTGATCCAGTCAGTTGCCGCAAAGACACTATCTTTTAGCGCTGCAGATTAAGGGACTTTCACTTGGTTGGCTCAGACAGCTCATGCAAGAGAGTCCCGAGTGCTGCTAAAGCCTCCTGTTGAGGCGCAGATAGACAGCTGGTGTGTATCAACGCGAATATTCAGGAACAATTGCCAGACGCCCAACGTTCGGCCGCCGGAGGAACGGTTGCACTTCTACTTGAGCGATCCGTGATCTGGTAGCGGACGCCGCTCGCCGCCGTGCCGACCGCGGAGAAGGAGGTCGATAGAACGTTTGAAGTGAGTCCAGAATGGAAGTTCTGGTCGTTCGGTGGTGGGTCTGGGCTCGGGCGGAGGAGAGCCGGCCGCACGGGAGGACGTGGCTAATCCTGAATTAGTTTTACTGTTAGCACATCTGGCTGCTCACTTCAGGGTTACTTTATGCTTTCAGACAGGAAAGAACGCATTTATGCTAAACGCTAAGTACGATCCAGCTGGGATTCCGTTCCAGGAAGTGGCCTCCTCCAGGGGAACCTTCTAGCTCTGCGTTCCCACAGGCAGTGAGGGGCCGCCGTGATGCTAGCATCTGTGACGGCAGCTTCAGCTCCACGCGCTAAACAAACAACCGACGACGATGACGTGGACACCACGGAGGTGAAGCCGCCACAGCGTTCATGGATCGATATCCATGGACTATCAGGTGGTTGAAGTGTTTTTATCTTCTCTGCGTGAAGAACCCCGTTAGCCGTTAGCTAACTTTGCTCCTATTCTGGCCAAAATGTAGATGTTTTTCTGCGAGCCCTGGAAAACCCTCAGGTTTGGACCTCTTTGGACACTGCTTGTGTCCATTGTGTGTCCATTGTGTCCCAGGGAAACATCTGACCAGGGACCAGGATAGGTTTCAAAAGGAAGTATCCGGAAGTGGGTGCAGCTTATGAGTTCCACCGAGTGCCGAGTCATGACGTAAAGGGACTTCCTGCTGAACTGTAAGAGGAGCCCAAAAGAGCAAGACTGGTTCTGGACCCTCGATCAACGGTCCCTGGTCCCTCTGCCGTCTCGATGCGCCGAGAAGCCATCTCGTTCCTGAAAAGCTTCGGAGGTCCTGCAGGACAGAGGAGCTGCCGCTCGTCATCTTCCGTTGTGTCTCAGCTGCTTCTTCTGAACCAGACCGCTACAGAAACACACACTTCGAGCGCAACGACGAAACCAATGTCCGAAAACAGATGTTCTCCGGGGGCAGACGGGCGACGGTCGCAAACTCTTCTACACAAACCTTCTCAAGCGTGACTGACTGAGCTGAGCTTGGGTGTGCAGGGTTTGCCGTTCCAAAGTGGTTGTGGAGAGTTGTAAAACAGCAACTCCGTATAAAATCCCAAACAGATGGCACCTGTCAGCCTGCAGTGGCCGCTGTTAATGACCACCCAGTGCACGGCTGCCGAGGCTGGTTAATCCTAATGAAGGGTGCACGCCGTACAAAAGGCTATATTTATTTTCATATTTGCTCAGTGAACCCGGCGGCCGCACGCGAGGCTCCATCAATATCACTTTGACGGGGCCGCGGGGCTTCGCTCCCGTCTTATTGGACATTAACAATGTCTCCACCTGCGCCGGCGGAGGCGGCGGCGGCGGCGGGCGCACCCTCGCTTTCGTCCGCGGCCATCGCTCACGCCGGCGCCGGCCCGCGGGCCCGGGACGTTCCGGCGGGCCGAACCGGCCGGCATCTGCCCGGGGTCGCCGGGGGCCGTGACTCCGAAGGGCCCGGCTGCCTGCCGCCATTTATTACCGGACAGAAGTCGTTTCTTTTCCCCGCCTGCCCGCACGCTCCCGCCAGAGTCTATTGTAAAGGCTGAGCGCAGCCTTAATCAGAAGTGACGTGTCGGCGTCCTTGGCTGGAAAGACACGGCGGCCGCAGCTGCGCGCGGCAGGTTTCGACCGCTCGTCGCAGTCGGGAGGCTTCGAGCGACGGGTTCATCCCGTGTCATTAATGGGATTCGTGAAAAAAACGGAGCGATTGTGCCGGAGATACCGGCGCGGTGACAAGACGGCGAGGCGTGACGCCGATGAGACGGTCATGAGTTCTGTTTGCACTTGAATTTCATCGATGGCTGACGTCGGCTTCGGTTTACGTCCTTCTTTGTTTCTGTCCGCTGGCCCGTGGTCTGGTTGTCTTTGAGACAAAGCTTCTGGAAGATCTCCTCACACCTTCTCCCAGCGCTCTTGGACTTAATTGCTTCTTTTACGTTTCATTCCTACCCTGCTTCTTGGCATGAACGTCATTTCATTCTGTGAATTGAAACTTTACTGATATTACCATCATTTCCAGACTATTGAACGCTCCTGAATAGAAGCCACAGCGGCTAAAAGCAGTCAATAAATCTCTGAGTACATATAGAGGCAAGAAACCGCACGTTGTAACATGAGATATTTACACGCAAACAGTTTTTTTACTGTTAAATGAACACATACCGGTAACCCCCACAAATATGGAAATACCGGAAATGCTTTTTTTCCAAACAGTGGCTATAACGCGACTGACGAAAAAGGTGAATAATAAGTAAGAGAAGGAAAAGTCCATTGGTTTTCTATCCCCGCTTTGTCCTCCGGCTGACGGCTATCTTTGTCTTCCATTAAAGTTGTCCTCTTCGGTGTCCAATTTTCTCGGTAATTCCATCGGTCCGATACGACGAGGCTAAATGTTTTGGCGGCGTGAAGCTCATTAGCGTAAAAAAATCCATAAATGGTTGTTTAAGCCGCCGTGTCGAAAGCGAGTCGGGCTAAAAGCAGCGGCTTATAGACCGGAAACGACGGCGTTTGCGATCCGAACACGGGCATCGCAAACAGAAGAGAAGCTATTTTTATACGGACGTTCTGGCAAAGTGAGCGAGCAGGAAGCCGTGTCTCAAGCCATCACGTCGCTCTCGCGCCGTGTATCCGAACACGGGAAACAGAAGCCGAGCGTGAGTCTGGACGGTGTCGGGTTGGATGGCATCAAGGTGGCGTCGCTGTTGTTTGGGGATGATGACGTCCTCCTGGCCTGCCACCTCCGATGTGCAGCGGAGTGGCTGGCGTTCACGGCGGTGATGCAGAGCGGGTGAGAATTAGCCCCGAGAGACAGCGGGAAAACAAAAAACGAAACAAAAGGACGGGGGGGGGGAATGAGCGCCGCCTGGAATATCGGCCGCCCGTCCGTCCATCTTCTAGGTCTTAACTCAGATCTTCCGGGGGAATCTTGAGGGGTTCTCAGGTCCCCCCGGCTGTTCCGGGTGCAGAGAACCTCCCCGAGGGTTCAGGAGGCTTCCTGACCAGATGTTTCAGCCGTCCGGCTCCTCTGGACGTGCAGAATATCACACTATTCCATACCATCTATTGCGCTGTGTTCTATCATTTCTTGTCCTCCTCACAGCCGGAAGGTCAGCGCTTGGATTCCCCCTTCCTGTGTGGAGTCTCCACCTTCTCCCCGTGTCCTCTCGGGCTTCCTCTGGGTTCTCCTCACGCGATGGATGGACCGGTCCAGCCTGAACCCCGCTTCTCGCCCGCCGACAGCCGGGATGAGCTCCGGGCTTCGTCTCAGAGAATAATCTGCAATCTGGACGGCCATCGGACGCTCCGATTCCAAGCGTACGCTTGTCGCCCTCTTGGATCTGGAAGCGGCCGCCGTTGAGTCGTCCGCGTGGTGGGACCAACCCTGAGGAGATGTTTGATTATCTGCTGGTTTTCAAGAGAGGTCTGATCACCGTCCAACATGCTATCAGGAAAGTAGGGAAGAGTTCGCTCGATGCAAGAAGACCTAAAGAAGCTCAAGCCATTGCTCGTCAGGTCTATTTATCTGCTGCGTTCTGAGACCCGGTCTCGAAGTAAAGTGAGCTTCTCCTCTTCTGTCCTCATTCCCATACATGGACGTTCTTCAGAAGGTCATTCCCGTGGGACGAATCCCGCTAATTCCCGGTTGATCGGGAGGAGGCGGGAGAGGATGCGTCCGGCCGGCTCTGTGATTTCGCCGGATGCACGTTCTCGCCGTCATGAGGCGCCCGGAACCTCGGCGGCGGCCGAGACGACAATTAACATGTAGCGGCGCAACGGTCACGACAAGACGGCGTGTCAAACTGTGAGACGCTAATTGGCTCGCCGGCGTTCTAGAACGGCGGTCCTGCAGGAGAGAGGAAAAGATGATTATATCACAATCCATAAATGCAGCGCTTCTTCTAGAGGCGACTCCAGGAAACGAGTAGACGCTTACCTGTCTGATTTGAGAAGGTCAGGAGAAGCGTCGCAGGAAGGACAGCAGAAGACATTCACCGTGCATGTTCACTTGCAAATGCAACACCTGCCGTCTTCATCTGCTTGTGCTTCCGCCCGACTCATATTTACGGCAGCGGGCGCTCCGCCATTAATTGGGAAAAGTGTATCGCCGCGATCGTCGGCGGCGATAAAGAAGCTAAGCCGATGACTCGGTGCACGAGGGTTTTACACGGGAACTCGAATGACACCCGTGAGATAAATTGTTATTACCAGGAGTGAGATTTAAAGATACCCGCAGCAGCAAATCCATATGATCCCCCCCACCCTCCGCTAATATCGGGGCTTGTGGAATCAAAAAAAAAAAAAAAAATCGAAACGTCCACGGCTGAGATGAAAAGCTTCGCTGTGATGTGAATCCAGATATTTCATGTAGCAGATTGACGAGGCGGCTCCTCGCCAGACGGCGGGCGCCAGGGGGCGACCAGGGCTCAAGAAGATCGCGTGAAGATCAACCCAGGTTCTCTCACTCGTGCGTTTGGATGGAGCTCCTCATCATCCAGAGGTGATCCCTTCTCTTCTTGTGCAGGAGCTCAAAGTGCATAATCGATACGATAATTATTCCCCGAACGATCCGAGCCGTGCGTACTTTGCGCGGTGGCTGTGATGTGCTAATGCTAACGTGCTAACGCCGCTCCCGAGGTGTGTCGATGTCTCATCGCACGCCTCGGATTCGAGATCCGTGCGATCACCTCGTCGGTGAATCGTCGAAGGCTCGTCTTTTTCTTTGGAGACGCTACTTTCAGGGACCGTCACGGCCAATCACCTGCCTCCATCCGACCCGCAGCCAATCATCTTCCTCCATCTGGCTCCATAAACCTCAGCTCTTGACCTCCTCCAACCTCAGCGTCCTTCCACCCAGATCTTCTCCATCCCTCCTCCATCCATGTCCAAACCATCTCAGTCTGACTTTATCTCCAGAAGGTCTACCATGTGCCGTCCCTCCTGATTCCTCTTCATGGCTGCTCTCCACCTCTTCTCCTATCGTCCAGCTAAGGATGCTAGATGTTTTAAAGTCCTCGTATCAGAGAGGACGTGTTGTGGCGCTCGTCCACCGGCTCAGCATCTTCACACGGTCACCTCCAACTGATGAAGATGGACCTCATCCCCCGCAGAAGACGATCATTAAATTCTCAACCAAATCTCTCGGAGCGAAGCAGATTCCATCTCCACCGGCGGTTTTTCAAAGGTTTCTAGTCTTTAGAGAATCGATGCGGTTCGACCAATTAATCTAACTTTTTTTTTTTTGCTTGAGCGAAAAAAAAAAAAATTGAGATGTTTGGTTTCAAAGAGTCTGATGGTCAGAAGGAGCCGGTGTTTATCAGGAAAGCGTTTGACGACCGCAGCCTCGGAGTTCTCCAGCATCATCCCCGATCTTCACTTTTCTAACTCTTTATCTCCACAAAAGATACTCACGACCCAGAATCTGCTTCCATGGAGCGTCTCATATTTCAATCATTTCTTTTTCTTGTGAATTTACAAGGTAAAAGTACACGGGTTTAAATTCCCCATTGTTCCCGCCGGCTCAGAGCTTCTCCGCTGCCCAACCAGGCCCATCACTTCTGATCTTCAAGGCCCTCTCGCGTTTATGATCTCTCTTTCTTTGTCTTCAAACTCCGCTTTCCTTCTGGAGCCGCCGTCTTCTGACGGCCTTTGGAGTTTCACAAATGTTGGGAAAAAAAGAAACAGAAGACGAGCCCGAGCCGGCGGACCGGGTCCAGGTTGGGGGTCGGATTCCCGGCCTCGTCTTCCTGTCTGCACCCCAAAGGGACACTGGCTTGCAACTTGCAAGGGTCAATATGTTGGCTCTGAACCCCCACCACACACACACACACACACACACACACACACTGCCTGCCTATTATTTTTAAGTTTGGGGCAGCAAAGCCTATCCTTGATGTGATTGGGTGAGAGGCGGGTTCACCTTGGACCAATCGCAGGGTCAGCCATTGACCCTCTCATTCACTGGGTCACGTGAAGCTCCTGCATGCATTTGGACTCCGTGAGGAACCTGGAGAACCCTGAGGAACCCCATGTAGACACGGGGAGAACATGGAGGCTCCACACAGGAAGGAACCCCGCGGGAAACCAAGCAGGGACTTTCTTGATGCGACAAACAGCTTTGACAATTATTCAAGCATTCTAGCAAGCCCTTACATGCACACACACACACACACACACACACACACACACACACACACACACACACACACACCTCCCTTCAGTTGCTTGTTCTCACACCCTCACAAACAGCAGCCCGGCCCATTTGCATTCAAGGCTATTACATTCAATTTGTTAACCGGCACTGAACTTTGGTGGAATTAGATTTTGCTAACAGGCGTAATGACATTTAATGGAGCATGATTTATTCATTTCTCTTCCATCAGGTCAAAATACGCCACAACTGGGATTTCAATATTAGCAGATGTTTTTTTTTCCCCCGGCTTGTGAAATGCCTGCACATTCTTCAGAAGGTACCGCGTCTCATTGAAGGCCTCACCCGGGCCGGGCGTTCCTCCGCCCTCCGGGAGGAAGCGCTTTCATCGGGAAATTTCCTTTGCGGAGGCACGGCTCGCAAAGAGAAGGTCCACGTTCTCCCCCTGGGTCTGTGAGGTTCCTCCGGGCTCCTCCTTCAGGAGGTTCCCAGGAGACCCCGCGTTGTTCAGAGGGTGAACGGTCGCGGGTCTCGGTACGAGCTACCCCGAGTGCAGGACGGTAGCGATTGAATGTATGCACGATAGCGTGATAGCACGATAGCACGATAGCCGCCCCGCACGAAGCAGAATGGCATCGGAGACTCACCGCTTCTACTCGTCAAGTGTGTTTGTGCTCCGCGGCCCAGAACGACGCTAACCTTTTAGGACTAATGTTGTCACAAGTCGTTGGATTTATTTCCGATGCGAGCGAATCCTCGCTCCTCTGTTTTGCTAACCTTAGCTAACAGCGCGGCCTATTCAGCACACGCGTTCCTCTCAGGGGATACGAGGTGATTGGTTTTTCCGAGTCCGTAGATGATTTGCGGCGTGTCGTGATTCATACGAATCTCGATCCGTCATTGTCTCTGAAAGTCTCCCGCAAACACTGTCATGTCTGCTTTGCCACCGCGGAATTGTTCCATAACTCTGGCGGAGACAAGTAGTGGACTCAGCGCCGGCACACATTATTAATCTCTACGTCCCGATACAGCTTCCTTAAGCACATTTCGCCACGGCGGGAAGCTGGCTAACAAACAAAGCAAAAAGAGACGTACAAATAAAACCATCTAACAGATTGTCAGCGCGGCGAGCGGACAGATCGGAATTAATCGTCGTGGCGTTCGGGGCCGAGACCACCCGAAGCTCCCCTCCTGGAGCCGCCCGCCTGTTCCGGACTCCCCTTCGGATACCAGCGGCGCCGCTCGGGGATTCAAACGGGACAAAGCGTATGCACTTGGCCATCGAGCGTCCCCCTTTGCACCCGCCTTGTATGCATTGGAAGTTGGAGACGCGTCGGTCGGTCGCCTCTAAAACAAACATGTGTTACTTTCCGCCGTGTTTCCATCATTACATTACATTACATTACATTTGGCAGACGCTTTTATCCATAGCGACTTACAATAGAGGACAGAAGGACTGCAAATAACACTTGCAAATACAAGATGCACAGGAAATATACAGAACAGTAAGCTGGGGTTAGTGAGTTTTTTTTTTTTTTTTGACAAAGACATATGCAAACGTACACACACACACACACACACACACACTGCATAGCCTAACTTTCTGCCTAACCTGATCTGGGGCATCAGTGCAGTAAAAAGTCCTGAAAGAGAACAGTTTTTACCTGTTTCTTGAAGGTTGAGAGAGATGATGCTCGTCTTGTTGCTTCCGGAAGTTTGTTCCACCACTGAGGTGGTAGAACTGAGAACAGTTTTGCCTGAGATCGCTTAGAGCGAGCAGAAGGTACTGCTAGTAGGTTTGTATCAGAGGAACGCGGCTCTCTGCCGGGAACATAAGGTCTTATCATTTGGTTCAGATATGCTGGACCTGTTCCTGAGGTGGTTTTGAAGGCCAGGGTCAGGACCTTGTGCTTGATCCTGGAAGCTACTGGTAGCCGGTGCAACTGGACGAACAGAGGTGTAACATGAGCCCTTCTGGGTTGAGTGAATACCACCCGTGCTGCAGCTCTCTGTACCATCTGCAGTGGTTTTATTGCACGAGCAGGTCGTCCAGCGAGGAGGGAATCGCAGTCGTCCAGGCGGGAGATGACCATGGCCTGAACCAATAGCTGCGCCGACTGTTGGGTCAGGGAGGGTCTGATTTTCTGAATGTTGTACAGCACAAATCTGCAGGTCAGGGAAGTCGAAGTAATATGGTTGGAGAGCATTCGCCTTCGTTCACGTTTCGCTAGACGGGCTGTAGCCCGGCGGAAATCGGCGGACGGCCGAACAGGTGAGCGCCGCCGCCTTCCCTCTCGCTTTCCCTGTATCTTGTTCCGTAAAATGCCTGGAGTTCTTTTTTTCCCCATTCATCACCGCCGCTCCTTTCATCACCGCCGCCATGATGAAGCGTCGCGGCGTCTCGTCCGCCGGTCGCTATCTCAACCGCGTTCTCCGGGCTCTTTGTGGGAGCCCGCTTATCAGATCCCGGGGAAGTGCCGCATTGACAACTCCCGCCGCCGCCGTCCAAAAAACACAAATTGATAGCCGTTATAACGGGATCGGCGGCCCGGAGAGGCGACGGCGACCCGCACTCGCACTTATTGCTTTTCTGGCACGTCCCTTTTACCGATTGGGATTTCAAACCTTGGCTTTTGCGGGGGATTTGTACGTCCCTGTCCACTTACCGCCGTCGCTCCGGCTTCTCCGACTTCTTTAGCCGAGCGCTTCTACTTCACCGGCTTCTTTCTTTCTCCGCCCCGCCCGGCGCTACATTAATTCACTCGAAGCTTCATCCCTGTGGCCTCTCATGCAGCAGTGCAGAACCTTCATCTACATTGATCCAGGCAGCCTATCTGCGCCACCGTTCGTCCTTCCCCTCTCATGCTGCTTAATGAACTTGCCGGGGCTTAATGCGGCTGAACGGACCCTCGCGCTCATACCAATCGGCCACCGCAGGCGCCTCCGCCATTAACTTTCGATATAGTCGCCGGCAGACGTACGCAGGTAGAGTCTTCGGGGCAGAGGATTCGGGGTCTTAAGGCGCCATGATTGGCAGACACATTTAAAGCCGCTTACGAAGTCCACATCGGTGTGATTGGGACAGTTTAGCCGCGCTCCGTTCCGCAGGATTCGGCAGACCTCCGTGAAAGGAATGCCTGATTGTGACTGAACTGTCTGATCCCCGCCTGTCTTCGGCTGATTGGCGTCTCTGAGATCCGGCCGCCGTCATAAGAAGAACCGCCGGCGTCTCCTGCGTCACCGGAGGGTTAGGTGATGTCGTTTAGGAAGTCGAGCGATCGTCTTTGGGAGCCGACGTCCCTGCTTGGATCTCCAGCTCCTCCTCATGTATCCCGGTGTTGTTGAAGAACACACCGAAGCCCTCGCTGCTCCCGGGAAGCCTCCTGCTCACGTTTCGTCCACCGTGGCTTCAGTGCACACAACAAAAAGAAAAGAAAAAGAAAAGAAAAATTATTATCATTGTTATAATTTAGATATTATTGGAGCCCATTTCCAAATGTTTCTCATTGTTCTTTCATTCGTTTTTCACTCCGCTTACACTCGGGGCCCTGCTGTGATTGGGCGAGAGGCAGGGTTCACCTCGGACCGGTTACCAGCCAATCACAGGGCCTCATATAGAGACGTCCGACCATTCACCTTCTTCTCCGCCCATTTGGACAATGTAGGGTCTCCAATGAATCTCCTGCATGTGTGAGGAACCCACAGAACCCCACGCAGACACCGGCAGAACATGAATGAACATGCAAAGCTACGGCTATCTGGGGCTAGATAGAAATCCACAGAGCCTCCATCAGTCGTACGACCTTGGCGTCACCTCGACCCCACATAGAACCAGATCAGAAGCAGCCTGACACTGACCTTCAGCTGCAGCACCTCCACTGTCAGACCTTCTTCCGGCCGGAAGAGGGCAACGCGTCCGGTTGAGCTCTGTGATTGAGACTTCCGAAACCTTCGGTCGGTTCCTTTCCACGTCCGCTGACGGCTCGTTCCTCTGAGGCAACCCTTCATCATCCTGCAGGTGTTGGATCACCTGAGCGTCCGTCGTCCACGTCCATTTCTACCTTCCTCCAAGAACACCTCATCGATCCATCTGACCCGCCTCCTCTGTCCTCTGCTTTGTCACTTTCCTTTTTTTGTCCTGCCAACATGCAATAACAAGTGCAGCATCCCAGTATTGGCAAGATGGAAGAGCCCATGATAAGTGTGGCAAATTAAATTGTGTGTGTGTGTGTGTGTGTGTGTGTGTGTGTGTGTGGGCAAATATGGAGGGAAAGAAGTTAAAAGAGAACGGGATTCCATTATCGTTTCATTACAAATCTCCCGGGATCTCTGGGCGTACGGATGAGCAGCGGCGAGTGTTTCATTTAAAAATGGAACTAATGCCTTTTCTCAGACTACAAATTGTGCCGTGGATTCTCATCAGCGCCGCTTAGCATCCACAATTAAACCCGAGGAGTCTGGCGCCGTCCACTCGTCCGCCGCCTCCGTCACACCTCGGCGGTCCCGAGCTCCTCCCGGCTCGCCCAAGCGTCGTCGAGCAAGACGCCCGTCGCCGCGCCGCTCCTGCGTTCGCGACGGGTTCGACGCGGAACGAATTTCTCCGAGCGGCTCCTTCCCTTCCTCGGAGCCTTCAGGGATCACGGCTGCCGTCACGTCTTCCTCCTTCTAAGCCGGCTCTTTCGACCCCGTTGAGCCGCACTCCATTCTGCAAACTTCAAGAACCAAAATGACGACATCTAGATCGGTGAACGGTTTCTTAAAATCCCGTTCTGAGTCAGGAGGTCTTAAAAAGTCAGATGAAGAGTTCGCTCCGCCGATGGCCGATGGCCGGAGGCTACGATTCGGGGCGAGCACCTCGTCCGACGCGCCTCACGTAGGCTACATCAATAATTAAGCAAAATTTGCGATCCAAGTTGGAAGTGAATAAATGATGTGAAGGTCCAGCTTTCAAAGTACTAGTAAAGTCTCTCATACCTTTATTTCTTAGGTTGCCATGGTAACACTGAGGAAAAGAAGCAGAAAAGTGAATTCTCTTCGGCGAAGGTCAAAGAATCGACATGATTTCTTCTCCTTTTGCTTTGGGCCGCTCTCCTCAAGGGTCGCCACGGCCGATCCCCCGCCTCCAGCTGACCCTTCCCGTCCTCTTCGCCTCCTCTGCGCTCTTCCTCCGGACCTCCGGACCGGCAGCTCCAACCTCGGCGAGATCCCGAGACCACGTGCCATCAGAGGGCCGTCCCTCTGATGGACTCACCCTGGACGCTGAAGAGGTCTTATTCAAAGGTCCTTTTCCATAAAAGGCTATTTCTTTCCACATAGGAGACCCGTACGTACAGGTGTAGTTCTGGGACGTTTGTGTTCAGCTGTTGTTTCATTTCTCCTCATCTTCCTCATCCGGATCGCTGCTTTTTCATCTAATCTCGTCTAATCCGGCGGTTTTGGAACGAAGGCCTTTAGTCCCGGGCAAATTAGCGCTCGTCCGATATCTTCCTATTGTTGCGAAAGTTGCGGGATTAGCGCGGCGAGGAGTCGAAAAAACAAGCTAACCTTTTGAGCGCGAGGTATCGACGGAAGAGCGGCCCTTCTCATTTTCCTTGGACGGACCTTTGCACACATCCTGTAACCCAAAGTACAATTGATTTTACAACAAAGATTCACTTTCCTTTTTTTTTTTTTTTTCCTATCGGCGCGGCCGAGGTCAAGAGCGGCGGCGGCATTGTGGGAGAAGGATGCCGACCGGAGGAGGAGGAGGAGGAGGACCGGCGCCTTAAAATGCAAGGACTGCAAGAGGGAGAGCGGGAGGAGATAACCGGGAGATAAAGTCAGCTGCAAAGAAAGCCGGAGACAAAGCGCGGCGCGAAGATAAGGGAGGTGACTGATGCCCGGAGCCAAGGTGGCGGCGGGGAAGTGGAAGGGAAAACCGAGGAGCCGAGGAGGCGGTGAAATTTTTAGGGGAAGACGGAGAGGAAGAATCACGGGTCGGATCCAGGAGGAGTTAGCGGGGTGATTTACAGGCGGGCCGGATTCTTTATTTATTCCCTCGCTAATCTAGCTTAGCGCGGCCAGACGTGCTTGAGGTAATGGGCAGAGCGAGGCGTCTGCAAGGCCACCGGCCGCGAGTCGGCCAGGTGAGACCGGCGCGGCGAGCGCCTCGGCAGGACACGCTCAAACAGAAAGGGGAGTGTGTGGACGGGGAAAGATCCTCAACTCACATGTCGGTTCATTCATTTAAGATTCAAGAGATTCGAAGCGTTTATCGTCACGTGCGCGGCGGAGAAACGAGTTTCCCCGGACGGTGAAATTCCTACTCTGCACTCCGCGGTGCATTTGGATAGAAGATAAGATAAGATAAGATGAGAACAACTTTATTTATCCCGAAGGAAATTGTTGTGCCAGAGTTTCAAGCAAAAAAACATAACAATAATAGATAATAGCAGGAAGGAGGGAGAACAAGGAATACAATAAAATATAAATTGTCAAGGTTAAGGCTATCAAGTGTTTTAAGGTCTTAAGTAGAAAGATATGTGCTGATAGGAGGAGTGGGAGTGTTATTCTAAATATGAGGATGAAGCGTGCAGTGAGACATGAGAGTGCAGCTTGTTGTGCAGCTCACAGCCTGCGGGTGAAAGGATGAGTCCAGTGGACTTTACTCCCGCAGAGAGGCGAGGCGAGGCGGTGGCAGCGGTTTCGCTCCGGCTTCTAGCCTGGCATGCTGGCGTGCAGCTCGCCCTGCTAGCCACGCCTGCGTCGCCGCCTCTGCGCTTCAGAGATTGCGGAGCGTACGATGATCTGCAGCTGGAAGGAAACCTGTGGATTTCGTCCGCGAGCGATTGTCGGCGATGTCCAAAAGTGTCTGCCGGCTGTGCGATAGTAGACGTCGGTGCACTGCGGAGAAAGTTGTCCTCGCATCTCGCCATGTTCGTTCGTTCATTCAGTCGTTTTCCTGCTCATCCTGCACTCGGGGTTGCGATGGTGCCGGTCCATCCCGGCTGTGATTGGACGAGAGGCGGCCTCATCCTGGACGCACGAGGACTCACTCACGTGTCCGACAGAGATCGAGGACCGTTCGGCGTCTCATTTGTCTGCACGTCGTTCACTCATTCATTCACGTCATATTGAAGCATCCGACTTCTCACCTTCTCACTCACACATCCGGGCTCATCCCGCCGCTCGGACAAGGGAAGGTTCCGGTAGCTCCGGCAGACCCCTGACCTCCAAGCGGCACCAGGCACCTCCACCAGCAGAGGAGAGCCGCCTTCTCCTCCTCTGCCGTTCCTCGACGGAGGAAGTTATCGACTCCCCTCCGGTCTGCAGAGTCTCTCTTAATCTTCAGTAAAAGCCAGAAAATCCAAAGTGGTCTTCAGCACCAGGCTCTGAGAACACCAGAACCGGTTCTGCCGCAGAGAACCTTCGTCCGTCCGCTGTGTCGAACCTTGGTGTCGGTCTGTCTCTTCTGCCGTGACGGTTCCTCGGCTCCAGCTGCGCCGCAGCAGGTCAGATCATTCCCGATGGTCCTTCAAGCTTTCTCTGGAATCGTCCTGCCGGCGCCGAGACCGGGACAACGTGATGAGACGCGTGTTTAGGCTACATTCCTTTGGTTCATCTCCACCGACCGCTCCGTACGGGTGTGATAGAGCATTTCTTAGTTTGTTTCTTTTTGTAAACAGGAAGTTCTGCTCGAGCCAAACATTCTCCGAGAGAAGTCTGATCCGTACGAGGAGGTATTTCATGAGTTTGACCAAGAAAACAAAGCAAACAAGAGGCGAAACCTCAACTAAGAAGCACCGAAAGTCTACAATAATAATAATAATAATGATAATGATAATGATACAAACTGAAAAACAAAAGATAAAAAAAATATTTTTAAAAATTGTATTTATTTGTACACCTGATATCTTCATGTTAATCATTTTAAGACACATTATATGAACTCTATTCACTATATACATATATATTTATACACAACACATGCATGCGTGCCACATATACATGAATATATTGCTATTTTAAGAGTGTGATAGTGTTCGGCGCTCCGCTGGCCGAGGGAGTTGAAGGCATCACGAGCACAGCTGTGATTACGGTTTGTGTTTGGATGGCGGTCGGCGATGGCGCCGGAGGGGGGGGGGGGGTGCTTCTAAAGAACGGGGCTCCGGTGGCGTCGGGAGCGACGGGAGGCCGAGGTGAGAGCGAAATTGAAGGCGGATTGATAATCAGGGTTGAAGATGGAGTCGTGATGGGAGGGAAAGTGCACCGGCGAGATAAAGAGCGGCGCAATAAGGGAATTTGCGGTAAAAGCCGCCTGCGGAAAGGATGTCACGGCCTTCACTCCGCCGCCCGGATCCCCCCGGTGATTATTCCCCGCTTTTCTATTCCGGCATTTGACTCTCGCTCGCCATATATCGCTTTGTCCGATCGAAGAGACGGGCGAAAGAAATCCCTCCTTTATTCCCCCCTCGCCTCCTGTTTTCCTTCCCGCTCCCCATTTGTCCTCTTGTTTGTTTGATTTGCTTCCTGCCAGAAGTAGAGACAATATTCTGGATGAGCCCGGCGCTGATAAATGAATGCCAGCCACCGCCCCGTGGCGCAGGCTCTTGTTCTGAGTGGCAGATCATTTTGTGCCACGGAGAGATGTTTGGGAGGAGGAGGAGGAGGAGGAGGAGAAAGAGAGAGACGAGTTGGCCGCCGGTCCGTTCTTTCCTGCGGCATCTGTGATTGCAGCGGCGAGCCGTTTGCATCGATCCGCGTTCGGGGGCGGCGAGCATCTGTGCCGCCGCCGCGTCCAAACGGGGCCGGGGAGGCGAGCCAAGTGGGAGAGGCCGGGGACACACAGCTCAGACGCTCACTCATTCATTCACTCACTCATTCATTCATTCATTCATTCACTCACTCACTCAATCACTCATTCACTCCTTCCTTCCTTCCTTCCTTCCTTCCTCCATCCATCCATCCATCCATTCATTCATTGATTCACCCGTCCATTCATTCATTCATTCATTCATTCATTCATTCATTCAATCACTCATTCACTCCTTCCTTCCTTCCTTCCTTCCTTCCTTCATCCATCCATTCATTCATTCATTCATTCATTCATTCATTGATTCACTCCTTCCTTCCTCCCTTCCTCCCTTCATTCATTCATTCATTCATTCATTCACTCACTCCTTCCTTCATCCATCCATCCATCCATCCATCCATCTATCCATTCATTCATTCATTCATTGATTCATCCGTCCATCCATCCATTCATTCATTCATTCACTAACTCCTTCCTTCCTCCATCCATCCATCCATTCATTCATTCATTCATTCATTGATTCATCCATCCATTAATTAATTAATTCATTCATTCATTCACTCCTTCCTTCCTCCCTTCCCCCCTTCCTTCCTTCCTTCCTTCATTCATTCATTCATTCATTCATCCATTCACTCCTTCCTTCAGCCCTTCCTTCCTTCATTTATTCATTCATTCATCCATCCATTCATTCATTCATTCATTTATTCACTCATTCCTTCCTTCCTTCCTTCCTTCCTTCCTCCATCCATCCATCCACCCACCCATCCATCCATCCATCCATCCAGTCATTGGTTCATTCATTCATTCATTCATTCATCAACTCCTTCCTTCTCCCTCCCTCCCTTCCTTCATCCCATCCTTCCTTCATTTATTCATTCATTCATTCATTCATTCATCTATCCATCCATCCATCATCCATTCATTCATTCATTCATTCATCCGTCCATTCATTCATTCATTCATGTATTCACTCATTCATTCCTTCCTTCCTTCCTACATCCACCCATCCATCCATTCATTTATTCATTCATTAACTCCTTCCTTCCGTCCTTCCTTCCTTCCTTCCTTCATCCATCCGTCCATCCACCCATTCATTCACTCCTGCCTTCCTTCCTTCCTTCCTTCCTTCATTCAGCCATCAATCAATCCATCCATCATTCATTCATTCATTCATTCACTCTCTCATTCATTCATTCATCCGTCCATTCATTCATTCATTCATTCATTCATTCCTTCCTTCCATCCTTCCATCCATCCATTCATTCATTGGTTCATTCACTCTTTCATTCATTCATTCATTCATCCGTCCATTCATTCATTCATTCCTTCCTTCGTTCCATCCATCCATCCATCCATCCATTCATTCATTCATTCACTCTTTCATTCATTCAACCGTCCATTCATTCATTCCTTCCTTCCTTCCTTCCATCCATCCATCTATCCATCCATCCATTCATTCATTCACTCTTTCATTCATTCATCCGTCCATTCATTCATTCATTCCTTCCTTCCTTCCATCCATCCATCCATCCATCCATCCATCCATTCATTCATTCACTCTTTCATTCATTCATCCGTCCATTCATTCATTCATTCATTCCTTCCTTCCATCCATCCATCCATCCATCCATCCATCCATCCATCCATTCATTCATTCACTCTTTCATTCATTCATCCGTCCATTCATTCCTTCCTTCCTTCCTTCCTTCTATCTATCCATCCATCCATCCATCCATTCATTCGTTCATTCACCCTTTCATTCATTCATTCATTCATTCATCGTCTCCGCTGCTTCTCCTGCACTCGCTGCCTCCAGGCGAGAGGTGAGCTCCGTTCACCCTCTCATCCACATGGCGTAGAAACACACCCGTTCACTCATTCAAACCTTGACAATTTATATTTTATTGTATTTCTTATTCTCACACCAAGCTGCACTCTCATGTCTCACTGCACGCTTCATCCTCATATTTAGAATAACATTCCCACTCTTCCTATCATCACAAATCTTTGTACTTAAGACCTTAAAACACTTGATAGCCTTAACCTTGACACTTTATATTTTATCGTATTCCTTGTTCTCCCTCCTTGCTGCTATTATCTATTATTGTTCTGTTTTTGCTTGAAACTCTGGCACAACAATTTCCTTCGTGATAAATAAAGTTGTTCTCATCTTATCTTAAAGACACGGTGAGTGAACGGGTGAATGTGATCCGTGGTAAAGCGCTTTGGAGCCGCGAGGTGAGATCAGATCCACTTTCCCTGCACAGAATGTTAATAATTCACTCGTTCATAGCCTGTAGTGTTTGCAGAGGGACGGCGGGTGCGGGTTTGTGATTGGACGAGACCCGGGTTCGCCCGGTCCGTCCCCGGCCAATCACAAACCCTCATATAGAGACGTGCGACCGTTCAGTCGGAGCGTCATCTAAGGACAAATATGCGTTCCCTTCCTTGTCAGAGAACTTTTTTCCCATTTTCAGACAATAACGTCTAATTCTGGGCTCACCGTCAGAAAGAAACATTGCATTCCCACAATTTTGATTTTGGGAGAGCGGCACAAAGCCGGAGTCTAAATATTATTTATTACAGGCCAGCGCTGATTGTACGCACTTCTGAAGTGGAGATTAGGTCTTCCATCAACAATGGAGCCGGCGCTGAATTTGGGCGTCCTTTGTCCCCTTAATTAAGATTTAACACCATTGTTATGTGGCGCCGTGAATCGGCGTGTTGTGCGTGCGTGCAATCACTTCCATTGTGGAGCGCCGCCGTTTGTAGTCCGATTCACACGTTCACAACAGCAGCCTCGGATTCCGACGCCCCGGCGCCGCGACCGCCGGGCCCCCGGCCATGTTGTGGTGCATTATTAAAAACACATTTCATTGAGTTCAATTGCAGGCGATAAAAGGCACGCCGGCCGTGCCGTATGGAAGCGGCGGCGGCGGCGGCGGTCGGAGTTTCCTTCCTCGTGCCGCGCCAACGCAATCAGATGGTGTAGATAAAGCGCCGCTGGCCTCGGCGCCGCTCGCCGTCAGGGGTCCTAATGGGCTGCCGGCAGGCGGAGGCTTTTGTAAGAGCGATTGAATAATTAAGATGCAAATGGTTTCAAGGTGGATGTTGTTCTAATACTCACTTAACTGGATAAGTTTAATCAAGAAAATCTATATATTTAGGTCGACGCTGGGGTTTGCTCGGATCCTTAATGACATCGGCTAATTCCACCTATTTATCTGTCTGCTCTGTGGCGCCGATGAAGACCTTTGCGGTGGAAACCAGGGAGCCGGAAGGTTCGGGTCCCAGACGCAGAGCTCCCGGTGCCAGGAGGAACATCTTGGTCGATTTCATCTTCACCTGCAGGACAACCTTCTCCTGACGGTCTTTATCCGGTTCTTTCTCAGAATGGAGTCGAGGCCGCTCTGGATTCCGGCCGACGTCCGGCGATCGTCCACAGGGATCTCGAATGTGTAGTCGTGAAGGGTTCGATCGATCCACAGCAAGCGAGAGCTGGAGAAGAGCTGGAGAAACTTCCGCCAGCAGGTTGGAACAGGTGGAGGGAAAGGAAAGGTGGAGAAGCTGGAGGTGAGAGCAACCGAGGGTCTGGTCTGGAGACGCCCAGGAGAAGACAGGAGGAAGCCGAGATGAAGGTGTGGAGGTTCCTCTCTGGAAGTGAGGAGGATCAGCAAGGCGTCCGTCAGAGGGACACCAGATGGTAGATGTTCTGATGAAGTTTGGACAGAGGAGGGATGCAGAAGATCTGGGTTGAAGGAGGGTCCAGAGGAGGTTTCTGGATGGAAGGGAAGAGAACAGGAAGTGTTTGGCGTGAGAGAAGAGGGTTAGATGGCGGGAGCTGATTGGCTGAGGGTTGGCCGGATCGCCGCGGTGACCCCCGAAGCTTAGAGTCCAATACCGCGGATCAATACCTTCACTTATCGATCGGTCAAACGGTCCCTGTCCGCCTTCTTATTGGCCTGAACGGGTGAACGGGTGAATGTGATTGGTTGGAAGGCGGAGGCCGTTTCCAGATTAGCATTAATCACAGCTGTTAAACGGCGGCCTGAGCGACAGGACATCACGCGGTTGGACGGGTTATAATAAGAGAGGTTTATGTTGTTCCGTAACCCGTTTGTTGATGTTTAACAAACCGTCTTTATGGTATCGCATCGCCTCAGCGCCAAATCCTCAGCGCTAACAGGAGACCTTTGGATTCCGGCGTGGTCCGGGAGCCCGATGGCATTTTCCAGTTTGTTGGGCGCTCCGTGGGTCCGGGTGTGATAGCACACTTTGAGATGGAGCCGTAGAGCGTGGATTTATTTCGGGGCGTCCCCTGGGCCGCTCCGCCGCGGCGCCCGCCCTCGGGAGCGGCTTCTTCCGCGGGCGTTAATCAATCATTCCCCGTCTCGATGGCGTCAGACGTTGCGAGGCGAGCGAGACCGAGAGCCCTTCGCCGGCCGACCTCGTATCGCTCCAATTCTGTCAGCGCTCTCTGTTTGTGCAGCTCACGGCCGCCGCTGCCGCCGTTGTTAGCGGCGGAAAGCACCCACCTCGGGTCGCTTAATGTGTGTTGAAAGCTCAGGGATCGGCCTTTTAATGGGAGCGTTATCTCTGCGTACCCTTTCTACACGTGGAGCGACAAGCGCTTAGCGCGCCGGACGTAATGCAAAGAACGCCCAAACCATTCATGTCGCCTACATTTAATTCATACCCTCTACGTGTTTGTGCCCGTCCGATGAAAGCCTCCTCCCAGCTCGTCTTCAAACTGATCACCTCTGACGTTTGTTCACGTCCACCCCGCTAGGTTTAATAGCCACTTACAGGTTTACCTTTTGCGTTTCCTGAACGTCCTTTATGCGGTCTCTGTGGTCTTTGAAATGCACTTCATTCAGTACGGACACCGCTTCCGATCACAAATACAAACGTACGATGTACAGGAGTCGTGACCGTGGAGCGGCGCCGACAGAAACCCTCCCTCTGGCCAATCGGGCCGGATTCGCTGCGACGTATCACCGCGATGGACATCCGCGGAGGGGCTCCCGGACCCCCGCTCTGCGAGAAAGAACCGAACGCCGGTTTCGGTTTCATTTGCGAGGCTCGCCGGCGCCGGGAGGCGGCGAGCGGCGGGCGGCAGGTGTGAAGCGGTGAAATGAATGTCTTACAGCCTCGGGATAAAGAGAGATTTGAGGTTACAAGCAGAGGTTATGGAAGCTTGTTATGTCGGTGGCTGCAGAGCAGGAGAGCAGACGGGCCTCGTCCTCGGCTCCCGCTCTCAACAGCCTCATTTGTTCTCCGTCTCCTGCCATCTGATACCCGAGCGGAGGGAGCCGGGAAGACCGCCGCTTTCCGACACGCTCTGAGAGGTGACGGTGCTGCTGGTGCTGCTGGAGAGCAGCGCTTCCAAGGAGGAGGTGTTGATCATTTCCAGTGGACATGAAGAATATGAAGGGTCCGATCCCTCCACCTCACCCTCGTCCACTTCTCTCACTCCAACTCGCTTCCCGTCCTCTTCCCTCCATCCATGAACCTCCTCTCTGGTCTTCCTCCAGACCTCCTCCAACCCCGGCCTTGCTCTACCCAGATCTTCTCCACCCCTCCTCGGTCCACGTCCAAACCATCTCAGTCAGACTTAATTTCCAGATCTTCTACCATGTGCCGTCCCTCTGACGGACTCCTTCCTGATCCTCTCCGTCCTCCCGAGGAGGAACCTCCACATCCTGGTCTGTTCCACGAGAGTGGGTCCGACACCATCAGAGATGGAGGATGGCGTCCCACCAGGAGCTGTAACGGTCCCACCACCGTTTTTTCTTCTTTCTTAAATTCACCTGAAACAAACCCTGCAGGCTTGATGTTTACCAGTCCTCCCTGAACGTGCGCTTCACAAATAATCCTTGTCTTATTTTCCCTCCGAAGAGAAGCCTGGTAATGAGCAAGCGCTATTGTTTGCGTTTGTTGTAAAGGTAATGAAATCTTTTTTTTTTTGGTAAACAATAAAGCTCGGCGGATCTGCGGCAGATCGGCCGTCACCCCGCTGAGCGGGAGCTGACAAACCAGACAAAAGAAAATAGTTCAATGAATAAAGAAATAAAAATCGCACGATGTCCTTCCGCGTCCGCGCTAAGCTTTTGTGCTTATTTTGTTTCCCCGGCTGGAAAATGTTCAGCTCCTCTGCGAGAGGCGGATCTCGGAGCCGCCGTGACCCCGGCTCACCGACGGCGGATGAATCTGCGTCGGATGCCGAGCCGCCAGGAAGACGTTTCAAATGCTTTTCAGTGTCGTCGCGGCGTCAAGGAAACCGAGGGGGGGCAAGACTGAGACTGTTGTCATGGAAATAACGGAGTGTGACATTAAACGCTCGGCGAACACGACACATCGGGTGAACGTCGTGTCCACGTCTCACCGGGAGAAGGGGGTTTTACTCACGCGAGCCGCTTCAACGCAGAGCAGGTCCAAGACGTCTCCGGCTCCAGTTTGGCTCCGAGGTGGCCTCCTGGAAAGGAGCCACCCGGAGGTGCATCCCGACACCTTCAGCCCTCAAAAACGAACCGAGAAGAAGAGGCAGAGGGCGCGGACACCGTGGAGGTGGAAGCTACCACGCTGTTCACGGAACCATGGACTATCAGATGGCCGGAGGGTTTGGATCTCCTCCCCGCACTGCTTTGCTGCGTGAAGATCCCCGTTAGCCGTTCGCTAACTCTGCTCTTCGTCTGGTCGAGATGTAGATGTTCCTCTGCGAGGCCCGAAACCCCTCTGAGATGTAGCGGCACAGCAGAGTTCGGACCTCTTTGTCGCTTGCTACTTCTGATGTTCTAAACCCAAGAAAACATCTGACCTTGGATCAGGACAGCTTGTCTGCGAGGGGCGTGGCTTCTGAGCTCCACCAATCACCTCTGTGTTCCCTGTAAGAGGACGCCGCTTCTGAGAAGGAGCACAGATGTTTCCGGTGGCCGAAGACCACGTTTCCTGGTTCCTCTGCCCTCGGAAGGACCGAGAAATGACCTTGTTCCTGAGAAGTTTCCGGAAGCTGCAGAGTTCCTGCGGTGAAAGAGCAGCTACCGAGGCTTTCCTCTTCCAAAGCTTCTGGATACGTCGCTCCCGATTTCCACCTTCACCCTTGAAGGTCTCCTGCGGAGAAAACACCTTCCCTTCCAAAGCCGGCGGCGTGCTCATCCATCAAATCCACATCGGAGATGGGATTCCTCAGAACGTGGGGGGTTTAATCCCCGGCGCTACGGATTAGAAACTCGGTGCACATCGTCTTTACGTCCGGGACGTCGGCCGAAGCGCCTCCTCCGGCTCCCATCTGCTTTTTACCTGCGAGGATAAAGGCAGTAGCCCGTTTTCTAATGTTTGAACAAAGACGGATAAAACCCGTGTTTGCGTTCTCCCCGCTCTGCCGGCCTCGTCCTATTTTGTATGGTTACGGCGGCCGCGCCCGGGGGCGGCCATTTTGTCATAGGTACACATCACGTTCAATTACCTCCGCCGGAGAATAAACAAGGAAAAAGCCCCGTCTCCCGGCGGAGCTCGCCGTCTGAGCGGAACCCGGCCGGCCCGTCATCCGTTACACTCTGCTCCCATTCAATCACAGCGCCGGCGCCTCCGAGGAGCCGCAGATAAAATTCTCATTATCTCGGCTCCACCAATTAAAAAGCAGCGAGGGGGAGGAGGAGGCGGGAACGCCGTAAATATCACGTGAAGACGGACGGTGCGGCGGCGACCTCGTCCTGATTCGGGCAACTTTATTCCCGGGAACAGTCGTCTGGAATAGATGGCAGGGAAGATCGCTGCAGTGCCCTGTGTGTGTGTGTGCGTGTGTGTGTGTGTGTGTGCGTGTGTGTGTGTGTGTGGAAGACCATTATCTGAATTTGTGTCCACGGCAGCAATTTTCACTGTGACTGAGCCGGGAAGACTATATTTTTTTAAGTTCCCGCTCAGTGTCTGCCAGCTCCCCGTTGCCGGGTTAAGCTCCGCCCCCTCCCCGCGCCGGCGAATGGGCCGCTGTGTGAGCGAACGCCGCCGGGGGAAATTTCTGCAGCGCCCCATTGTTTATTCATGCTCTCTAAATTGAAGTGTGCATCCCCGCGTTCTCGGGCCGCTCTCGGGTGGATAATAGACGGGAAGGAGGGACGGAACCCCCTCCATGAAATCAAGCCCTTCCCGCGGCGCTCGGCGGCGGAGGAGAAGATCGCCGGCGGTTATTAAAGGTGAAGCCGAGGAGTCGGTTCTGCGGCTCCTCTCGCTCGGAGCGCCGATCCACGAGCACTTGACAGCCGTCGGGGGCGGATCTCGCGGCGCCGCATCGATCGTTGCCATTTTCAATCTCGTCCGACGCGCCGCCGCCGTCCATTGTCTTCATCCCGCGTCGTCTCCGATTTGTCGATACGCGTCCCCGACCCGCTCCTCCGGCCTTTCTTTCCGCTCGATCTCGCGGTCGATGGACGACGGCCCGCGGGCGGTTCCGTCTTTCAGAAGGCGTTAGGAGATGAGATCGTGATTACGGCTCCGAGAGCGTCGCGGAAGAAGAAAACGGCGTCCGGGATGCAAAGGAGGCGCTTTTGACGAATGCCGACGCCGCCGTGGACGACGCGAGGGGTTGAATAAATCAGGAGCTTCTACCTGGGGACGCCGACGGACGCTGAAATATTTGTGCGGCGTCGCAGTCGGAGCGGCTCGCGCCGGCGAGGCGCTGGTACGCGTCACACCGCTCGATTCATTAATGCAGAAGTAGGTCACCTACAAAATGGCCGCTCCTTGGCCGCCCTCCCTGCGCCCCCCCCTTCCTGTCGGCGTATGTTCCCCCCCGACTCTGAGCCAAGGAGAAGATCCTAAATAATAGAGTGGAAGCACCCCGCGGACGGACGGGCAGATTCACTCCACACATTTGCGCTGCTAAATCAGCTTTTATTCTTTAATTCCACCATTTTTAGCCACCGTTATCGGCGGCGTGCGCCAGAGGTGGGACGCCAACGCCGAGACCAAAGACGCCCGTCGCAAGCCGGGAAAAAGTTCATAATAATGACGCATCTCAAGTCACCCCTTCGTCACTGCGCTCTTCAATCAAGTGTGTGTACACGGTCAAGTGTGTGTGTGTGTGTGTGTGTGTGTGTGTCCTAGGATTGTCCTCCGGTGCTTTTTTTTTTTCCCCCTCTTTCTTCCCCTGCAAGCAATAACCTAAATAGCAACTCCAAGTAGCACAAATATGCCGCACAGACCGCCATAGTTTTCATTGTTACGTGGAAGCCGACTTGCACACACACACACACACACACACACACACACACGAGAACAAAGAGAAGCGAGCAGTATTTTGGGACCATATGGAGTTCCTCCCTGGTTCTCATGGGTGAAGAGTCCGCGGTCTCCTGACCGGAGCAGCCGGTGTTCAGGCTGCGCCGCCAGCCGAGGGACGGCGCCCCCGGCGGGGCGTCTGCCGCGCCCGGGACTCCGGCAGGACGCCGCGGACGCTGCCGAAAAGCCCCCTCCCGAGGCGGAGGGCGGATTCGGACCGGAACGGTCTGAATGGCGTTCGCTCCGAACACGCCTCACCTGCTCACGCCAGCTCTTGGCAGATCCTGCGGCGCAGCGGGTCGGTCAGGGTTGCTGCGGAAGTAGAGTTCCCATGGAAGCGGCTAAATCATCCATCTGTGCAGGGGAGCGGGGGGGAGGCGGGGGGTTCGCTGCCACGCTGCCAACATCGACTCTTTCTCACCATTGATGAGATTTTCTGGTAAATATTGTCCTTTTTAACTGCACATTCAACTCGTGGGTTCAGCCAACTGGAAAAATACAAGGCATCAGTGAAGAGGAAGCATCCTGTCAGCCTTCAGCTTTCAGCGGAAAGAAGCCGGATGATTTGAGGATTTTGTAAATTGACGGGTTTCTGCCGAAAACGCTCTTTTATCCGTGCGACACTGAGAACCAGACACCGGGTTTTGGAACCAGATACGTCTGGTTTGCCTCCCGTGTCGCAGGAAAGATGCAGGAATCCGATAAACAAACGAGTTGCGCTCGTTTCACCTCCTGAAACCGCAGCTCGAAGCGGCCTGAAGTATCTGCCTCGAGCGACGGCGCCCCGACACGACCGGCAGTGGCTGCGCAAAACGACGGATGTCCTCAGCGGCGTGAGATAGTTTGGTTCAAAATGGCAAAATTCTCCGTTTATCACGTCTCGGCCTTCGATGTGAGTGAGCGTTCATCCTAAAGCTCTCGTATCGACGAGGAGTCGTTTCTGCTGCAACGTTTTCAGGCGAATACCCAGAAGTTCTGGGTACCTCTCCGTCTCCATGGAGACGCCTTGAAAACAGACTCGTGCACAAAGGCCGCGGCCGATTCTCATGCGCGGCAGGTCGATCGCCGGGGTACATTTTGGAATCGACCCTCCTTGTAGTTCGAGGTCACCCCAAGGTGACTCCACCTTCTGCTCGCCGTCGATGATGGTCTCGCTCGTCGTCGATCCTATGTTTCGGAGCCAAGACGGGAAGCAACTCTTCAGTTCGTCACCAAAGCACAGCGCAGACTCCCGGCCGCCACGTGCACCGCAGCGTTCTGCTCTTCCCTTCGGTCTTTGTCCGCGAGGCGTCTGAATAGAGGGTTGTCACGTAAACGTGGGCCGGAGCTCCTCGGAGGACTCTCGTTATCTCTGCTCGTCCCGTATTAGAATTCAAAGAATTCATCTCCGGGGTCTTTAAAAACATGTAGCACCGAGGTCGAGGAATCGAAACGCTCCCGATATTCGGATTTACCCGACTTTATCACCTAAATGGAAATGTTTTTAAAAATGACCAAACGCAGCGTTTTGCTTCTCTAGCCCCGAACAAAGGCTTCTTATCTGTAATTGCGTGTCCACCCCCCCCCCGCAGATGCCACGCATTAACGCGAACACTTAGCGCAACCCGTCGGCCCGCAGACAGGTGCCGCGTTCCTTCCCGGCGCCGACATGAATATGTATAGGACGGCGTTTCAACGGCACATTTGCATTAGAGATGATGCCTCCGTAACACCAGCGGGATTTGCAATGCATGGAGGTTGACGTGGTTCATCTCTCCAGCCCTCAGTCCCTCGAAAGGGTGCCGAAAACACACCGCTTTTGTTTGCGCTGGTGATTTCTAGCGCTCTCCTTGATGCTCGCAAGAGTGTTAGCTTTAATTTAGAACCGACTAGAAAGGTGAAATGCGGATGTTCGCGGCGCCGTGTAGGACGGAGGCGGCGTGAGCGAGGAAGTGAATCGGTATGCAGCGTCACACCTGAGCGCGCACGTGCGCGGAACGTCTCCATGTTCGAGCGGCGGATGTACATTCGGGTGACGGTGTGTCTGAGTGTCTCGGTTTGATTTCTACTCTGGACGTATCGATCCGGCCGGGTCTCCGGAGTCACGCGGCGGCTCGCAAAGAGAAAAGCTCGCCGTAAACAAAGGCGGCGTCTGTTTGTGGGAGTCCTGGCTCGCCGTGCTCCTCCGCAAACATGCAGAATCACCACCGATTGCGGCGCCTCGACATGTCTTACGACGAGGTGGAAAGAAGATGCCGCTTCTACGTGACTCCCTTTACGGAGGTCATTTGTAATTTCAAGCACGTCGTGAAGATTTACATAAGAAGTCTTGGTGGAAGGAAGAGAGCTGCGGTAAATAACAGTCCCGCCCGGGGAGCGGAGGTGTCTGACGCCGGCCTCACATGATTCATGGAATTTATCATTTCAGAGACGGTAAATAAAGTATGCAAAGGGGGGGTTGTGGCGCTCTCGCCCTCGCAGGCGTACCTCCGAACAGGAGGTTCGGGGGTCCATCTCTGGTTCCTCCTGGCCGGAAGCTCAACTGTCTTCAGGATACTGAACCCCAAGTTACTCCCGGTAGTCTGGTTATGCCCTTGCGTGGCATCTCCACTGCCATCGGTGTGTGTGTGCGTGTGTGTGTGGGTGCATGAATGGTCGCATATGATCCAGTGTGACGAAAGCTCTGTATAAGTGGAAGCCATTTCCACACACACACACACACAGCAGAGTTTTTGGCATCCAGTGTGTGGGCTTCAGACGTCCACTCCTGCAGACTCATGCTGCACCAACAACATAACGGACCCTCCCTCCCCCTCGGGAAGCGCCACCACGCATTTTAAATCATATTCAACAAATGAAAGCGTGAAAGTATTTTTTTTCACCGCAGTGTGAAGCACAGCTGCTCGTTCGGGTCGACTGCGAGTCGCATAAATTCCCCGTCTTTTGAAGTAGATGCAATAACCCTGAATCTGTTTCCATTAGCCCGACAGAACGGCTGCAATTACGCCAAAAAAAAAGGGTGCTGGGCAAACACGTTGCAGGTGGGATGAGTGGCATTTCATTACCGCTTACAATCGGGGTAAAGCTCTGACGACGGCCGGCTTCAGAAGTACGACTTCCATTTGTTTACCTTTGGAGAATCAAACGGCCGACGTTCACGGACGGCGCTTGAATCGGCGTCCTTTTTTCGATCGCGCCACCTGTGGATAACACCGATTTTATCATGTTTTTCTTTAGCTCTTTAGCGCTGCCGGTCCAACACCTGATGCAATAGTAGCGGTCAGATCTGTCAGAGGAGGATCTTTTTAAGTCAGTTAGTCAGATGTTATCTGTACGCCGCCGAATCATAACAGTGGTGGTGGACGCAGATGAAGCTACGCCCCTTGAACCTTCAAAGGACTCGAAGAAGAAGATGTGAGGTCACTATCACTCGCTGATGAAGGGGCATGATAGCATACCGGTTAGCAAGCGTTGTAGCAGCTGAGCAAGAGACCGTTAGCATAACCTCGCATTATTTAAGCTACACCTCATGCAGAGGTGGATTGTAAGCAAACCAGTGACGGGGACTTGAAGGTTAGCAAGTGATGTTCGGGTTGAGCTCCGGTCTCACATACGTTACTTTCCGGCCAGATGTATCACCAGGGTGACTTGAACTGATCTGCTGACCAATGGCTGCTTTGGAAAGACGTCACAACTGCCAGAAAACACTTCCTCCCCGTCGCCAGTGACTGCGGTTCATTTTGAAGTGGTATCGGGAATTATAGACTATATTTGCCTTGAGAGACTAACAAAGAACCGGAGCTCGGTGAATTCCCAGGACCTCCACTGGAGCAAAACCCATCTCCTCAGCTTGGATTGTGTTGATTATTCTCCATCTCCAAAGACCATTTAATGTCACACTGTTTGCAGATGACATGATGATGACACACACTAACTTTCACACTAACAAGATATTTCATTCATGCATGCATGTTTGTAATTGCATCTATATATGCCTTAGTAATGGGGCTTTCAAACAAGAGATATGTATATATATGTATATATGTATATATATATATATATACATATATATATAAATACATGTAAATATGTATGACCTGGCCTCCTCCTGGTCGGACGTGCCTCACCAGAGGTGTCCAGGAGGCATCCTCACCAGATGCCTGAGCCGCCTCATCTGACTCCTAGCTGCGTGGAGGAGCATCACATCTCTTCTGAGCTCCTCCCGGATGGCCGAGCTCCTCACCTTGTCTCATCTCGACTGCTTCACGTTTAGCAGCGAACTGCTCCGGCGAGCGTTGAAGACCAGGGTCCAGTGAAGCCAACAGAACCACATCATCTGCAAAAAGTGGAGTCCCAATCCTCGGGCCACCGCACCGGATCCCCTCAACAGCATGGCTGTGCCTGGAAATTCTGCTCAAAGAAGTTCTGAGCTGGTCCGCTGTTCCACAAACCACATTGTTCCTCCTGGATCCGTTGGACCCCCCCTTTCCAGCACCCCAGAGTAGACCTTTCCAGAGATGCTGAGGAGTTTGATCCCCGTGTCGTCGGATCAAACCCTCCGATTCCCCTTTCTAAAGAGGGGGAACCCGGTGTGCCGTCCAGGGGATCCAGGGCAGACGCCCCGCCTCCGAGGAGCTTTCTAGCTCCCTCTGCAACTTCAGCCTCGGAAAGAGGAGCGTCCGCCCCAAAGTCCCCGAAGCCCCCCGACTCCGCTTCCTCAGCGGAAGCGTTTCGTCTGGATCGAAGAGATCCTGTACCAGAGACGCAAAGCCTCTGACAACATGGCTGCCGGGGAACTCCAGGACATGCAAACCCCTCCACCATGACAATATGGAGGCTCCGGGAGGGACCAATGCATACATATATGTTTGTAAAAACATGTATATGTGATAGCGTGCTCTTCTTTCTTTACTCTTCCTCCAGGCTTTTATTTTCACATTCTGTTGGAATCCCTTCCCTGGTCTTTGCTGGTTCATCTGGGTTCCTGAGCAAAGTGCAAAGTTGTGATTGGTCCCCGGTCGCCTACGCCGCATCGTTCCAATCAATACACCTTGCGGTTATTCGGCCCGAGAGCCCCTTGGATTATTTGACGCTCAGATATACTGTGGAAACATACTGTGATGCCGTAACAGTTTGTTCTAAATGACCGACCTCTTCCTTTTTTTTCTCGGAGATGTTTGTCGAACGCCGCGGACGGTGAGTTCTATTTTAGTTCGTCTCGGCAGCCGGGAGCGCCGCGAACCATTCATCAATAACAATATAAGTCCGGCCATCATTTCCTTCTGGAGCGCGGCCAGAGGGGTTTCGCCGGTTCTCGCCGGCTTCAGACGAGCTCCCTGCTGGAAAAACGAATTTAGCTCCTCGCGTCACGCATTGACAATTCCCTTGCTATTTTCCGCGGCGCGCTCACCCCATCATTTGTTTTGTCTTATTTCTAAACCCTTCATGTCAGTTTGACCGTCTCATCTTATTTAGACGCTCTGTATGTATTTTTTTTTTGCCTTCTCTTCGTACAAACGCTATATTTATGTCATATTTCCCCCATCGCGTGGCTTCTTTGCGTGACTCCGCCCAGCGTCTTTCTTCCCGGCTCCTCTCACTTACTCAGTAAGCAGCTTGGGTTTTTAAACTCTAGGCTACGGCGGTAGCACACTGGCCCATCTGTCACGGCGGAGAGTTGCCATGAAATGGCCGACTCCTCGGCGTCGCTGTGTGATCCTCTTATATGCTGTGAGCATGGCGCTCGCCCATCTCCCTCTTGGAAGAGCCAGAAAAAAAAAAAAAGTTTCCATCCTCATCCTGTAAGGCAAAGAGAGACTGTCAGATTTGGAGTCGGCGGCGAAGCCACGGACTTCCTCATCGTCGTACCGAAGGACACGGCTTGAGGGGAGCCGGCGGCGCGTCGGCTTCGGTCTTTGGCGGAGGCTTACGGGTAAACAGGAAGTGTCCTTTTAAACAAGTAAGTCATCGCACGGCGTGACACGAAGCTGACCTTTGAGCGCACCTCACCACGCCGGAGAACGTGGTTTCCAAACGAAGACGCAGCCTCTCCTCCGACGGATAGCGATCGGGAATACGACCCCGCCGGGAGAGAAGGGTTCATACTTGGGACCTGAACTGGTGACTTACGGTTTATGAGCTCCGCTCGCCGCTTGTATCTCCAGAAGCAAACACGGCGACTCGCTGGCGCGAGAAGTTAAAATGCAGGATACCGGCATGGAGTTCCCCGATGGGATCCCTCCCGTTTGATGGGCCGATTATCCGAATCACTCTTGTCCCGGTTGCTTTTGTTCGACGTGATTGCGGGCGCTCTCGCTTATGAAATGCGACGGAGATCGAACGGACGGATGCGAGTGGTGGATACGGGACGGGAGTAATCAGCGATAGGTCGGACAGTAAATACGGCAGAAGATAATTGGCTGTTTAAGACGGAGAAGGTTCCCAGATGGCTGCGCCGGCTCTTCCCATCCTCTCCGGCTCCGAAGCCGCGTTCGGTTTTGAATTAAGAAATGTAATGGCACGCAAACTGTTTGTGCAACGGCGATAAACCGCTCAGTTGGAATGGCGCTGACTTCTCATTGCATTAGGAGATGTAAGTTGGATGAAGGACCCGGGGAACGTGGAGCATTGATTATGTGGCAGCCGCGAGACGAACGGCTGGGAACACACACATTTACCACTTCGCCGGTGGAACCGGGCCGTTTCTTGGTGCGTCGGGGCAGCGGAGGAACCAGGGGCCGTGGACCTCGGCTCCGAGAACCGTCTTTTTACGGTTGGAGCTCTCGGGGATTGTTGGAGCTCATACGCCAGGCCCACAAACAGACACTGCTCGCAGACCCTGGAGAGACCTTTGCCAAACCTACCCCGGTCTCTGGTCAGATGCTGTCACAATGGACAGAGGAGGCGAGAAACGGAGCGATGAGGAGGTCCGAGCTCTCCTGGCCCGCTGAGCCTCCGAGGGCTTTCCAGCACTCGCTGAGGAACGTCACCATTTTGGCCGGAATGAGTTGTGGAGATGGCTAACGGCTAACGGCTAACCAAGGTTCATCAGAAGATAAAAACATTTCAACCCTCTGATAGTCCACGGTTGTTATTCCACGAACGGCAGCTTCCACCTCCATGTTGTCCACGCCGTCATCCTCTTCTTCTTCCTCGCCGGTTTGTGTTTGCGAGTGGAGCTGAAGGCTAAAGCCGGGCGTAGCGGTGCGTCATTCGTTGCGCTGCGAGTCCACCTCGGAGATGCAGCTCCACCCGCCGGCTCCTCTCGAACTTATAACTCTTGTCTGTCTTGTGAACTGTGGCTGCGTCTGAAGTGTAATCAAGGGAGGATCAATGTCTGACAACTGAAGTTCGGACAGAATACCTTTGCCGTCTAACCTCGGCCGTCCGGTGGGAAATAGCACGGGGACACTTTGAAACCGCAAATAAAATTTGTTGGCACCTTAATCAAAATGTCATTTCACCCCTGCCTCCCTGTCCGTCCGTCCCGCCCACTGATTCCCCGCAGTAAAACTCCACGGTGGATTTGTTGTGCGGCGCTTCAGTCGAGTGTCAGAAGTTGTAGCTTCGCACGCGAGCGAATGCCGGACGGTTAGTTGGTGCTCGGGCTCCGAGGCGGCACTCGGAGAGAGAGCCTTGCTTCTCGCAGAGATACCGAGCAAAAGATTCGTCCGCAAGGCGCGCTTTCCCTGTGATTATGGAGTTGGAATCGTCACCGTAGCATCTTATGTCTTTTCCCCGGGAGGCATTTGTTTTGGTCTCGATGCAACGGAGAGAAGCTCCGAGCCTTTTGTTCCCGTCGTTCAAACGCAAAGTTTATCAGGTGGATTGGCGGATTCGGGGAAACGGCTCGGCGGCTGCGACTATCTTTGACGGTTAGACGTGTTTCAAAGGGAAAAAAAAACAAACGTGGAGAATGTCCAGAGAAGTTTTCAACTACTCTCCCCAGTGAGCTGCAGTGGCCTGTGGATGGGGGGGGTACAGTTTGTGTACTGTAATTCTTCAAAGCTTGGCAACAGTTGGCGAGATACTCTGCGCCGTCTTGGAACGGCACCAGCTGTAGAGTTGCAAACACAGTGTTGGAAAACGTTCAAGCCGCTCAGAACGCCTGATATGATTTTGTTATATTTGTTTTAATTGCTTTGTTGTAATCCCGTTAGCCCCCTTCACTGGAGTAATGTTTCACCGCTCCTCCGGCGGCCCTGTTTGGAAACAACAGATGAAAAAAAAAAGACAGGGGGGAAGAAAACATTATCCAAAGTAATCCACAGTTTAGGCTCTCGCTTACTCCACTCAAAGTTCCATCATTCAACATAACAGATTCTTCCCCGTTTGTTTTGTTTTCGGGGGATTTTCCGAGCACCATTTGAAATCTGAAAAAGCCTCCTGCCACGTCTCCGTCTCAGCCCTCCTTGGCAAAAAGGACTCGTACTCTTCGCCGCGAGCCTCGGGGAAGACTCGCCGTAATCTTCGACGAGCCCGCGGCGTGGATGTACTCAAACGGTCAGAAAGTTTTGGACTGATTGCCCCGTCTTCCGGAAGGAGACAATCGGAGGACTCAGAATTACAACGTAGTTACTTGTAAGGCGATGAAACCCGGCTATCACAGAGCCACAGCTCTAACTTGTAAAGATGTGCTTCACAGGAAATGATGCATCCCTCCTCCTCCTCCTCCTCCTCCTCCTCCTCCTCCTCCTCCTTCTTCTTCTTCTTCTTCTTTCCTCGGCCACAGCAAAGTGAAAATGAAGATGGAGCGGGAGAGCCGTCTTTTCCAGAACAAACCTGTCGTATGTCGGCCGTGACGGACGGACGGGTTTGATCTGCTCTGCAATGCGAGTCCGTGTCGGAACGCCGTTCCTGCGGTTTAATTAAGCAAATCAAGGGAGCGTTCTGCGTCTCCAGACGAGCGGCCCGTTCGCTGGAACCCTCAATTTCACACCAGAGGCAGCAAACTGATACCTGCTTACCTCCAAGGCAACCCAGCAAAGCAGGGTCTGCCGGAGGAAGGCTGAGTGTCTCTAAATGAGAGGGTGAACGCTCGTTGGTCGCCCTCTGCGGCGGCTAGTTTGGGGCGAGTCCACCTCCCGACACGAATGAGTCAATCGATGCTCAAATGAAACAAACCGCCGTCCTCGAGTCCTTCAAGACGCCGCCAGACGACCATAATACCCGTGGATGTTGGTGCGTTTTGTGGCGCAATTAATGGATGGTGCCGCTCGAAACTTTTTTCCGGGGAAGGAAATGACCGGGAGCTGTGAAGTCCTTTAGTTCACCGATGATGCGGAAGAAGCACGCTGTGCAAAACAAAAGCTCCAAAGACAAAAGCCGTCTCTGTTTCTGTTGTGTTTAGCATCATTAGCATCAGCTCTCGCCACAGATAACGCGTTTAGAAATCCTCCGATGATTCAGAACCGGCCGATTTAATCTACAACGTCGTCCGTCTTTCGTTCTTTGAGGCCGATCCACCTCGGCCTTCTTCAGATCCCGAAGGTGGAGCCCCCCGTCCTCTGTCAGCCACACCTGGGTGACTGCTTGTGTCCTCAGCCAAGCCTGGACCGGCCATCGGTGCTTCGATTCCTCAGGTATCCTCCGTCCTGCCAGGCCTGGAGCTCCCGCCGGCAACGCCCGCTGGATTAGAGGGGCGACCGCGACTTTAGGGTACCCTGAACGGAAAGACACAGGAAATCTTTCCTACCTCCTGCTAGAACCCCATTACTCACTCCAATCTGTGACTGCGCTACTTCACATCGTCGCTTTGCTCATCATTTATTCCTGTATAGAGGAGCTTTTTTGTTGAAATAATACTTTATACTTTTACAATTCTGAGTTTATTTTAATTTTTAATTTTTAATTTTTTACCTTTTTAATTAACTTTAAAGTTAACTTCAAATTAATTTTGCTTTTTAACTTTCTTTTACTTAAGTTAACTATTAACTTTTTAACTTTTTTTAAATGTATTTTTAGCTAGCTTGTCCTTGTACGTCTTCCTCCTGCTGCTGCTGCTGCTGCTGCCAAACAACGTCCCAAGCATTGGATCATCAAATTACATCTCATCTCTATGTAAATGAGCTTAGATTCAACTTTATGATCATCACACATGTACGAGTGCAGGGCAACGGAACGCAGTTCATATTTATAGAGTAATAGATATAAATTCATATGATAACTGTTTAGTTCTCATGCAGGGGGTTGCAGGGAACCCTTACGTGCACAGACGTGAATGAGAGGGTGAATGGTTGTATCTCTCTATACAATGAGATGGTGAAAGAGTGAATGGTTGCATGTCCTTACATGGTGCACGGATGAGAGGGTGAATGGTTGTGTTGTTCTATACAATGAGATGGTAAAAGAGTGAATGTCATATGTCCAGATAAGTGGTGGACGAGAGGGCGAGTGGTTGCGTGTCTCCACATGCCGCCCTGCCATTGCTTGGCGACGGTTCCAGCAGGATCTTCTGCCGCCGCCGCCGCTGCCGGAGGAATGATTCTTTTTCTATCAAAAAAAAAAAAAACCAACCCTCGCCACCTTCATTAAAACCCTGAACAGAGTCTGCGGCCGCTCCTCATCCGGCCGGCGACCCGTGGCTCCGCCCCGGCGGGGCTGCCGCTACACGTAACCTTGCTAAAGCAGCGGCGTGCGGGTGGAAATTCAAAATAAGCAGTGTAGTAGAAAGGTCTTCATCAAAAGTCGCCCTTTGGTAGACCTTGTCTGATACCTCGGATCCTTCCCGCCGAGCCCGGCTCCCCTCGACCCGCCGGATCCACGGAGGCAGCACTAACGCACATCCGAAGGACTCTCAGATGTCTTTCACACTCGCTGGCTTTGCTGAGCCGATCCGACCGCGCCGCGTCCGCGCCCTCCCGGATCAAGAACCGACACGGCTCGCCGTCTTCCGTTCCGGGACGCGGCGCCTCGGCAAACCTCTCGGAAACAATAGAGCGCCATCCAAAGGAAGTCACCCTTTGCTCATATCTTCGCCGCCGCCGCCGCGGAGAGGAATTACATTTCATGCATGGCGAGCTCCGGCGAAATGACATTATGTTTGTATATCGTCTGTTTCCGGTGGGTGCCCGGATCATAATGATGGATAGATCCTTAGCAACGGCGGGAAGCTGTCGGCGGCGGCGAGGGGGAGGAGGGGGGTTCTTCTGAAAGATTCATCCGCGGACGTCAGCTCGCCGCCGCCGATTCGACCCAACGGGATTCACATAGAAATAGAAATGCGTTTTGGGTAGAAATGCAAATCTGGGTTGACAGTTTGTTTATTTTTTATTTTTCATTTTCCTCCTTCTTCTCGGTGAAATGAGGAAATCACAGAGGGTGTAATTTAGTCAAAGTCTGCACGCCGTTTCCACTCGGCGAAACACGCCATGTAATAACACATTTTGAGCTTCACGGTATGTATGTTTTTTGTTGTTTCGTTTTAATTTTCCCGAGCATCTCGTCGCAGGAGAATTTTCCAGAATCTTCAGACGGGCGTGCGGGCGGGGGGGGGTGTTATCCCATTTACCGTATTAACGGCGTGGAGCCTCCCAGCCAATGAGAGGTCGTTAAAGCGCTCACCGTCACAGGCCGATAAAGACTTTAAAAGCCCCCCTCCCAAGTTAGAGCGCTGTGACACACACACACACACACACACACACACACACACACACACACACACTGCCCGCTGCCCCCGCGGGGAGGCCGTCCATTAGGGCGAACAGGTTGATCTCATTAATGGCGTCGGGGTCAATGAAGTGTTCAGCTGGTCGCCATAACGACTCGACTCCTCATCTGCCACGCGGTAAATGATGGCACTTGTGATTTAATGGCTTCTTGGGGGAAAAAAAAAATGAGATTGACACCTTTGCACTTCTTTGTCAGTTTGCTCTGATGGAAAACGGGTGTTGAGGAGAAGACGGGAGGCGGAGGTGGAGATGTGGAGGCTCCTCTCTGGGAGGGAGGAGGACGTCACAGGGGCAGAACATGGTAGATGTTTGGAGGTGGGCAGAGGAGGGATGGAGGAGGATGCCGAGGTCCGGTTTGTGGAAGGAGGGAAGGGAGTGGATGCAAGAGGAGAGGGTTAGATCGAGGTTGGTGATTGGCTGTGGAGATTTCAGGGAGCAGCCTGGAGAAGAAGGTGAGGAAGAAGGTTGCTTTTGGTCTCGGATAATCGATAACGACACCGTAAGCCTTCCCATAATCACATCCAAGATGATGGAAACAAAAGGCAGGTATCAAAACGCCGTGTTCCTCACCTCCACAACATCTCGTCATGACCATTACAGGACGGTGGGAAGGTTTCGCACGTCTGTTGAGACTCAGGGATGGATGAAGGTGCATTTGTGACCTCCATCAGCTCTGCTCCTCATCCCTACATCAGGTTCACAACAAATGGGTCGCAGTGGTCAGAGTTTCCTCCTCACCGCAAGAGGGTCTCCGGTTGGATTCCCACAAGGGGCCTTTCTGTCTCTATCTTCTCGTCGTTTGCGCTCCTCAGGGTTCTCCGTGTTCCTCCGCGGTCCAAACACATGCAGAAGGTTTATCGGGAGACCCTGCATCGTCCAGACGGGTAAATGAGTGGTTGAATTGTCGAGTCTCCGCGAGTGACCCTGTGACGGGTCCAGGGTGAACCCCGCCTCTCGGCCAATGACAGCAGAGATCGGCTCCGGGGGTTCCCGCTGGTCTGACATCAGGACAGAGATGATGACTAGATGAATGAAGGAATGAAAAAGAGAAACATCTTCGGATGTTTAGCCATAAAGCCTACGTCCAAGCATACGAGTCCACAGGTATCTGCTCCTCGACCCCGGTCAAACCAGACACACAAATAAACAGTAACTTGACTTGTCCACTATTCGAAGGGATGGTTCCACCTTCTCCATCTGCCAGTGCCATCATCTTCTCCCCCCTGTATCTTCTTCCCTGTTGGGTGCCAGCAGACACTTCAGTCGCCCGACTGTTCTGCCAGTGAACATGAGCATAGATCAAATCCTTGACCTTAGAAATGCCACGCTTCTGCCGCCGGTCCTCCCAGAAGTCTCCGTCGCCTTCTCAGCCCCCGTCCGACGGTCATGACGAGCCCTGAAAAGAGGTCCCGCTAATCTCGAGTGTCAAAGTCCTCCACGGCCCTTCGTCAAGGCTCTCCGTTTATCTGACCGAAGGGGTTTATCGTCCGGTTGGAGGCCCGGCGGGGGAGAAGGTGGAGACGGAGGCGTGAGGACATTATCTCTCCATCCGAGCCCTTTTTGATTGAATTCGTCCTCCTCCGGTCTCCGCCCATCCCCGATGGATGGCGTCCCCCCGGCGCCATTCTTGATCAGCTTTGCTAACTCTGATCGAATGAGGAGGGCGAGCGGCGAAGGAGCGACGCCGTCAATTTGCGGACCGACTCTCCAGACAGAACCTTGACTTTCCCGATGCTTTTTTTTTTTTTTTTCATCAATTTCCGTCCGATCCGCCGGATTACATTTGATCCCACCCGTCCGGGACATCAAAGTGGGCAAAACAAACGACTCGGGACTTAACAAGAAGTTCCAGTCCAGTGAAACGCCGCAGCTTTAAAGCTTTGTTTTTTTTCCTCCGGTTGTAACGTTTGCGGATAAAACGAAATAAAGTCTGAGCCCCCGGGCCGGACGTTCTTGGAACGCCGCCTCAGACCTTCTCACAGGGACGTGATGGTCGCCACCATCGGCTCCATACCCGAGCAAGCCACAGGATGCGCACTAGAACCCACGGTTGATCGCTTCGGCCGTATCCATGACGACAGAGGTGCGGTAACCAGCGGGGAAGCAACGCGTGAAACCGCGGCTCCAATCGGAAGCCGCCGAACGTTGCGTTTTACTACCTCCTGCGGCTTTATGATCACGGGCGCCGCGTCGTAAAGCCCGTTTGGAAAGCGCTAACATCGAGCGGCGGCTGGAGACGGCGTTCTGGAGAACGCAGCCCGTGCGGCAGGAGCTTCTCCGGCAGACTCTCACGGGCGCCATCCGACAGCGGCCCGGCGATAACGACGACACGCCAAAGTTTGTTTTTCGGTATCTCCGGTCGTCATCGAGCTTTATTCGTCGACGTGGCTAAAACAAACGAGTAGCTTTCTGACGGCGCTCCAGATTAGCTCGGAGGGAAGAGCGGAGAGATTTATGCTTTTCACGTGGCCATGTGTTTCATTTATCAATAAAGCTGTCAGGCCTCCACTAACCTGGGCGGGTGTTCTGCCGCATTAATCAGCACGCCGGCATCAATCTGTTGGTCCGGCGCCGCCGGCCAGCACTCCATTACATGGACCGCGGCCGGGTCGTCCCCCCGGGCCGGGGCTCCGTGACGGTCGCCCGTCTCGATAAACCAGATGTCCGACGTGACGCCGAGACCCGGAGAAGATGCTTGGAAAAGGAGGAAGTTCCTCCGGTGGCGTGCTGCGTTGCTAACAAGCGGCTAATTAGGGATAGTGGTTCGGGCCATCCGTCAGGGGCCGACGGATTCCGGCGGCGCCCGTCCAGGTTTCTTCCCCGCTGTACTTAACATCCTCGGGACGTGATTTGGGAAATGGTCCGGCCCGCTCGTTCATCACTCCTCGCCGCGGGAAGGACCGACGTGTCTCCGCATGCGTCAGGGCAGAACTCCGGTAATCAAGGTGCGAGAAGCAAGGAGGTGTTGTGATGAAATATCCCGCAGAGCCTGGCGGAGAGTGGAGGCCACGGAGGAGGAGGAGGGTCGCTGGAGAGCGAGGGAGGACGGGTGGCGGCGGGAGGCGGATAGTGACTTTGACTTAATTAGAAGATAATAAGCGGTTGCAGTTTGTTTTACTTAATTGCTAGCGGCGCGGCGCCGCCATAATGACTTCCTGTGTTTTCGCATAAGTGGATTTGGCTGAAGTTGACATCTGTCCACTTAGACGTAATTGAAAATATGTCAGAGGTGTTACTTCTAAGCAGTTATTGGGCCGCCACGCCGCCGCCACGCCCGTATGACAGGATTAGCTTCTTTACCTGTCAAAACGCTCACGCAGAAAAAACAATTAAGCAGGAAGTAGCAGAGCCCAAACGCAACAATCTGTCACTTAAGCGTCGGTGGAAATACATCTTTTTTTTTTTTTTTAAACCACGTTATTTATTCAGGAGCCCTGCCGTCTCCAAGGCAACAGGTTGCAGCCAACACTCGCCACGGGCAGCAAAAGAAGCAGGACTTCGGCGTCGTGATGGCTAATCATCGTTCCCGCTCGCCGAGAAGATCCGATCGTTTCTCAAAGATTCACCCGCCATCGATTGGATCCTTGTTTACTTGATTCATGACACATTTTTAGTTTCCTCGTCAAACATCTCAGACGCCGAGGAGGCGGCGGCATCCGACGGCGTGCCCGCCTTCAGTAGGATGTCCTTTTTTTTTTTTTTTGTTCGTCCTTGTCAGTGCTGCCGGATTGATGACCTGGACAATTATAGGCCAGTCAATCAAGGAGCTCCATGAAGCCCATCTGAGGAACCCCTGAGATCCGTCTCATGAATACTGCATGCGTCTCTGTCACCACCATAAAGCGACTTTGCACAAATATCACACGGGTAAATTGTTTTGACACCGGCCTGTCATTTTTACTTCCCATTCCGACATCTCTTTCATTTCGGACTCTTTCCCTCAAAGCAAGAAAGCCGGGGTGAGAAGAAGAAGAAGACGAGCACGACGATGATGTGAGGAAAGTTTTTTTCCTTCTCCTGACAAAACAATCACGGGTGAGGAAAGGAGGTCACCGGCCGACCAATCGCAGCTCCGTAAACAATTTGTTGGATTTCGGATGGAGGACGGAAGACACCCGTTACTGTTGATGTCCTGCAGCGGTGAAATCACGATGGCTTCCACGTGCACGCCACTTCGAAACGAGCGCCGAGAGAACACGAGCTAAATGTCTGTGGGAGTCTCGCTAGCAGATTTCATTAGCATCCAGTTTGTTTTCACGGTTTGCTGTGTGTATGTGTGTGTGTGTGTGTGTGTGTGTGTGTGTGCGCCTCAGAGTGACGCAGGAGCTGCTTAAACTTAAGTCGGAAACGAGGAGAAAAGGAGGTGTTGGCCAGTTTTTATCCTTCACACTAAACTCGCCTCACATATTCTCTTTGTTCTTGTGGAAACAACAAAGTGTAAAAAGAAATAAAAAGTTCAGACAATAAAATAAGTGAGTTTTCGGAGAAACACGATGATAAACCGGGATACGACCGCCTTTCCCTCACCCGGGGTCGGCCTGCCCGGACAATTCATGCGTTGGTTCGTCATCATCGCCGCCGCCCATCCTGCGCTCGGGGAGCTTCCTGCGCTGTGATTGGGCAACGCACCAACCATTCACGTGTCAAACCGTGACATAAATGCGTTCACATGCTAACTTACTTCGAGTAGAGACGTTCGACCGTTGCATCCGTCATTCACAGAGTTCACCCTCCGTATCACACCTTATGTAGTGACGTTCAGCCATTCGCTCACTCTTTCACACATTATATAGACGGTTCACCCTGTCATCTCATAAATAATCATCAAAAAAACAATAGAATACTGGATAATCAACAGTATATATACAGTATATACACACACAAAATTCCAATGTATGTATCACAAATGTACATATATATACAAAATCCCTTCAACCCTACGGCTGAAGATTGATGAATGGATGGATATACAAAATTATATATAAGTATGAAATTAAAATAGCATTTTTCTTAATCATATTTATTCATTTATTTTTCACTTTTTTAATTTGGGGTACATTTCTGCCCACCGGCTGCTTTTGCCCTGCTCCTTAAAAAGCGATGATGTGTTTCTGAGGTCAAGATCCTCCTGAAACCTCGGGCCGCAGGACGCGCTTCCCTTCCACGGGGTCGCTGGTCGCAGAGGTCGTGACCTTGAGGTCGGGTCACGGAGGCCGCGGTTTGCGCCGATGCTTCCCACGTGTCCTGGTTTACTACTCACGGCGGATGTCCCCCATAGACGCAACTTCACAATCGGAACATGAGGGCCACGCCGGCGCCTCCAGTCACTCTCCGACCGGACGCCGAACTCGACGTTTCCCCCGAAAAGTGGGACTATTTGATCTCGGCTCCTCAGACGTCAGCAGCCGGATGGATTTGAGTCATTTTAATCTCCGCGATTGCCGCGTCCGGAGTCTGCGGTGGCGACGCAAGTCCGAGGGAGGAGCGGACATTTTGCGCGGGTTTCGCAACCCGACGGCGAGAAGCTAACGATGTAGCGCGTTCGGCTCCGGAATCAGCCTTATTAGTGAAACAGACGCGGCAAAGCGAACAATTCACGACGATGCAAATCGGTCAAGATCCTCGCGACGCAATCACGTCTTCACGTCCCCGAACGATAACGCGGACGTCGCCGTGGCTCGGGACGCCACCGGCGCCGAGAGCGATGTGATTCTCGCGCTTCCGCCGCCAAAATGGCTGTCATTCATTTTTATTAACGGCCATAAATGAGGACGACATCTGCTGTATTAAAAATGCAATTATCAGAATGCATAAATATGTAATTGCCGCCACCTGCATAATTGATGCGCGCTAATGCACGATGTTGAAGGTAAACCCACACACACACACACACACACACTTAGCGAGTGTGTGTCACCGGTACAATGGGCGGCTCCCGGGCCGTCATTGAACCCGCGTACGATTCGAGGGCTCGCAAAACGTTCGGCGCAGCACGAGGATCCTTGGTTCGCCGGCTGGTCCGTGAGCACCTTTCATATCTGTGAAGAAGAGCAGGAGGACGCCGGTGTCTGCGGACGCCAAGGAGGAAGAGCCTCCGACAGCTCCGCCGGCAGATCTCCCTGCAGAGAGACGGGAAGATGACCTCAAACTCACACCGAGGAAGTGAAACACCAAATCAGGCACGCACTGGGGCAAAAACTCAATTATATTTGAGTCATCTTTATGGTGATTAATATGTTAGCTAATGCATGATACATGACATCACAAGCCCAGGACGGCCCCGAGAAGAAGATGTGTCTAAGTGAGGAGGAACCGGGCCGCGCCGTCTCCCTGCTTTTCAATTAATCATGCCTTTCATTAAACTAATATCACACCGGGCGCTCCGCGGTTGCGCCGGTAAGCATTTTCCGAGGCTTTTTGCGGAAATCTGCCAAGAGCCCCCCCTCGGTGATGAATCCATCACGCCGGCGATTTATTATCATCGAGCGCGGAGGAGAAGGACGCGCAAAGGAGGCCGATGCAAATGGGAGTCCATATATGTATATCTTCTGGTATATTCCGGTGTCTCAGGAGGTTCCCGAAAACATAATTATACCCGCCGTCGGAGGTTTTCACGGAGCGATGACGGGATGCGAGGCGGGCGGAGATGTTTCCTCGGCTCGTACCGGGACCCCAAGGGGGGAAATCCCGCGGGTGGCCGCAGAAAACGGGATCTCGGGAGACGGCGTTCGGTCGCAGCCCCGGATCGACCCCGGCGCCAGGACAAGACCGCATTCGGCGCAATCTCAGTGGCCGCCTGCAGAAACAATGCGGCCAATCAGCGAACGCTGTCACCCCCCCCCCCCCGCCCGAGCCTGTCAGGCCTATCAGAGCAGCCAGTCAGGGGGCCAGTGAGCTGTGGCACGTCGGGCCGCATTACCCAAAATTCCCCTTGTATCCCCCCCAGGCTTCGCCGTGCTGGGAGTGTGCCGTGTTGTCAGAGGCCTGTCTGTGAGAAAGCCTCATTTTTCATCAGCCCTCCGCCGCCGCCGCCGCCGCCGCCGCCCCACATCCAGACACACTCTTTATCCTTCCCTCTCTCTCTGACCTCTCTGCCTGCATTTCTTGCACTAAATTTGGCACAAATCCCTTTTGTTTACGCCGCCTCTTCCTTGCGCATGTGTCGTCCGCTTGTTCTGTATCTTTGCGTGGTCGAACGTCTGCATTTCCCAATTATCTCTGTGTTTTAATGAGACCCCCTCTTACTGCGTGAAGACCGTCTCCGGCGTCCCCACGTCCTCCGTGCACGACCGCGGGAGTCGCTTTCCTCGCGATCTAAATCCGCCGCATTTGTCCTGGCTTGCCGTGGGATGTTCTGTCAGGCCGGCTAATTACCAACCGCTGCCGTGTCGTCGTTATCCGACGCACAATTACGCAACCTGAGGCCCTGCTCCGCGTCAGCCGGCCCGATTCTCAAGGTAACTCCTGATATCACCTCGATCGCCGGCCCGTCAGAACACCCGGTCCGCTCGATTCCGTATCTTTTCATCAACGCATCGACGCCTGTGTGTGTGTGTGTGTGTGTTGTAGGCGTGTTGATTAGCTATTACGTGTGGATGTGCGTGTAGGCGTGCGGCTCTTTGCGCTCGGCCGTCTTCTGGGCCGCCGGCTGACAGCGAGTTGCTTCCCTGGCAGGAAATCCATGGCCTTCTTCCCCTCACCTTTACTCTGACTGCTGTCTTTCTGCAGTTGATTTATCGTGACGCTAATTTGCCCGCCGGCCTCCAACTCCATCTTGCTACTTGTTTGGAGAGGTTTGGATAAGGCTGCTCCTGCCGGTGTATTTATTATAGTGATATAGGGCGGTCTCCAGGTATCGGGACAGTGACACATTTTCCTGTCAGCGCTCTGGCAATAGCCACGATCGGAGGCATTATGTTTTCCTCGCGGCCGCCCGTGAGCTAAAGGAGGACCTGCGATGACATTTCGCTTGTGAAAGGTCAAGGTCGTGGCAACCTCCAGTCCCTGGCGATGCCCACGTCACCCGCGGGAAAGGTCATGGCACGGGGCGCGAACGAGCGCTCGGATCGGCCGATGGGAAAAAAAAGGGCGCGGCGCTCTCATCCGGACACCGGTGGCGCCGAAAGCTACATCTGGAGTGGCGAGCGTCCTCGGCGGCAGACGCTGACTTGGCGGCACTGATTCTGGGTACGCTAATGAAGGTTCTCCTCCACCCGGGTCGGCGTTAATCCTTGTCGAATCTTGTCAACTTGACCTGGATTTTTCTTTTCGGAGCTGAAGGAGTTGCCGAGGGTTGATTTTGGGAGCCGAAGCAGGTTCAAGACATCGGTGAAGTGGAAAGCTCTCCTGGATGAGGTGGTTAACCTCCTCCATCTTCTGCTGCTTTATTCCTCCTTATGGGGAAATTCAAACGTATCCGAATGCATACAAGGACACGAAAGCCACGGAATGGGACTTTTGTCGGTTTAGATGCCTCACTTGCCGACTCAAGATCTCCACGTCCTCGGCGACAACTGTTGTCACTCTGTTCTGGCAGCCCAGGTCCCGGATGTTCTCACAGCTCCTTCCACACACCTGATCTGGCCAGTACCCTTCTTCTCGTCCGGTGTCCGAAAAGAGTGGTTGGGTGTGGAGTTGAAGAGGAGCTTTGGGGGGAGGTGGATCCCGGTGTCGTCCACCTCGCAGCGGCAGCTGCACCTCCACGCTCTCCTTGAACGCTAGAAACCACCACCAACTTCACCGTCGTCGCGCTGCCGCTGCTTTTATGGTTGTAGGTCAGAGTCCCACCACGCCGACCCTATGCGGGCCGGGCCTGTGGGGGCCTTTCTTGCAAAGTATGACATGATAAGTCCAGATGGAGCTTTGTTTTTGCTCCTTGTGAAGGATGCGGTTTTCTCCACTCGCTCCAGCTGTGATTGTAAATGGATGTGATGCTGTTGTAGCTCTGCCTCTTCCTCAAATTACCCTTGCGATCAGGAAAAGTGAGCGACCGTTTCCTCGGGCGCAGTCCTAATTCTTTAACCTTTAGCTCGCAGCGGCCAGTCGTTTTCCTCGCCACGTCATCCTCCGGTCATAACCTCCCCATCTGGTGGTTTATTCACCGCAGACACTCCCCCTCTCTTTGCCTGCCAGTGCTTCCGCCACCCCGTCTCACCTATTAGTCCGCCTCGCCTTCCCACCGGCATGCCCTTGTTTGCTCCGGGAACTTAAGCAAACATTTGATTTGCGTGTCTTCGGGGAGTGATGAGTTTGCAACCGGTGGCAGAAAAGTCTAACCAAGTCCTGCGATCCTCTGCACTTGTGATGAATATTTCAAATGTGAGTTGTCTGACAGAAATAATTAAATCTAATGACTTGCGGACGTCTTTCGCATCCGTCTCGTTTAGTCTGGTTGATACGGACCGCGTTTTCCCTTTTGGCGTTGTTCTTCTGGCGCGCTGCGAAGCAGGCAGTTACATCAGAGGCGGGAAAATAAAGAAACATGTGAAGGATGTGAACTCTGGAGCCATTTGTGGTCGGGATGTGATCTTAACTAGATGCGACAAACAAGAAGATGAACCGATGACAAGTCCGATGCTCTTTGAGCAAAGTGCGCCCATATGAGAGAACCGGCTGACCGGTGCCGAAAAAGTACGTCCGACCCTCCGGAGCTGTCGGGTTCTGCCGCCCGGTCGGGAGACGTCTGACCGGCAAAATGAACTGCAATTTGGAAATTCACGTTTCCGTAGCATAGAAATGAAGTCACTGCTTTGCACCAGAAGCCCGTTTTTCCAAAGATATCCCGGGAACTTTTACGACCGGGGACGAATCTGCCCGAGGAAAAGAGTTACTGGGGAAATCAGACCCGTGACGTCTGGTGACGAAGGGCCGGTGGAATATCTTCCTCCGCGAGGACGCTCAGAAGACCCTGGACCTCGTGGTCCGCCTGCTTCTCCAGCACTCTCTACTTCAGCTCCAGTTTTTGACAACTGAAAGTGAAACACAAATACACGGAAATGCCGCAAGAGTTAAGGTACCCGCATTGGAAAAAGGCTTTTAGCAAACCAACCGTAAATATGAGGTTGTCTTACGACAAACTCATAACGGCAAACATTTCGTCTTCCCCGGCGCTGCTACGTCGTGATTTAATGATCTCGGAAACTCCAACTAAACTGACAGTTAAGTCGTTGCGCTCGTCCCCGAAATATGTAAACATCTATTCAGGATCATTGCCTGGCTTCGTCGTATCAGGTAAACACAAAAAGCAGTTTGTCGGAGCCGAGCGCCGCGGCCGCAGGTGAATTCCTGGTAGGATTTGAGCTGGAAGAGCGAGGAAAAGAACTGTTTCTGAGCAACAATTCATGTAGCGGTGAATAATGCATAACGGCAGGCTGGAACAAAGATCTATTCCAATCACACGCACGCAGCCAAGAAACAGAAAAGAAAAAGATACGGTCGTCCGATGCCGGAAACTCGAACGCACTCTCCTCGCCTTCTACAGTCCCGCTCTGCCATTGACCTGCCCGGTATTAAACATCCATGCCCGTCCGTCCACATCTCTCCGTCCCGCCATCTCTCGGATAACGGCGTGGACGGCGTGAGTGGCAACTATAGGCTTCCTCCTCTTTCCCTCCATCACCTTGTATCTCTCAATCTTTCTCCAGCTCCCTTTTGTCAGTCTTCCACTGGTGTGACGGGTGGAGCTGACAGATGACAATCTCATTTCCATTCAGGCGTGGTTCCCAGTTATCTGGGGGCGAAACCATGCGATAGCTATAAGTGTCACATTAAATCCCGGGCTGGGAGATGGGAATGGCAGCGTGACAGAGAAGCCATTCACAACCGCCATTATCTACGTCTCTGAGGGTGACACCCACAGATAGAAATGTGAGGTTGTGTTGACGCCCGCGCCGGAGCGAAGGCGTGTTTAGGTAGCCATGATCTCGCCGATGTCCCAGAGCAATCTTACGCCCGACACCGGCGGCGCTTCGCTTCACAAGTTTTAAATGATGTCGGCGCTGCGCTTGACAGCGGCGGCGACGAGGGCGATGATGACAGCGGCCGCCATGTTCGCGCCGATATCGATCGCCGATGATGATGATCGGTGGAAAAGAATATGACGAGGAAGACGGCGACGGCGACGGCGGTCAGGATCGATAACGCCGGAGTTGACGAATGTAGGTTTCAATGGCCGCGGATTCCGGAAATTGCGTCGGCCGGCGAAGGTCCGTCACGTCATTAGCGTAGCTCGAAAGCGCAGGCTGACGAGGGAGAACGCCGGTGGACGCGGTGATTGGAAGAAAACTGGAGAAATCCCATAATCGTTCCATCCCCGGCACACGGGGGTCCTGTTCTACGGCCCATCCACTTACCCGCCGCGAGTTTCGAGCCCGTAATCGTCGGTACGCCGGCCGAGGGCCGGGGGGTAAATAGCACGGCTCGCTCATTGTCTGCCACTCCTGCTCCTAATGACCGAAAGATCCCGCCGCTCCCGAAAAATTAACCGTCCCCGAAGAACAATAGCGGCGCCGAGGAAAAGGACGGCGAAACTTCACATGGGTGATGAGATTCTGCGAGGTGCAAAGAGAAGAAAGGGAAGAAAGGCGGCAGTCCAATTACTGAAACCCAGAAGAGATTTGGAAGCCGTGTGTGCGAGGGGTCGTTTGAATGGAACGGTGGCAGAAAAGGGGAAAATGAATTATTGATTCTAATTACAGGGACCCGCGATTGGATTGGCTGCGCTCCGTGTGGCAGGGCTTCTCCTGGGCGCTGTCACTGGACTGCCTGTTTGTGGGAGAAGCTGCGACTTTTACATTGTGCGCCGATCAGAAGCCATTAAGCGGCCGACGTTGCTAACAAACGACGATTCGGGGCGTCTCGAGGTGCACGACGGCTCTGGAACTTTCTTATTCTTACATCGGGCAAGCCTGTGGGTCAAAGGACTATTTTGACATCTGGAAGGTGAGCTGCTCTCTGGGACGCTGGGAGTTCATAGGATTAGCAGATATCAATGAGTAAATGAGCGTCAACCATAACTCACTTGTGATTTCCAGCGGTGTTACTGCACTGCGCACATCTGAAGTCATTGGCAGATCGACATCGGTATGTTTGAAAGAGTCGCCTCCTTCCATCTTGGAAGCACCTCTAGATCAGATCTGCCTCGTCATCAGAGGACATGGAGAAAGGAGTCCATGCATCTGTGACACCGTGACCGGATAATCGTGATACCCTTTTGTCCGGGTTGCCTAAGAAGCCGCCAAACTCTTGCAGCAGAAGCATACATAGCAGTACATTTGAACACTTGTCCGAGGGACTTCAAGGTGTTGCACCTCACCTACAAAAGAATCGCTGGCCTTGCACCATCATATTGATCTGACCAGGTGAAATCATACGTGCCTGCAAGTGCCTAAACTGTTGGCGAGAGGCCTTTTCTTCCGCCGCGCCATCGCTGTGGAACAGTTAGCCTCTTGGCATCAGCAGGAAGCTCTGTCGATCCTCCAGCCGGAGACCCTCTTGTGCCGAGTCTGAGCCCTGATTGGTGTGGACGGGTCTTTACGGGCCGGCGTACCGGTTAGCATCTCCGCCTCAGGGCAAGAAGGTCCCTGATTGGATTTTCTCTGCAGAGTTTCCATGTTCTCCCCGTATCTGCGGGGGGTTCCTCGGGGTTCTCCGGGTTCCTCCCACAGTCCAAACACTAGCCTACTAGACTACAAGCTGTAATTAGCGCTTCCACCGAACACGACTCCATCGTATCTGACTGATCTTCGCGGCAGTCACTCCAGATGGTTGTACTTGCACTGTCATCTGACTTGTATGCTCGTGCACAGATGGGACGTGATCCCGTCGTCTGTCGCGTTCACTAACCTTTGTTGTCTTTCAACGGGTGTTGATGGAGGGACTATTCCGTAAGTCGTGTAGCTGCGGCTCCGAGCCTCTCCTGACTTTGGAATGAAAGGCTTTGTTTTGGAGAGCGCCGCCGCCGTCGCCGCCGCCGCCGCCGCCTCCCGGGAGTGACCACTGCATCTCCTTCTGTCGCCCCGATGGACACGAGAGCTCTTCTGTTGACATGCAAGGAAGGCAGATTGGATTTTGAAATAGCAGATAGTTTTTCCCCTCCTCACCTTTGCCTTTATGACTCTTTCCTCATCTTTAACTGTAATAAGAGTGCGGTAACTGGTGGTTAAACGAGTGGTTAAAGTTTACGACGTCTCCTTGTGGAGGTTCTCCTGCTTTTACTGCCACGTGTCGCCGTTTGCACGAGTAGATTTGCATCCGGCGCTTCTCGGAGCCGCCAGGAAAGACCGACTTTATTTTATTTTACATATAAAAAGAAAATCATCTTCGACATCAGCATGTGAGTTGGAATTGTGTCTCCTGTGCCGGTTGGAGCTCCGGGGAGCGACGCTCGCCTGCGTGGCTGCCCATGTCTTCTTCATACTTATCTCATGGCTGACGTTTGAACTCGTGCACAGCGCGCACGGCTCCGCACATGGATGGAGCACGTGGAAACGGGACGCACGCCTTCGGAATACTGATTTGATGCAGAGCCGTCCCATGCAGACGTGTCGTATTTCAGGCGTACGTAGCTTCAGACCGGGCCTTTGGACCAGGGTCTCCATCTCGAGTCATGCCTTCTCTGAATGGAGTCTTTATATGTAACTATGTTATGTTTGTGAAGATCATCTCCAGAACATCTGGTTTCAAGGCTTCTTCACAATCCAGGAGAGTCCCTCGCTAGAGGTGTGAGCTGCAGATCTTCTTAATCCATAACTGTCTTCTCCTTTGGGCTGCTCCCTTCAGGGAGTCCTCTTCCCCTCCATCCATGAACCTCCTCTCTGGTCTTCCTCCAGACACTCCTCCAACCTCAGCATCTTCTACCCAGATCTTCTCCAGCCTTCCTCTGTCCATGTCCAAACTTTATCTCCAGCATGTCTACCATGTGCTGTCCCTCTGACGGACTCCTTCCCGATCCTCTCCTCACTCCAAAGAGGAACTTCCATGAGTTTCATCACCTTGAACCACATCACACACACACACACACACACACACACACACACACACTCAGATATTTGTTAGAAGAAAGAGAGGCGGTGGAAGGAGAAGGAGAAGCAGCTTGTTTAAGCTCCTGCTATGAGAGCGAGTGTGTGATGAGAACATTGAGGTGGAAGCTCACATTCCCTCCCTCTCCATCTCCACCCCTCCCAACCCCCGCCCTCCATTTCTCCCCCAGAAATTCAATCTTGCCCCGGCCGGTGATGGAAGGAGCTCCGCGGTTCTGAGCCGGCCGCGGTAGAACTTATTAAGCTGCAAGCAAATAAGTAAATAGATAAATAAATAAATAGTGGTGGGTTTGGGGGTGGGGGGTCTGCCTGTCCTAGTTTCTCCCCGTTGAATAAACACGATCCGGTTTTATTTACTTTTCCCCCCCTTTCTTGCGGCGCGGTGTGGAGAACGGTGCTTTTTATTTTTTATTTCCGCTGAATTTAGATGTGGACCGAGTGGCGCCGCCTCTGCCGGTGCGGCGGATGTCGTCCTCACCGATTCGCCGCTCGCTTCGCCTGAAAGCGCTGTTTTCGAAAAGTTCCTTTCTTCCACGAGACCCACTTTTGTAAAAAGTGATGAGCCGCCGTGACCCAGTTCACCACCAGCCTCATCAATGAATGATGAAAAGAGCAAATCTGTGCATAAATGAACGCGTCTCGCCGCGATTCCATCTGGCGTTGTTTTCTGTTGATTTGTTCTTTTTTGTTTGGAACGCTCATTCTTTCATTCGTTCCTTCATTATGTACACCGCTTTCCCCGCGGGGGCGCGGGAGCCCGGAGGCGGGGTTCCCCCGGACCGGACCCTCGAAGCGCAACGGATACCAACGTTCACCCTGTCATCGTCAACTCCGGACAACTCGGGGTCTCCGGTGAACCTCCTGCATGTGTTTGGACCGCGGGAGGAACCTGGAGAACCTGGAGGAACCTCACGGGGGAGAACTTGGAGACCCGACCCACTCTCTGCGGGAATCAAACCGGGAACCTTCTGGCCGTGAGGAAGAAGCGCTAACCGTTGCTAACTTACGGGTGCGAATCCAAACGCTGTTTTGGTGAGATTCTGACCGGAGCTAAAATGGCGGGTGGCGTTTAAATGCGTTCAGCTTAGTCGATAAATTGTCGATGCCTGGGTGACAAAGACCGGTTCTGAAGATTGGGAACAAGTGTGTGAAAGCAGCAGAGGAACCGAGGCGGGAAAGGTATGACGAAATCAGGGTCGGAGTCTCCACCTGCAGGAGAGCTAATGGAAGCAATCTTAGTTCATTTGTTAGCTGCAGGGGGCAGAGTGGAGGAGCGCCACTTGAGCTGATTACCGAAATCTGTGACGCTGTGAAGGGGTTTGGCTTGGAAGCGGGGTCACCGCATCTCACACCCTTCAAGTAAAAAATGTTGTTAAGAGCCAAAAAGCCCCAGAGGTGGCGGATCTGGAAAGGAGTTGTTGAGAAGACCATGAGAGTCCTCTGCTTCTGGTAATCGGGTACCCCGGGAGGGAGATGAGTCGCCAAGGACTCGAGGCCCTGGTGCGCCGCTTCTGTCCAACCATTTGTCCAATCCTGATAACAAAAGGCGATAGGAGAGGCGCAGGAGGCGCTGCAAAAGCCTTTCCACATGTGGCAGAAGAACTCCATGACCCGGTCTAATACAAGAGGGTAGGGAGTCTCAGGTGTGAGAGGAAGCTTTGAAGCTGACCTTAAAAACGAGCCACCTCCAGGGGCTGGTCCACTGCGAAATGAGAGCCCAGACAAAGGTCATAGCGAGCCCACATGCTGTTGGTATTGTAGAAGAGAGGTAGGTGGACACAAACAACCCTTCTCCCAGAGGGGCTTCCAGAGCCCCTGCCTCAGGGAGGCCAGCCTGCTGCTGCCTCAGAGCACCTGGGGCCTGAAGAGGGAAGGAGCCAGGGGGAGTCAGGCATACCGCGGCGGGGGTCACGGTATGCCTTACAATCCAAACATCCCACCCCGCTTGGTCGGTGTGTGGAGCTTTGTCTGAGTGTGGAAAGCTTCTCTGCACCAGAAGCTCCCTCCGCGCTGTCGGTGGAACCCGACCGCCACGTGCACTCGTCTCCAACATACCCGATGTGGTAGCGGGTCGGTGACGGGAGCGCAGGGATGCGGCCGCTGCTCCGCAAGCAGGTCTTTTGGAGAGGACCGCCCTCATGCGAGAAGATCAACAAGGTTATAGACTTGGTATGAAATGTAGCTTTATTTTCCGTCCACCGTCCACCGCCGGAGAAATTACAGCCCTTCTTTGCTGTTCCTAGAACCTTTTCAGGGACCAGGCCGAGGAACCAGGAACTGCGAACTCTAGCGGCTACAACCGTCACAGCTCCTACTCTGACGCGCGGTCCTTCTACAGTTCCATAGGAACCTACATGACGTTCTTGGTGATTGGTGGAAGACATAAGCCGAGTCCATTGCCAGATACTTCTTGTGGAGCGCCGCTCTTCAAACACTGGGATTGACTCCGGTCGGATGTTTCCTTGCAACAAAGTGGACAGAAGCAGTGAGAAATAAAGCAACGAAGAAGACCAAACTCTTCTGTCCTGCTATTTCTCAGATGGGTTTCCGGGGCTCGCAAAGGAACATCTGCAGCAGGGAGAAGATTAAAAACCCTTCAACCATCTGATCGTCCACGGTTATTATTCTGTGTCCGCCGTGGCAGCTTCCACCTCCATGTTGTTCACGCCGTCTTTCCCTCCTTCTTCCGGTGGTTTCTTCTTCTTCCTTGCTCCTTCACCGCCCGTGGGAACGCAGAGCAAGAAGGTTCCCCCGCAGGAAGCTTCTTCCCGGAATGAATTACGAGGCGGACAACTCTAACAACCGGGGCATTTCGTTCATCATTTATGAATTCGTTCCCAGAACCGACTGGAACCCGTCGCCTCAGAACTCACCTCTGAACCGAATCCTGTAGCGGCCTTCACCCGAGCTGAGCTGTGAGTAAACGCACCGCCGACATCGATAAGAACACACGGTGAATTATATCTGGGGTCCGTCTCCAGAAACAATCCCGTCCAGATGAAACGTGGCCAAGTTCACGCGGCCTACTTCCCGGCGCCGGCGGGTCACGCACCGGCAACGGTCCAAATAAAACCCAAGATTGCCGGCACACCTCTTCACCCCGGCGCCGGCGGCGAGGCATTAAGTGAACGTAAACCTTGACTGCAGAGTTCAATAGGGCTCCATCATTTTGGGTGATTTCTGGCTGCACGGGCCGGCGGCGAGAATTTTCCCTGGCGCGGAATAATACCGCTTTCAACTCCCATTTGAAAAGAGGGGGAAATAAGCAGCGAACCAACGGGTCACTTGCGCGTGGGACGCTTTCTCTCCGACAAAAAAACCTCCGCCGCCGCCGCCGCCGAGCCTCGGCTTTTTCTTTCTGCGGCGATGGAGAGATGAAAAGATGAGAAGAGAGGGCGGGAGAGGAGGAGGAAAAAAAAAAAAAGGAGATTGAATGAGGGTGCGAAAGCCATGCGGCGAAGAGGAGGGGGGATGAAAAGAAACCTCTGAAGCCAGGAAAGACACCGGAAATCACAAGTGTGGAGAACAAGGGAAGGGGTGGGGAGGAAGAGGAGACGAAAACAAACGGGGGAAGACCGCAAAACTCCGGATGGCGAGGCGTCGGCGAGGAAGACCAGCAGGCGGGTTTGATCGGCTCCTGTGTGGAGTCCAGGTCCAGGTTCTCCTGAGAACCCCTCGGTGACACCGTCCGATCCCCTCCTCCCCGCAGTATCACTCTCCATTTCGCCGCCATTTTATTTTCCGGAGGGGCTGCGATCGATACCTGGCGCGTCTTTTAGCAGCCCCGACGTTTTTGGTGGGTCTTGAAATAGAGGAGCAGGCGGCAGACAACGGCTGACAGCCGCATTGATCCGTGCACGGCTGTATAACCCGCCTCCGCTTCAGGTACGGAGGCCTCTTCGGCGTCGAGGCGTCAATCACCCGGGACGGCCGCCTCCCCCCCTCGCGGATGCGTACGTGCTCGACTTCCACGCCTTTCAAAACGGGAGACGCGTTTCCCGCCGGTGTCACCTCGGCGGCCCGGAAACTCCTGATTGACGCCTGACGGCTGACACCTTCGACACCCGCGCGCCGCCGCTTCTCGGCTGACGAGCCGTGACACATGCATATATTTTGAAACGCGGATCACGAGGGCCTTTAAAGACGAGTCTGGGTGCTTAAAGTTCCCTCTAACGCGCAAACAAACGAATCCGTCTTTTCCGAAACTCCTTCCCCCTTCGACTCCGCTCCTCTCCCGGCGGCGGCGGCGGCGGCGGCAGACTCTTCCGCTCGTCGCCGCCGGAGGGGAAAAAGCGGACCTCTCCGGTTCGGTCGTAAAAATTGTTGCTGATTCTGGACGGCCTCGACTTTGGGAGCGTCTGGAAACCCGGCGTCTTTGTGTCGTCCGAAGACGCCTCCATCTCGTCCCGGCTTTCCACGCAGAACGTCAGGTGACACCGGCTCGGATTGAGCTGCACTCATCCTTTCCTGGATGCTGCAGCTGCAGGGTTAGGGTTAGGGTATGTTTCCAACATCGGAGTCAAAGAAGTCAGAAAAACTGAACAGAGGAGGAGCCTCAGACGCCACCTTTCACAAACCTATAACGGGATCGATACCACGGCTTCGTACAAACGGACCAGGACCTTCTGCGCCCTCCAAACAACCAGGAAAGACCCAACTCCAGAACTTCCACCAGCCTTCACTCCGGCGAGTGAAGGCTGAGGGACTCCTTTTCACATTCCAGTCCAGGTCATCCCACAGAATCCCAACAAACAAAACTCACATTAGCATAGCAACCCCTTAGACCTGGTTTGGACCTTGGACCTCGTTTCTGCCCGTCAACTCTCAGGTTTACACAACAAGCCGCCATGACCTGGACCCGCCCACGACCCTGGTGGCTATAATGGGAAGCTCCCTCAGGGCATCGGAACTGAAGAAGCCTCTGGGATGAGGGGCTGAAACGTCTTCAGGTGAAGAAATTCAAGAAAATTTGGACTCCATGTCTCTATATGAGATGTGAATGAATGAGAGAACGTTTGTGTGGACCTGCGATGGATCCAGGCTGAAGCCCCGGGATAGACTCCAGCACCCTGGAGGACCAGCGGTGGAGATGAAGAATGAATGAATGAAGGAGTGAATATCTACATAAAAGTTGTTCTTGCAGCATTCAATAGCAAAGCTGACCATGACAGACCACAGTGACGCAAACATGGAGACATCTCCGAACACCTCCAGGGTTCTGCAGCTGGAGTTGCTTTAGCTCTCGCTCGCTCACTCATCTGCATCCTTGTTATGCAACATCCTGCTTCCCAACCTGCAGGGCTGCACCCCCCCCGGCTCCCGCTAATGCTCCTTCACCAAAGCTAAGATTAGCGTCGCCCGCTTGACGTCGACCCCCCCGCTTGATGCCGAGTCTGACGGCGCAGGGACGGATCCAGGCTCAGCTCATGAGGATTCAGGACCGAGTCTTCTTCAATCCTCTGTGAAAGGCACCGGTCTGAAACAGTGGTTCTTCACCTGGGTTGGATCCAACCCAGGGGTTGGGTGGAGGTCGGGAAACGCACCCGACTCATAGCGTCGGTGAAGAGGCGCCAGGCTTGGCCATCACCGGCCGCAGGTGATGGTGCTACGTCGCTCGGTCCATCTACGCCGCGGGGATTTTGGTGCGCTCGGTCGTCAGCTTGAGACTGGCGCGACGGGACGTCCTGTCATTTCTTTCTTAATATTTTAATCCCTTCATACTAATTAAGTCGAGCGAGAAAAGAAAGCGGTCGGACAAATATGTACTCTGTGGATTCTGCATGGAGTCACAAGCTTTCTTCTTCCCAGTGTTACCCATCGATGCAGCAGAGGGGAACCCATCACCACCATCACCACCACCAGCGATCTGAATCATGTGGAAAGTACAGAGAAGCAAGAAGGGACATTTTTATCTCCTGGTTATGAAAACATGTTTTCTTTCTCTGAAAAGTTATTTTTTGCCAAACAAATATGAACGTCCACGATCTTTAATAATAATAATAATAATAATAATACATGGGATTTTTATAGCGCTTTTCATGACACTCAAAGACGCTTCACAAGTAAAAAACAGAAGAAACAGAACATACACAGAATTATTGGGAAGAAGTCCATGATCGCAGAGTGTGGCGATGAGCGCCAGTCCAGGGACGAGCTGGAGGAGCTTCGCCGGTGAGCGGCTGAGTGTCGCGCTGCTGTGAGGAGGCAAGTGCTGGAGCTGGATGTGGGAGATGGATTTTTGGTGGAGGGAGAGATGGTGGAGCAGGAGGAGCAAGAAGATTTCGGCCGATGGAAATGCCGTCTTGCTAGGCGCCGTCGGGATCCGGAGTTTTGAGAGCCCAGCTAGCTAGCCAGCTAGCTCAGGTCACCGTCGAGACCCAGAGTTTCGAGAGGCTAGCCGGCGAGCTAGCCGGCCAGCCAGCCTGCTCAGGTCGGCGAGCTTCACCTGGCAGTTTGGTAGCTTGCTGGAGATCGTCCAGGTGAGCCTTTGTCTTTGGTTTGGTTGATTGGTTGGAGAGCGCGAAGCGGCAGCCAAACGCGCCGGCGTCCTCCCGCCCGCCATCTTGCCAAATCTTATTCTTTAGAGCTCTTTCACATCCATCCAACTTGTGGGGTGTATTTTAGACGCCTGCGGGTGCAGATGGCCCGACGCCGTCCTGATGTGTGGATGAGAGGGTGAATGGCTGGAGGTCTAAATGTTGCTGGTCCAGGTTGAACCTGCCTCAGCGCAGGATGAGCTGTTGGATGATGAACGAATGAATCATCCAGTCATCCTCCCATGCAGGGAAACCTCCCCGAACCGTCTAATATCGGGGGTTTCGGGTGCAGCGGCATCTCGGCCCGAGCAGAAGGGCCGCGCTTCCCCACGCCATCTCCAAGCCGGTTCTCCGTGCGGCGACGTGGAGCGGCCGATCCGACCGATCGCGTCCTAACGTCGGGTCGAGCCCGGCGCGCTCGCTGACGTGAAAAGCGTCGCCAATCGATCCGAATCCAAACGTCGCGATTTTATCTGGGCCGCCGATAAGACGCGGCGCCGCGAGCGACTCGCTCCTCACGAAAGGTATCTTAAATATCTCTTAAATGATGAGATTAAAAGTTACCGATTCAATTTAACCGATTTTTCCCGGCAGTCGCCTCCGTGCGGAGATTGACAGACGCGTCGCGTTACCTTATTCAATTTGATAGAAATGAGAAAACTTGAAAAACTTTACGCGCACATAAAGTCGACATCGTTAAAGCGGCTGCTTCGCTTAAGTTTTGCTCTTAAGACGCTCCTGTTCTTCAGCAGCACCAGCGGAGAACATGGGCCTGGTCTACTGCCATCAATGGGAGGGTCGCCGAGGCTACGAGGAGATCCGGAGGGCGGAGGACTTGAAGTAGTTCAGAGCGACGGGGAGGGTGGAGAAGATGTGGAGAAACATGTGCGAGCACGTCAGAACCAGGGTAGAAGAGTTTCAACCAGGATGGAAGAAAAGGTGGAGAAGCTGGAGGTGAAGAGCAGCCGTGATGTTTGGTTTGGAGACACTCAGGAGACGACAGGAGGCTGAGATGAAGATGTGGAGGTTCCTCTTTGGGAGCGAGGAGGACAGAGAGGATCAGGGAGGAGCCCGTCCACATGCTAGATGTTCTGGAGATAAAGTTTGGCCGGGGAGGAGAAGATCTGGGTAGAAGGATGCCGAGGTTGGAGGACCGGAGAGGAGGTTTATGGACGGAGGGGAAGAAGACAGGAGGTTAGAAGAAGGCTTCGCTGGAGGCAGGCGATTGGCTGCGGTGACCTCCAAAGGAAATGAATCATGCCGAATCTTTGCCGTTCGGTGGATAAAATTCACCACGTTGCCATGGTAACCTTGGCACTAAAGGTAAGAGAGTACTTTCCGAGTGATCTCCTTATCTGACTTTTTAAAAGCCTCTGACTCAGAGTGTGATTTAAAGAAAGCGTTGGTCAGGAGTCGGTCCTGAAGGTAGCTCCGCTTCTTGCAGGGGTTGGTCAGGTTCGCACAGCCGAGCGTAACTTTCTCTTCTCGCTGGTAATATCGATAGGAAGCAGCGGGGAACCGCGGCGATCGCCATTTGTTCCCGTACCCTCAACCCCGCCTGGCGGCGACTCCGGGCGAGGAGAAACTGCCGAGCGGCCGAGATGTTTGACGGCAGAGGAGGCTGTCGGACAGCGAGGACGCGGCACCGCGACGCCTCCGTTAGCGGCGCCGCGGCGCTTTGAAAGGGCCTTTTGATCAATATGGCCGCCGCTTGGCCCTCGGCCTTGCAGCAGCGACGGCTTTCAGCTCCCCGCCGTGCGCGTATTCAAAAAAGTTATTGATATCAGGGGCAAACGCACACCCGGGCAAGGTTACAGGTGCAGAGATGGATGCCGTCCACGCGTGCAGATGTAGGAGGAACTCCAGGTGAGCACGCAAACATCTGGAGCTCCGCGCTGTAGCGCACCGACAACCGCTTTCTCCAGATGACCCCAGCGTTCTGCCAGAAGGTTACTCAGACTCTTGCTCGCTGCTTTAATCACACACACACACACACACACACACACACACACACACACACGCTACTTTGATATCTGCGAGTATCCCGTGCCCGCAGATGAATCGGAGATGAGTCATTTACTCTGCGGATGATTCATTTATCGAGCTTTTGTTGAGGGGAAGCCACGTGGGATAGATATGTAAAGCTGCCTTCGCCGTGTGAATCAGAAGCAGCCGCCTCGAGGAGACGCCCCGGGAGCAAGTACAGTATGATGATGTTTGCAAAGTCGATGGATTTCGAAACTAAATCTGAGCTTTTGTGACCCAGAAGTGGAAGGTTCTGGGTTTTGGCCCGCGGACGGTCGTCGGCTTCTCCGAGTCGGTGGATCTGCGGGGTTTTGTGTGCGGTGGCCGAACCTTTGGTGCAACGTGGCGTGTGGATGAAAGGTCATGTCGAAGACCTCCTTCCTTCGGTTGAAGGTCACTCCGGTTTGACAAAGATGGCGTCTTTAGCTCCTTGCTAAATGAGACCGCGGCCGTCCTGGTCCTTCAGGGGGAGGTGCGGCCCGACCCGAGGAGGCTCTCCTGCCTCCGTCCATGAAGCTGAAGTAGCGGCCTCGGTGCAAATCCCGGCTTCGATCGACAGGCCTACAAGTTGGACTTGCGCAAATAAGGGGAAGTAGGAGGAGAAAAAGGTCCGCCGTCGGTGGATTTTAATCAAAGATGGGCCGCTGTATTTCTGCGACCCTGAATGTGACAATAACAAGGTCAAAACCCGCGGTTCATGTCGCCGCGATCAATAGCCTCAGGCTCCACCCGTGTCCGGATGATCGTTCGCCTCCCGTGCGGCTGAACGGCGAATCGATCGACAGAAAATGTGAAGATGTCAAGCGGGTTGACGTCATTTCATCTGTCGCCTCTTTCTTTTCTCCTTTTTTTTTTATTTTTTTCACATATGAGCGACAGCAGGGGGCATTTTTATGAAGGCGGGTCTCAACCATATCTGGAATTCAAAGATGCCACGTCGCAGGCGTGCCTCCATGCTAAGATTAGCCAATAAGACTCGCGGTGAAGTGACAGGAGTCGAGCGTGAGCCGTCACTCCACAAAAAGTGGGAGCGTGAGCAGAATAAGGGGGAGTCTTACTGGTTTCCTCTCAGGACGGCCACGGTATCTCCACCAGGTGTATGCATAATGCATGTAGAACGTACCGCATCTATCACACACACTCGCGGCAAACCTGGCCGCCGAGCTGTTTGTGAACTAAATCTCCCGTGGCCTCGCTTTCTTATTACATTTGCTTCCCGCCGCCGCCGCCATTCCTGCGTCTTTCCCGGGTTACGGGGCTAATTCCTCACGTCTCCTCCCACATCTCCAATCTCCTTCCCCGGGTGTTAAATAATGGATGAAAACCTACCTGACATGCACAGAGTTACATAAGCCCCGCCTCCTCGCCGCCCCCCCGAGCTCCCACCTGGATCCCGGACGCTTCGTTATTCCATGTGCGGATCATTTGGCGGCGGGTGAGCCTCGGCCCGCCACATGACCGCACACATTAATATTTATCACCGCCGCATTTTAGATCATGGATAAAAGAGAGAAGAGATGGACAGACGGGAGAGGAAGACGTCGACACACACACACACACACACACACACACACACACACACACACACAGGCGGGAGTTGGTATGTGTGACGTGTCCAGGCGGCAGCCAAAGATCACCAGAGTTGGACGTCCTAATGTATAGAGGACGACGCCGCCATCTGTTACAGAAGCTGGTGGTTGAGGTTGTTTTTTTTTGGGGGGGTTAATAGTTTGTGTTTTATCCCCAGGCTAACAGCATGTCAGGTTATTTATTCATACATTGACACAGGGTGCCAGGAGAGTATCCTATTTTTTTTCTCCTTGAACCGAGCAGATGGGGCTTTGATAGATAAGCTCCAAAGCGGCGCCGCTAATGTCCGCCTTCGCCCCGCGCAGCCACCGCGATGGGACGCATCCATACACGTCACACTCCGCGCACAGATCGTCCAAGCGGATCCAGTCTTGTTCGAAATTTATCGTCTTAGTGTCTCCGCCCGCTGATGTTTGGAGGTTCCTTCACTCCTACAGTCCAAACACATGCAGGAGGTTCACTGGAGACCACGAGACCACCGGTCTTCCTGTGTGCTCCTGTCATGGATCCAGGAGGGTACCATGAAATCCAAAATCGTCTGCTCTTGAATGAATGATGCCAAAGTCACATCTGCTCACCTCCTGTTTGGGCGGCTCAGGAACAAATCATGTGTTCATAGCTGCAGCCCCATTCCTGCACGTAATAAGGCGTCTCCGTGGTTTTCAGAAGATCCCGCCTGTCAATCGCTCAGAGAAGGCAGCGACACCGGGAACCGGAAAATTAGAGGTTCGATCCTCCGGCTCTTCGGCGTCCGTGTCGGAACGTCCTTGAGACGTCGAAACCCCACAATTGCTGCGGACGAGCCGTCATCTGAGCGGGCGGTTGATGCTGCGGCGTGGATTCAAACCAAACCGAAGCGCAGAGCGAGCGAAGCAGCAGCGGTGAAACTTCTGCCTCGGTCCTGCAGTGCCGGGTTTTCGCCGCGCTGAGCTTTCTTGACCCAATTTGTTGTGAGCCAGGTTGAGGCGGAGATAAGGATTTTAATTTCAGCCAGAGCGGCACGGCGGCGCAGAGGTCATGACCTCTGACCTGGCGGAACTTTGCTCCTCAAACTTTGTTCCAGTAACAACCCTCCCCTGGTCTGGAAGCACAGGAGCGCGTTGTTCATAAACCCATCGACCAAAATAGGTCGACGCATCGGTGCGCGTCGCACTCCTGCCTCACAGCCAGAAGGTCCCCGGTTGGATTCCCGGGAGGGTTCCTCCAGCGCGGAGCCTCCATCTTCTCCCGGTGTCTGCCCGGGGTTCCTCCGGGTTCTCCGGGTTCCTCTCGCAGTCCAAACACATGCAGAGGTCCATCGGAGAAACTGCATCGTCCGGACGTGCGCGCGAAGGGGTGAATTTGTCTCGATGACTTGCTGGAATCGCGTTGTCACGGCAACTGGACTTGAAATTCTTCTCTTGAAGATGTTTCAAGTCAAGACATTTGAGAACCTCCAGGCTCTCTGTGACGTCTGACATGTGCTTGAGAGGGTGGAAGGTCATGTTTGACCAAATGTGCTGAGAAGGACCGGGTGAATAGTTTCATGTCCTCCTGGCGTGAGAATGAAGGGGTGAACGGTTGCAGTTTGTCCAGGTGAGCTCACAGACTGCAGAACCCATCCAAACTCCTGCGACACGTCCGACCTTGCCGGCGTGTTTATGCGTTTCAAAACACGTTGAATATTCCGAGCAAACTGTTTTCCGAGACACGTCCTGCCGGTGTCACTGAATAAATCTGCTTAAAATGCACAATATGTGTGCGAGTATGCAATAATAAATAAAACATTGTCATAAATTAAAATGTGTGGAGCTTTTTTGTTTTTTAGAAAACGTGTCCCCGTTGCGTTTCCCATCGTTTCTTCTGGCTTTGGATGTTTTCGGACGCGGCGCGCACGTGCCCGTACATTGGAATCAAATCGGGCCCGACGAAAACAGAAAACGTCTTTCCTCACGAGCGGCGACCGATCAGGAGCCCGTCGGCTCCGTTGAACCGAGCCGCCCCTCGTCGGGCAGAAAGCGCCCGCCAGATGTCATTTCATCACTTCATCTGTCGCTCGCCGGTCAATCCGAGGTCACCCCGAGGTCACCCCGAGGTCACCCCGGCGCTCTGGATCCATAATTCCATTCCGAAGGCGAGGCGCCGGAGGGCGGCCGAAGCTGTTAGCGTTCAGGTTATCGCCTCCCGCTGTTGCATTGGGATTCGTTAGGAACGTACCCGTCAGCGGCGGCGGCGGCGGCGTGCTGGCAAAGGAAACAGGCGTGTTGGACGGCGATTCATTAGCGTCGGCCTCCGAGGCTTCGCCGGCGCCCCGATGGCAGCGGGAAATGTTTCCAGCGCCGATCGCCCGGCCGACTGGGCGAGAACGACCCGACTCCTGCTTACGCCCGACGCACACGGCGTATTCTCCTCATGCATCCTAAATTATGCAATCTCCCGGAAGTTCAGTCGATGTCAGGAGGAGACCTTCTCAGCCTAATGCCTGGTAATGGTCTCCAGCCTGTGAATAATTCATGCCCGCGCTGCTTTAATAGTCCCGTAATATATAAAAAGCTGCACCACCTTGGGGCCCCGCCCTGCCAGAAGCAAACACGACGGGGGGGGAAGTATCGGGGGTTTGACACAAACTTGGCAGATTGGGGTTGGACCCCGAGCTGCGGCGGAGATGATGAAACGGGGGGTCGGCGAGGGGTTCCCAGAGATCTTTAGGTTTCCCCGGTGCAGCCGGCCGGCGCTGCGCGTCGCAGAACATATTACTAAAGTCCCGGAAGCAAAAAGGGTGTAAAAGCGGTTTGCATCCGCACACCTTTGCACAGCCGGGCTGAATATAAATCAAGTCAAAGGTCCTCTTGCTAATATGTAGTGGTTTTTCTCCGGCGCACCTTCTGCAGCCTGTGCATTTATCAAGATGGGCCGGGAAGAAATTCCACCCCCGTCCCTGTCGCCGGCCCAGAGGCCCGGGAATCTCATTAACAAGATAGAGCGGGGGGGTCGGAGGGGGACGGAGGGGGACGGAGGGGGACGGAGGGGGACGGAGGGGGCGCGCCGGGCGTGAATCGCCGGCCGAGGACGTTTGTGCCGCGGACGCCACGTCGGTTGGCTCCTGAAAAGCCGAAAAAAAAAAACCTCAAAACATGAAAGGATGTTCATTTAAAAAAAAAAAAAGGAACGCCCGGAGGCTAATTCGGAGATCCGTCGGGAGTCTCGGGCTTGGCGGGAATTATTCCTCCTGACGGACTCGGACGTCGAAAATACACGAAACCCGCGGACGTTTTGCCGGTCGTGTAATGAAGCGGCTGATCAAAGAGGTCCGGGTTTGTTCCGACGCCCGTCTGGTATCCGCGAGGAACCGGCTAAATGTTTAGGTTTGCAAAAGTTCAACTAAACTACGGTGTCATCGACGAATCGTTCGGTAAAGAAACCGTGACGGGTTCGCTCATCATCCCTGCAGCTGATTCGTCGGTCGGGGTCGCTGCGATTGGCCCGGAGTCGGGGTTCACCCTGGACCCGTCACTCAGACACGCCTCCGCCCCCGGATGGCTCGGTTCCGCTCGTTCGTCTCCGTCGGACATTTGTTGTTTTGACGATTGAAGTCACAAAGGCTGCTGTAACTGCCGTTTCCGTGGCGACGTGCAGGCGGCCGACACGGTTCCTTCTGTTTGTGTGTGTGTGTTCCGGACCCGGTGGTTGACAAATGAAAGTGTGAAAACCCACCCACCCGCAAACTCATTTCCACCAAACACACCGACACAGTTTTCCCGGAGCGAACAGCCAGCGTAAGATTTAACCCTGGGCTCGTTACAGGGTTTGTACTTTCTTTCGGCGAAACTTATTAAAATCGTTCTATTCGCATGGACAAACATGTTCCTGGACAAAGGCCGGTTTGCGAACAGGCCATGAAACACTTCATACCCCCGAGTTTTGTACGGAAGCCACAAGCTGCCTGGCAGGAGACGCGCTTTAAAAGAAGGTGTGTAGGAAGCAAAGAATTACACGTGAACGTCGGAACGGAGAAGGTGCGAATCTGTTTCCGTCCGATCTTTCATTCATCCGTTCCTTATCTGCGCTGCTTGGGTCGCAGGCTGCTAAAGGCTAACTCGGCTTCTCCTCGGCACGTCCTCCTGCACGTGTTTGGTCCGCGGGAGGAACCCGGAGAACCCTGAGGAACCCCGCGCCGGGACCTCCGTGCTCACGACTTCCGTCTTTCTTCGCCCTGTTGAGTTTCTCCTTCTTGCTCTTCAAGCGTAGGCCATTAAACCTGGCGAGGGCATCATGTTCTCCACTCTGCTGAAACCAAGAGGCACCTTATTGTTGTTCATCAGCATGCAGATGAGAGGTAAATGTATTCGTCTCCTACGGAGGGAAGCTGATCTGTATTCATATCCTCATTTGCATATTTCCCAATGATCATCTGCAGTCTCCCTCTACCGCTGTTTGTTTTATCACTAAGGAGGGACGGCAAATTTACTTCCTCCTCATCTTCTACTAATTAAAAAGTAATAAAGTCACATTTCCAGGGGGGATGGCGTTTCTTTGAGGGAATATATGATGCTTTCACCGAACACTCGCCTGTATGCGTTCAGAAGAGGGGCAGTGCCTTTTGTTCAGATATTTGTCAAAAACAAAAGGAAGTGATGAACAAATCAGTCGATTGTTAATCCAATAGCGCAAGGCTCTCGTGGACGCCGCTGTTCCAAAGCGCACGCGAGACGTTCCGCGAGACCCGAGTACAAGACGCTAAACAGATCATCAGGAGCGGCACTGGGTTCAGGCTTACGTTCGGAAACGTTTTTGTTTTGTTTTCAGACCTTGTTTTCAAGTAGTTCCGCCAGCAGACATTTTGAAAAGGAGTCGACCTTGCGCGCCAGACTCTGGGAAGCACAGGGGGTGCTGTAGTACATATGCCAGGCCACTAGATTGCGCCGTGATTGAGTCATGGACTGGCAGACTTCCTGTGTCTCCACCACGACAAACACAGTGTAGAGTAGTCGAGTACTTCTAGGTACCGACAATGAGTTGCAGTTACTGCGTGGAGTGACCTTGAACTGCATGTAGGGTCACTGCCAAGAGGATGCAGGCAGGAGATCATAGCAGTCCAAGTACACCGGAGTTCTCCGGCGTACTCCTGAGTAGTCTGGAGTACTGAGGAGTACTGAGGAGTACTGAGGAGTACTCTGGAGTCACCATCATTGTGTTCGAGCCTCCTGCAGCTGACCGCAACCTCAGCGCCCACGTCGCCCCAAACGGTATGCTCGTGTAGACTGACCACTGGAGTTCCGCCTGAGGACGTTGCTGTTTAACGGGAGGTTGATGTCTCGCTCAAGGACACTCTGCCAGTCTGGGGACCTCCCGCAACCCCAGTCACCCCCCCCCCCCCCCCCCCCCCGGTAAAGACCCGTTCTATATGCACCCCAGTATCCTATTCCCGCTACTTTATTCATATATGCACTCAGGTGACACTACAACACCCCATCATCTGAGAATCCTTTTTTTGTTCAATGTAAATTCCCGATATCTGAGTCATTGGATTTACATCACAGACTGCCGCGGAGACGATGGGATCTCCGCTGAATACATCTGATCCCCATGCATTATTCAAGACCTCCTCCTATACAAATTTACCAATCCGCGGTCGGTCGGGCCTCGCGACGGTGCGACCGCGGAGATGATCCCGGTCGGCCGGATGGAAGACAGGCGTGTTATCTGTGGCGGCTGCGAGGGAGTCAAACAGCGATGGAAATCTGCCGCCATTCAGAGGAAGCTCAAATTCCCTTTGTGTGCTCTTTGTGCAACGGCCGTGAAATACTTCCGCTTTGCAAAGGCGCTTGAAAACTTTCATTTGTAAAGTCGGGCGCCGCTCCCGTAATTTCCTCCTCGGAGCGTTTATCCACTCAGCTGCCCTCGCATTGGCGGCGGCGCGTGATACGGGCGACAATAGCGAAGCGGCTCGGGTGGACGGGAACGACGGTTCGCGGAGGGTGCATTGATTGTTAGCCGCGATCCTCCTTTTGGTGACCGATGAGCGCGCGGTGCACTTTAAGTGAAAGTCCCGGCCTTAAAATGGTCCACTGGCTGCAGTTTGTTCCCATTTTACACCCTCTACCTCACACTTCAAGTCGATGCGTACGTGTGCTCCGCTTCCCCGGCATAAATCAATATACTTTGAGCCAAATGTCAACACGGGTTAGAGGGAAGGAAGCAGGCGGAGGAGATAAAAAAGAGAGAGGAGGCGCATTGATTCATTATATAAGGTGCTTTGTGACATTACACAGTGTAGCTGCGGTCAAAAGTCTAAGTCTCTTAAAGGGCATTCCAATTCATTTATGGCCGTAACATGACAACTCCGGGGTATTTCGGTCTTCTTCTCAGATCATCTAATCCGGACCTCCTCTCCTCTTCAAAGAGGCTTCTCCTCCTTCCTATCTCTCGGGCCTATCAGGTGTTCGGCTCCGGCCTATCGATTTGCGCCGCCGACTTAATTAGAGCGGTACTTACTCGGGGGCCCCGTGTTTTGTTTGATCAGTCATTAGCCGGCGATCATTAACGTGCCTGAACATTTCCCTTTCATCTTTCGGACGGCGTTATCTGGGGAGGCGTTGGATGAGTCCGGTCTGGAAAGTTTGTCGAAAAATAAATAAACCAGAACCGCCGTGTTTTGATCAAAACACGCTATCTTCAGGGGACGTGTTGGCGTTTCCTGCCAGGCGCGGATTTTTCCGCGGACGTGTGATTTGGGCAGGTAATAGATGTTGACTAAAGTATAAACGGTCTGTACTTGTAGTTCTTTGGTCACGCTGGACTACATTCGCCCGGTCACTGGCTGGACCGTCGGGAGCGGCTGGGGAGGTTCGGGACGCCACGCAGACAGCAGCAGGCCGGGATGGAAGCGACCGGAGAAGCTCCGTGACGGTTCTCGCTCATCCGGGTTATGGTTAATCGTGGTTAATATCGCGATCGCTCGACCCGCCAGACGTAGAAGGTGCTCGGGTCGCGTGTCCTCTATCGACCGATGGGACGTCGCCCTCTCAAAATGCAAAACGCTTCTCGCCGGGATAATCGATTTTCGCTAATCGCTAACCCTTCCCCGTGTGATCGCGGACACACATGTCGGCGCCACAGGCGGTGGATTTATTAGTTTGCATACGTATTAGGGCGAGAAGCAGCGACGGGTAAAGAATGGGATCCCCGCCGAGGCCGGCGCCGCCATCTGGTATCGTTCATTAGCGATGTGCCGTCACGTGTTCGTCCTGGTCGACGACGCCCAACCCGACCTAAATGGCCGATGTCTCAGGATGACAGCAGCTGGTATTTCCCGGCGCGCTCAATGTGTTTACAAATGGCTCCTTTAATGATTTTCCTGCCGGGTTATTTCTGTTTTTACCTGTTTTTATAGTTCAATTCCTCAACCCGCTCCCCTCCTCCCCGACCATCGGTCCTCCTCGCTCTTCTTCCTCACACCCGCTTCAATCATACCCGGCTCTGCCCATCCCCTCGGATGCTTTATGTTTTTTTTTTCCATTCCTTCCTCGCCATTTCCACATCGACTCTCCGTCTGCCCCCCCCCCCCAAAAAAAGCCCAGACGGCCCCCGAGAGAGCGGGAGCTGATTGATAAATCCCTCCCCGCCTTTGACAGGGTGGGAGGGAGCCGTTCCTCATGACCAATGACCAGTTCGGCCAAAACGCCCGCTGGTGTTTACCCGCCGCCAGCTTCCGGGGGTCGATCCCCGCTTCCATGGAACCCGAGCATCCATTATCCATACCGCTAATCCTGCGCTGAGGACGGCGGGGGCGCCGGGGACCCGGCCCACGCAGTCCTTCTGGGCGAGCCTTTATCCGGAAGCGCTAGCCGCCGCGCTACCCAGCGCGCAATGGATGAACACATCGTAACGTTGTATGCTTTAGCTGGCGGCGCCACTCTGAGCGCGGCGTTTGCCGCAAACTTGGGAACAAGGTGACAAAAAACCCAGGTTACGTTTCTGATTTAAGGCCGTGCGCTGATAAGAGAACAACGGCCACGCCACGGGTTTGATGGGGCGTTGTTAATAAGCAACGTGACCGCTAGCGGAAGCTTCTTCTGCCGCTAGCAGGTGCCGGTAGCGGGACAATTACGGCGCGTCCATAAAAGCGGCGTGTTAACAGAGAGCCCTCTGCACTGCCACGCGATGATAGGCTTTATGGGGGGGTTTAATAAGAGCCCCGTCCATGTGTGGCCCGCACACCTTATCGCCGCCAATAGAAAAATATCAATTTGGCCTCTGACATCTGCGGAATTATGAGCCCTCACTATTTATGAGCCCTGTTGCCTCACATCCTTCGCCGCCACTGGCCAACTCCCACTGTGGCTTATTGAATCTGCCCCCGCCCACCCCCTTCTTTCTCCATCCCCTCCTCCTCTGCGCTGTGAGGGCAAACATAAGCTTCAGCCACTTAAGCCAAGGGCCTCAAAGTGGGGGTGCTCCAGAGCTGGATCTGCTTTAAAGAGGGGTTTAATACTCTCTTTGAGGCCGGTCTGCGATCCGTGTGTGGGGCGTCTGGGGTGAAGACGGCGGGGGCAACATTTGCATTTTGTTTTTTTTTTTTTGTGCCAAGAGCTGAAATTTAATTACCCTCTCGCCAAAGAAGGGATCGGTTCTCAAGTCCTTCCATTTCTGATCATTTCCGTGGAACGAGGTCGCCGCCGCCGCCGCCGCCTCGCGTGGGGAGCCGGGGACGTTGGTGAATAACGCAGAGCGGGCGGTTTCAAGTGGCGTCCGCTCGTGAATGCAACGGCCGCGGCGGCGGAATTACATTTGACATTTACACACAATTCAGCGGGAGTCCTTCGGCCTGGAGTTCCCCGGCCCGCCGTCCTCGACCACCGGCTCCAGCGATGACGGAAAAGTTTTCATTGTCACGAAATGAAACTGGGTTTTATTGTTTGTGTTTGACAGCAGCAGGTTTTGTTGCAGTCGCCTGCGGGGCGGTGTCTCATTGGATGGAAACACACACACACACACACACACACACACACACACATACAGGCCGCCGCTCCCTCCCACCGTCTCGCTGAGCTCTTTTGCTTCTTGCGCTGTGACGTACGGTGCCAAGAACGGAGCCAAGAATAGAACCGTTCACTCGCGCCCTCCCGCTGCCTCTCCAGGATTAATCGACTCAACTGGGCAAAAAAAAAAAAAACAAAACAATCACGTCCTGTGTTCTGTGTAACTTGGCGGTGGCTCGGCGTTTGGCTCGGCGGCTCTGGTACCCGGTGCAGGATTACACTCGAACCCTCGGCACACCAGCGCTGGTGGCAGTGATTTAAAATTCTTAATAACTCTGTGAAACAAACAGCGTCCGTGATTACATTCGGCTTTGCGACGTGCAAAGACTACAAACGGGGGCTTGAACAAATGAATCGAATTAATTAGCGTCTTCTTTATCATTCGGTCATATTTCCTATGGTCTTTAGCCTGCACTCGGGGGCTACTAGCTGTCATGGCGCGAGAAGCGGGGTTCAACCCTGGACCCCGCTTCCACCCGGGCAGTGGACCGGTTCATTTATCCAGGGCGTACATGTCCTCACGTGGTCGTGTAATGGAAACGCTCTGTCTGCTCAAATGAGCAATGTTGTGATCTGCAGTAGCAAATTTAGCCTTAAAGACCTCCATGTTTATACAAAAATAGCATCAACAACCTGCGCGCTGGTACAAAGATTGCATCTCTGACCAGCGTGCTCCCACAAAGCTAACATCACCAAACTGCGTGTTCGTACAAAACTAATATTACGGACCTGCACGCAAATACAAAGTTAACATTGTCAACCTGTGCACAAGGGTTAGCATTTCTGACCTGCACACTACTATGAAGCTAACATTACCGACCTGTGTGCTCATACAAAGTTGCATTTCCAACCCTTGTGCACATACAAAGCTAACATTAACGACCTGCGTAGTCATACAAAGATTGCATTACCGACCTGCACGCTCCCACAAAGCTAACATCACCAAACTGCGTCTCTGTATGAAGCTAATATTACCGACCTGCACCCAAGCACAAAGCTAAAACTATCCACCTACGCGCTCGTGCAAGGTTATCATTACTGACCTGCATGCTGGTATGAAGCTAACATCAGTTAGCATTTCCAACCCATGTGCTCACGCAAAACTAACATTACCAACATGCACGCTACTACAACGCTAACATTGCCAACCGACGTGCTCCTACAAAGCTAAGAATGCAGACCTACGTGCTCAAATAGAGGAAACATTACCAACCTGTCGCTCCTAAAAAGCTAACGTGACCGGGCGCTGCGCTAGCTCCAAGAGCGCAGGTGCTCCTGTGATTCAAACCGTTTCTATTCATACGTGATTTTGGGAGTTTCTTATATTTAAATTTCCCTTCAAGTAGCGTCGCGCCGTCCCGCTCGTACGTCACGCCATCAAACTGTCTTCTTCTTCTTCTTCTTCTTCTTCTTTCGGCTTTTCCCGTTAGGGGTCGCCACAGCGAGTCAACTTTCTCCATCTAACCCTATTCTCTGTATCTTCCTCTCTCACACCAGCTACTTTCATATCCTCTCTCACTACGTCCATAAATCTTCTCTTTGGTCTTCCTCGAGACCTCTTGCCTGGCAGCTCCAATTCCAGCATCCGTCTACCAATATATTCACTATCTCTTCTCTGTACATGACCGAACCATCTCAGTCTGGCTTCTCTGACCTTCTCTCCAAAACATCGAACATGTGCCGTCCCTCTGATAGATTCATTCCTGATCCTATCCATCCTGGTCACTCCCAAAGAGAACCTCAACATCTTCATCTCTGCAACCTCTAGTTCTGCCTGCTGTCTTTTGGTCATTGTAACAGTTTCTAGTCCATACATCATCGCTGGTCTCACCACTGTCTTGTACACCTTTCCTTTTATTCTGGCCGATAGTCTTCTATCACATAGTACCCCTGACACTTTTCTCCACCCATTCCAACCTGCTTGGACCCGTCTCTTCACCTCTTTTCCGCACTCTCCGTTGCTCTGGACTGTTGACCCTAAGTACCTGAAATCCTCCAGCTTCTTGATCTCCATTCCCTGTAGCCTCACCGCTCCACCCGAGTTCCTCTCATTCACACACATATATTCTGTCTTGCTGCGACTAACTTTCATTCCTCTCCTTTCCAGAGCATACCTCCACCTCTCTAGATTTTCCTCTACCTGTTGTCTGCTCTCACTACAGATCACAATGTCATCCGCAAACATCATGGTCCATGGGGATTCCTGTCTAACCTCATCTGTCAGCCTATCCATCACCATTGCGAACAAGAAGGGGCTCAGTGCTGATCCCTGATGGAGTCCCACCTCCACCTTGAACTTCTCTGTTACCCCTACAGCACACCGTACCAGTGTCTCACAGCTAGCATACATGTCCTGCACCAGTCCAACATACTTCTCTGCCACTCCAGACTTCCTCATACAATACCAGAGCTCCTCTCTTGGCACCCTGTCATATGCTTTTTCTAGGTCTACAAAAACGCAGTGCAACTCCCTCTGGCCTTCTCTGTACTTTTCTATTAGCATTCTCAACGCAAATACTGCATCTGTAGTACTCTTCCTAGGCATGAAGCCATACTGCTGTTCACAAATGCTGACTTCTGCTCTCAGTCTAGTTTCCACTACTCTTTCCCATAACTTCATTGTATGGCTCATCAACTTTATCCCTCTGTAGTTGCCACAATTCTGCACATCCCCTTTATTCTTAAAAATAGGCACCATCACACTTTGTCTCCATTCTTCAGGCATCTTCTCACTCTCTAAGATCCTGTTGAATAATCTAGTCAGAAAATCTACCGCTGCCTCTCCTAGACACTTCCACACCTCCACAGGTATATCATCAGGACCAACTGCTTTTCCACTCTTCATCCTCTTCAATGCCTTCCTCACTTCACTTTTACTAATTTTTGCTACTTTGTGGTCTACAATAGTCACCTCTTCTACCCTTGCCTCTCTTTCATTTTCCACATTCATCAGTTCTTCAAAGTACTCTTTCCATCTTCCCATCACTCTTCTAGCATCTGTCAATACATTTCCCTCTCTGTCCTTTATCACCCGGACCTGTTGTACATCCTTTGCATCTTTATCTCTCTGTTTCGCCAACCTGTATAGATCATTCTCACCCTCCTTACTATCCAACCGAGCATACAAGTCATCATAAGCCCTTTGTTTTGCCTTTGCTACCTCTATCTTTACCTTTCGCCGCACCTCCCTGAACTCCTGTCTGTTCTCTTCAGTTCTCTCAGTATCCCACTTCTTCTTCGCTAACCGCTTTCTCTGTATACACTCCTGCACTTCCTCATTCCACCACCAAGTCTCCTTATCTACTTTCCTTCCAGATGACACACTAAGTACTCTTCTACCTGTCTCCCTGATAACACTAGCTGTAGTTGTCCAATCATCTGGAAGCTCACCCTGACCACCCAGACCCTTTCTCAACTCCTCCCTGAAAACCATGCAACACTCCTCCCTTTTCAGCTTCCACCATTTTGTCCTCTGCTCTGCCTTTGTCCTCTTCATCTTCCTTGTCACCAGAGTCATCCTACAAACCACCATCCTATGCTGTCTGGCTACACTCTCACCTACAACTACTTTGCAGTCACTAATCTCTTTCAGGTTACCTCGTCTATACAAGATGTAGTCTACCTGCGTGCTCCTACCTCCGCTCTTATAAGTTACCCTATGTTCCTGTTTTTTCTGGAAAAAGGTGTTCACTACAGCCATTTCCATCCTTTTTGCAAAATCTACCACCATCTGTCCCTCTGCATTCCTATCCTGGATACCAAATCTGCCCATCACTTCTTCATCCCCTCTATTGCCTTCACCAACATGTCCATTGAAGTCTGCACCAATGACCACTCTCTCATTTCTGGGAATATTCTGCATCACTTCATCTAACTCATTCCAGAACTTCTCCTTCTCTTCAGATTCACATCCCACCTGCGGGGCATAGCCACTAACAACATTGAGCATCACACCTTCGATTTCCAGTTTCAGACTCATAAGTCTATCTGACATTCTTTTCACCTCTAGGACGTTCCTAACAAACTCCTCCTTCAAGATAACTCCTACTCCATTTCTCTTCTTGTCAGTACCATCATAGTACAATTTAAAGCCTGCTCCTAAGCTTCTAGCCTTACTACCTTTCCACCTGGTCTCCTGGACACACAGTATATCCACCTTCCTTCTCTGCATCATGTCGACCAGCTCTCTACCTTTTCCTGTCATAGTCCCAACATTCAAAGTCCCTACTCTCAGTCCCAGACTCTTTCCCTTCCTCCTCTCTCTCTGCTTCCGAACACGCACTCCTCCTCTTCTTCTTGTTCTTGTTCTTCGACCCACAGTAGCCCAATTTCCATTAGTACCCTGTAGGTCATCAGTACCAATGGCGGTCGTTGTTAACCCGGTCCGCGACCGATCCGGTATGGTATAGTTTTGGTTGTCTCGCATATTTGGTTTTGGCAAAAGTTTTACGCCGGATGCCCTTCCTGACGCAACCCTCTGCATTTATCCGGGCTTGGGACCGGCACAGGGAGACACTGCTCCGTGCCCCCCCAAGGCAGGCTTGGAGAGGCACGGGCCAGTGCCGCCCTGAGGCTGCATTGTCACGCCATCAAACTGTGCGCCGGTGAAATCCGTCCTCAATGAGAAACGTTTCTGCGGTGCAAATGAACGTGCGATTGAAATGCATGCATTTTCTTAACGCGCTGTTTTTCCAGGAAGCGATTAATCGGAATTAACTCATAAAGTCCCGGGCCAAGTTTTTTTTCCATTTTTTTAAGGGTAAGCTCATAGATTTTGGAAGGGTCAAGTTTTGTAATTGTGTAATAAAATCCCTCAATCATGAAATTACGAAAGGGTGAAGGGGATAAAAGGGAGGCGTGACTTCTGAAGTCTCATTATAACAAGGGGAGTGGGACATTTTTTTTTCCGATCCCATGACATTAATAACTCCCCAAAGTCAAAGCGGAAAAATATAATTAAGGCGTTTAAAAACAGCAGTTGAATGTGATTTTCTTCGGAAGGGCCGAGTAATATACGAAGATAAAGCCCGGCCTCCGGGGCGTCCACGTCCGTGGGATTTCAGACCGCGGCGGGCGGGTAATAGTTTCCAATAAACACCATCAAAATCGGGACACCTGTTGACCTTTCATTCATTTTCGATTATCCGCCCGGCTCCCCGGGGCCGCCGCGCCGAGAACGCGGGTTAAAAAAAAACACAAAGTAATGCAATCTCAATATAACGGCTCTCCTTTCATTAAGTTTATAATTTTTCATTCTGTCGACACTGTCGATGTTAATATGAACGCAGAGTTTGACGGACGGAGATCTTTTCGGCGCAACATTGGGCCGTCCGGCTCAGCTGCTGGAGGTTGCGGGAGGTTGCGGGTTCAACCTCGACTCTGCATCGCCGCGGGTCATCGAACCACAAGCGGCCGCCGATGGTTGGAACCTTGCATGAATGGGAATTGATGAATGGGTGAATGATGAGTGTGTAACTGGGTGGGTGTTTGAATGTATGCCTTCTGGTGTAAAGTCTTTGGGATCCATCAGGTGTGGCAGTTGTCTGCACAAGTTGAGATCTTTTCCCATCCAAGCCGTGGCTCTTTCTCGCTGCAGGAACATTTTGCAGTTCCTCTGACCTTTTCGGGGACCGGGCCGTTTCTTGGTGCCTTCAGACAGGAGGGGAACCCGAGACCGTGGACCTCGGCTCCTGGAACCATCTCGGCTCCTTCTCCGAGGCAGGGTCTTTCTACGCTTCCATAGGAACTCATAGCCGCTAGGTGATTGGTGGAACGCACAAACCGCGCTCCTTCCCAAATACTTTCTTGAAAGCTATCCTGGTCTCTTGTCAGATGTTTTCTTAGGACAAAATGGACAGAAGCGGTGAGAAACAGAGGGACGAAGAGGTCCAAGCTCTGTCCTGCTACACCTCTGAGGGGTTTCCAGGGCTCGCAGAGGAACATCTTCATTTAGGGGAGAATAAGTACAGAGTTAGCTAATGGCTAATTTGTTCTTCACACAGAGAAGATAAAAACACTCCAACCATCTGATAGTCCATGGTTATTATTATTATTCCACGAACGCTGTGGCAGCTTCACCTCCTTGGTGTCCACGCCGTCCTCCTCGACGTCCTCCTCGACGTCCTCCTCTTTGTCTGTTTTTTTATTTTTAGTTCTCCTTTATTTAACCAGGAAAGTCCCATTGAGATTAAAAACCACTTTTTCAAGGGAGTCCTGGCCAAGAGGCAGCAAAAAAAATACAATTACATTTAAAATGAAATTAAAATGCCATAAAAATCATGTAAAACAGTTGCAAGTCTGTGAAGTCGTCTCAAGCGCTCTCAATCTGGACTTAAAGCCGATCAGTGAAACAAGTTCCGTGAGTTTCCAGTCCTTTTGCAACATGTTCCATGTAAAGGGGGCAGAACAGACAAAAACCTTTTTCCCGGTTCCGTGTGGACAAATGGAACAGAAAGAAACAGCTGATCGTTAGAACGTAAACCATCAGAATCAACACTTCTCTGCGCCTGGGGAGGGTTGGTCTCTCAGCACTGACACCTCAAGCCCTCGACGCTCGGCTGTGTGCGAAGCTCTCGTCTCCAGGATCTATCTCACATAGCTCGCATGTGAGCTCGGCGCTTGATTCCGGCCTTTTCTCCTCTCGCCGCTTCACCCAAAGTCCCGGCCGATGGCGAATCATGACATTCATGCGTCCCAGCATCCGTTTCAGGCAGGTTCCCGTCCAGGATGCCAGAGCGAAGATGATAAACGCTGTGATCGCCGCTCAGCGATCCACTCCGGTGTTGTGCAAACCATTACGTGCGGATGTCCTTTGAAGCTCATCTAACACGCCATCCAAACGCCAAACTAACCGAAAAGTACTTTCCCATGCAAATGGACCGCTCTAAGTACTTTGCCCCGGACGCAGAGCACCTGCACCTGCATTAACTGTGCGGAACATCTGGAAACGGCGGCGTGCCTGCAAACCGCCGCCACCAAACACTCAGCAGAATGTAATGTTCTTGTTCAAAATGCATGAAGGCACACGCCATAGAGGAATTAATGAAACGTGATTTACCCGCGCTACATCTGCAACCTAATATTACCAACATTAGAACTTGTGAAAAACATCTCATGCCCTCCCGTGACGGACAATTTAACAGTAGATCACAAGGTGTGGAGAGCAGTCTGCTGCTGCTGCTGCTGCTGCTGCTGCTGCTGCAACGCTTCCACCAGTTTGAGGTTTGGAGCAACCGGCCCGAAATCTTCTCACCAATGGAGACTTTTACTGTATCCAAGAAAGAAACCTGGAAAAATAGAAATAAATGTGTCGACGCGCCGTGTCTTGGGCTCCTTAGTAAAGCCTCTGTGTTATACCTCTTGCCATTTGCCGTCCTGAACCCTTCCCATTACCGCTCCCGCGTAAATGTGACCCGGGCAGATCTGATGGGGCCGGACAGAGCTGGCAGCTAGCCTCTGCATCCTAGCTAAAGGGCAGCGTGTGCATAATGCCGGCACCGCCGAGTATCAGGGTCCATAATCTCTTCTGGAGCGATGTCATCGCGGCGGGGTCAAAGCCCCCCCCCCCGCTCGAGAAGGAGAATGGACTTGACAGTCTGGACGCTGTAGGCCACGCTCGGGCGGGCCGCGGGCCAGCCGGGCACAAGGACAAACGACATATTGTTGCACACATTAGCATTTTTAGTCTGGCGTAGCATTTAGTGTTACATTTGGGAAGTGATACCGTTTTTTTTTTTTTTTTTTTTTTTTTTGCAGAAAGCAAGCGCTCGGTAGGTGCGGTGTCTGTCATTAGCAGAGGACGACGTGGCAGGAAATGTGTGACGTGACCTCTCAGCGCCGCATCCCATTTACACGGCGACGGTGTTAATGGGATGCGGATTCGAGCGTCGCCGTGTTCCACCCGCGCATTCACTGCTTCATCTACATACCGCGGCCGGAATGACTCCGGCACGGGGAAATCCATTAGAGGAGGTTCGGCGGGGCAAACCAAGTCAGGTCCGATTTCCGTGCAAGCTAGCCGTTTGCACGTCCGGACCACTCTTTAGATGATCTTCCCCCGGGAGCGCCGCGTGTACCACAATCCCCGACAGCTACGTGCTAATAGCTGGAATGACGTGATCATAACTCTAATATTCGTAAGAGAAATAGCAATTATCACAAAAAAAATAACAATTTTGTGCGTTTCACAAAAATAAACCAAACGATGTTTTCGCTTTGCCAGAAGAATTTTTATCCGCTAAAAGGCATGCTAAGCTATCCCTTGAAAGTAATCCCTACAGGCTGTTGGCAAAGAATGCTAAAGCTATCGACGTAGCACGTGCTCATGTCGCAGATGTTCCAATGACTCGTGGATCCAGGATGAACCCCGACCTTTGACCCGAACGTCACCTTTGTGTGTCGGGATGTTGTGCGAAGGCCACGGTCCGGACGACGCACGCTTTCTTTTTACAATGAAAAAGAATCGACAGAAAGAATCTCGCCACGTGCGGCGCCTTAGGTGAAGCCCGTCGTGAATTTTAAAGCGCCGCGGCGCTTAAAGACACGGTGAATGGGCCGCCGTTCCACAGCTTAGCCCGGCGGCTTAGCCCGGCACTGAGCTCAGCGCTGCCGACAAAGTGGTCTGGAAATAGAAGTGCGGCAGCTGCAGATGTTCCAACAATGTCAAGAAAGCGACTCCCGTTTGCCATATTTGTGTTTTCTCTTCTCGGGATGATTACCCCAATAAGCTGATGGTGCACTCCGGCAGACGGGAGGTGGAGGTGGAGGTGGAGGTGGAGGTGGAGGTGGAGGTGGAGGTGGAGGTGGAGGCGGGCGGACGCGGATGCAGGCTTCGGCGAATGCGGCGTGATCATGTACTGTGGGAAAAAAAACTCCCCTTTTTGCAAGTCGACAGTTTGAAGCGTCACAAGAGCTGCTTGTTTTTTATTCCCGCTCTCACTCATCTCCGCGCTCCTTGAGAGCGCCGCTTCTTAAAATATTTATCCCATTTTTTTTTCCTACATACTTCTCAACTAACTTCAGGAGAACAATTCTAGTTCCTGGTCCTCCTCTCCTCGCGCTCTGCAGCTTCCCCCTCTCTTCTCGGATTTTCGTTTTAGCCTCCCAGACTTCGGTTTTCTACCGTCTGAGTGTTTTTTTTTTTTTTTTTTTTCCCCAAAACAAAAGGGTCGGGGTCTATTCCTGGCCGCACAGGACTGCTTACATCGCGCGGGCCGACATTAATATTGCAAAAAAAAAAGGAGAACACGGTGTGTGGAGAATGAATTAGTACTATTTTTCCACTTGAAAACAACCTGTCAGTCTCTGTTACACGTGCGCACCTGATTTTCCCGTGCTCCCGCTCCGCCCCACCGCCCTTCTTCAACCTCAGCATAACAAAATGAGTGATGAATGTTTTATTATATTATATTTCCCTGCTCCTGTAGTTTCCAAGAAAAAAAAAAAAAAAAAAGACGTTTCCCACAGTGCCTTTTGTGACATTCCCCTGGGGTTTTACAGAGGATTGAAGCGTAGCGGGGAAGATTAACGCTCGCGTGTTTTGTATTATTACTCTAAACCCTGGAAGGTGAATGTGGAAGGTCACCATTGTATATTGTCTAATGTAAAGTATGCCTGCCATTGTGAGGGATTAGGACCCGCGATGGAATTATAATGGCTTCCTTCAGAGAGAGAGAGCGAGAAGGTGCGGCCGGCGACGTCTTGAAGGTAAATGGCGAATCCGGCGGCGGCGGCGGCGGGGCGACGCTGCCGGTTTCCACGGGCTATCGCATCGACGGAAAGGTCAACCGTCAAGGTCAAAGCAGACGGAGTCGGCGTTTTATCTTCCACGCGGTTGATCAAACCCCGACGGCGATTGATCGTGCTTATCTACCCTTTTATTTTTCTTCCCCCGCCCCTCATTACCCCAGCGTTTCGCCTCGGGTTGACGGGTTTCGCACGGCGTCGATATTTCTTGTCCGAGATTAATTTCCCCGTCGAGTCCGAGCATCGGGAAGCTCTGGCCGATCGGATAACATTCGGAGCCGGGCTCGACCTCCGAGAAACGCCGGGTTCTTTATCGGGTCTCTTAGCTCGGCGCCTTCGCCTCCACGCTAACGGGCTCCTCGTCCGTCGCTTTGACGGCGCGACCCGGACCGTCGCGCGGTCGCGTTCCCGAACCCCCCCGCCGCCATCCACCCCTGCCTCGCACCTACGGGCGCCACGTCGACTCGCTCGGTTTTTAGCGGGCATACGGACGGCGGCGAATTAATCCTGGGCTAAGACCGCACGTTCAATCATATTAAATCCTAATGCTTGCAAGGTGACCCCGGGCGCCGATCCGCCGGGCATATGGTCTCGGTTTAAGCCTTGGAAACGGCAGCGTGCGGTGGCACGGGGGGGGGGGGGGGTGTTGGCGCTATTTTAAATCTCATTATATTCACAACGCCACCAATTTATGAAGTTTTTTTTTTTTTTGTATTTTGGGAAATAGTCCGGAAGACTAACGATGAGTAACGATCGCTTCCCCGAAATCAGCTAACGGCTGGATTAACTTCTCGTGACAATAAAAGAAAAAAAGATAATTAAAAATTGGCGCGGACACGCCCCTCTCGGCGAGGATCGCTCGATTTAATATGCTTTTATTTTATTTATTGTTTTTTTAACCCGCACTTTCCCCAGCTGGATCTTGATTTGTCGATACGGGGCGGAAATGAATGGGCCCATTACGGCGAGAGGGCCGGCGAAAACACAAACACGCCGGCGATTCATGCCCTGATTACGGCGCTTTGGCTCGTTTGTTAGGCCCGCGGAGCCGCGAGCACACTTAACGCAACGCTATGTGACACGGCGGTGCCGGGTATCGATTCCGGAGCCGCGGATACATCATCTGGTCGCGTTATTGACAATTTTGTTGGAGGAGAATCGCCCGTGTTGGCGGAGGACGCGGTCTACCGAGGGGTCTTTATCGCACCTCCGTCGTCGCGTCGCATTAATCGTCGTCGGGCTCGGGTTATTACAGGGACCCCTTCGGCTCTATGTGCGCCGCGTGCGTTGAAAACGGGCTTTTAATACGCGCGTTCGGTCGATCGGGAAGCGCCGATTCGACGCAACGGAGGCCGGGATGATGTTTAAAACTAAAAAAAACAAGACACACACGGAAAATACCCAGCGTTTGGCGCACGTGGGAAAGGAAAAGAAATGACCCCGTCGGTGGCGGCGCGACAACGACGTCAGATGCGGACGGCGGCTAATCAATAGCCCGTCGCGCTCATCAGAACGCCGACCCACTTATAAATAAATCAATGGCTGACAAAAGGTTCCCCGCCCGACTTTTGAGAGCGGGCCGCCCGATCGATCGGATCCCGCAAATGGAGGCAGCGACCATCGAGACCGCGGCGTTTTGTTATCCCAACAAACCGCATCGGGGAGGCATCGAGCGGACGGCCTCCCAAATGTACTGTTCCCGGCCATCGACGCGCAGCCGGAGGTCGCAGCTTCACGCCGTCGGTGTCACGGCGGCCCGTCGTCCGAGCATCGATCTCCGGGTTGTTTTTTTTCGCACGCGGCCTTTTGTCCACTTCCCCCTCCGAGCGCCGACACAATCGTTGGTACTGCGGTTTTGCCGCGCGTCATTTTTTTTTCCAATTTGTCCCCGGACACAATAATGGAGTGTAACCGGCGTCGCTGGATAAATATTTAAGCCGTTCGCTTACAGTCAAATTGCGGCGCTCCGCTTTGAGCTGTTATTTTCAAATCGCCGGCGCCCGGCCGGCACTATTTCAGCTGATCGATTAGCGCGTGCGGCTGCACTCTCAGGACAGGCTCGCTGTCGAACAACAGCCGGAACAATACAAGGTCGGCTGAAATCCAACGAAATGACGGACGCCAGGATGGAAGGGTGAATGTTTTCATGTCTCGCTATGAGGTTGAACGGCAGAGTGAACGTCTCTGTCTGACGCGTGAATGAGAGGCTGGATGGCTTAATGTGGCCCGCGGTTGACTTGGGATCCTGACTGAGGTTCAGAGAGTGAATGAATGAATGAATGAATGGTTTCCATTGGCAGTAACAACCAGATGCTACAAGCGGTGGTTTTGGAACTGAGCGTTCACATTTCCAATGATCGAGAGGCTGAATGGTTGTTTGTCTCGGTACGACATGCGAATGAAAGGGCGAACGGTTGTACGGGCGTCTATCTGTGGCCCCGGGGTCGCCTGGCGACCTTTCCGAGATGAACCCCGCCTCTCGCCCGTGAGCTGCCCCCCCCACCACGCTGACTGCGTGATAATCGTTATAGACGATGAGCGCACGAACGCGTGAATGAAACGTCCACATCGCCCTCGTCCACAAAGCCGGGCGAAGCTCTGGGAAGCCCTCGTTCACAGCGACATCTAAATGACAGTTTGATTGACATCCATCACACATCGAAGTGATTAGTTTGGCCCAGAAATTGAAAGGCGCTTATTAGGCGGCGAGTTTTATTCAATCAGCATTAAGTAGCATCGAGGGCGGTCAGAGGGTAACTTCTAACTTGGAAAGTCATCAGGAGAAGGATGCAGCGGGAGCGTTATAGCAGGGATCAGGAGCGCAGAGGTGATTCCAAGGAGAGTCCGCCGGAATCTCCCGAGAATTTTTAAACAAGCGATGGGAAGCCCCCACCCGTCGACACCGCCCGGCTCTGAACTATGGCGTGGGGAAACCAAACGAGGCACACGCGTGTCCGTGATGTACGACACAACTATGAGTAATCGCTGACCTACTTCCGCGGTGATTTAGACCGAGATCCCCGTGACTCAATATGCCGCGGTGTGACGGATTATCTTGCCGCATCATTAGGTCAGCTACGCTCACCTCGTGTTCATTCAGTCCGATGTTTCATCGCGATCCCGTCAATTAATATGAATCCGGTCGCCGGAGCGTCATCGGCGCCGTGGGGATTTAGCTTCCGGAAGTCGACGGTGCATTTAAATTCGCGGTGTTTTCTTTTCCGCGACTGCGTTGTTCGGGTTCCGGGCGATCCGTCACACTTCCCGCCGCACCGTCTCCGGCAAATCGTGGCGAGACGCCGCCGTGCCCCGCGGTTATATCGAATAATAGCGATAGAAAAAAAAAAACGCAGCGCCTGGAAATCACAGAGCTGGCAGAAGACCCGCTGCGAGCGCGTCGCCGCCGCCATCGTCGACTCCGAGATGCCCAAGATTGATGTGTTCATTTAACATTAGCCTCCAGCGCCACAAAGAGGATAAGCACCTGGGCTCTAAAAATACCTCCTTTCAGATCATCTGAGGAGGAGAAAATCAGATGAGTGAAATTACGCTCCAAATGGAGCCCTATTCATATTACGCCTTCCTCCTTGCCAGCAATCTGCCGCGTTCAAAGCACAGCCACACCGGCTACTGAAATATTGATATTCATATGGAAATGCTACCCTTTATTAACATAATAACATAAACAAATTGATTTGGGTCCAAAGAAAAGAGGCGGCGGGGCACTTTTTGGCACGCAAACTCATCAACAGCTGTGCCTCCCGGCCCAGCGTGGCGGACGCGTACACCGAGAGCCTTCTGCGCGGAATATATGGTATACGAGGTGTGTGTGTGTGTGTGTGTGTGTGTGTGTTGCACCGCACCAAATGAGTTTGTGCAGAGTTGGTTTGCGGCCCATCCTGGGTTCAGGAGCGAGGGTCCTCTTTAGTTTAGTTCTGCGGGACGGAGGCAGGAGCTTCTGAAGATCTGAGCGGAAACTACCGAGCGGCTCAAAAACAAAAAGCACTAAAATATTCATTGCCGCTACAAATCAGCCGTCTGGTGTTTGTTGTATTCGGGGAGTAAAAGGTACCGCAGAACTTTTCTGGGGGCCTTCCAGCTTCCCTCAGGCAGTCGTGTACTTAGAAGTATAAATACAGAAGTTTAATAAGCTACAAGGTTTTTCTCCAGTGGCATAATATCTTTTAATCCAAGGGCCTCGTACATTTGCCGTGTACTTATCTCTGACAACGTGGTCCGTTAGCCTCGTGGCGGCGCAGCGTCGGCAAGAAGGACCTGTCGGGGTGTGTGTGTGTGTGTGTGTGTGGGGGGGGGGGGGGTCCCCATGTTCTCGGGGTTCCTCCTTCAATCCAAAAGCATGCTAGGGTTCGGCGGGAACCCTAAATCGCCCACGTGTCAATGGTCGGACGCCTCCAGGATCTATGAATGAGAGCGAATGGTTGCATGTGTCTATATGCAGCGCTGTGATTGGTCCTCGGCGAGCCCCGCCTCTCGGCCCGTGGCGGCGAGGACGAGCTGCGGCGCCCCGAAACCCCGAGTGCAGATGATGAATGGACGAACGAACGCGACCCTTTCCCTTTCTGAGGGTTGTTTTTTTTTTTTTTTTTTCGGGTGGCAGCGAGTTCGGCGTGACTATATATCTATACGCTCGTTGTCATGGTAACAGGACTAAGCAGCGTTTAGTCTATTTTTTTTTTTCCCTCTTTTAAAGTCTCAAAGATAAACAGCTCCCGGCAAACAAAAGCCCAACAATTAACAACGCCGCGTCAGCTATTTAAGGCTTCTTTTTTTTTTTTTTTCTCGAAATTGTATATTAATGAAAATAGCATCACAGGCTGGTGCGGCGCTAAGCGGCGGCCCGACATTTACATTAAAAGCGGACGCAGTAACGGCACGTGCGGGCGACTCCGCCGTAACAGGGTCCTGCTAATTCGACGGGGGTCACGAGCGGCGACTCAATAACACTGGTTCTACTACAGCGGGGCGGCTGGTAAAGGTCACCGACTTAAAATAGATCCCTCCATGTACGGGGAAATGGCGGCGGAAGGGAGGGAAAAAAGAGAGCGCGGCGTAACCACTCCGGCGTCGGTCCTTCAAACGGCATATTTTATCTTTTTATGGAGATACTGCTCAGCAGACGCTGCCTGTTTTCCAGGGTAAGTGAGATGGAGAGAACAGGGATGCGGTCGGTCAGTCATGTCTAGGAAGGCCTTGGGGGACGGGAAGGCTCCGCTACCGGGGCTTGACGGCGTCCGCCTGATGGGCAGAACCGCTCTGCAGTCCAGCCGGCGCACAGATAGAGGCGGCCGTGCACGGCGGCATTTCCTAGCTTGGGGAAAAGATACCGACGCTCGAGATGGGTGACTGTATCACATCATATTTGTGACAACAGACGGCCAAAATGTCTTTGTGAAGCTGAGCGTGTCATTCATTCATTCATTCAGTCAGTCATTCATGCATGCATTCATTCGTTCGTTCGTTCATGCATGCATTCATGCATTCATTCGTTCATTCATTCATTCATTCATTCATTCATTCGTGCTTCCATGCATTCATTCATGCATTCATTCGTTCATTCATTCATTCATTCATGCATTCATTCGTTTGTTCATTCATGCATGCATTCATGCATTCATTCGTTCATTCATTCATTCGTGCTTCCATGCATTCATGCATTCATTCATGCATTCATTCGTTCATTCATTCATTCATGCATTCATGCATTCATTCGTTCATTCATTCATTCATTCATGCATACGTGCATTCGTGCATTCATGCATTCATTCGTTCATTCATTCATTTGTTCATTCATGCATTCATTCATTCATTCATGCATTCGTGCATTCATGCATTCATTCATTCATTCATTCATGCATACATGCATTCATGCATTCATGCATTCATTCGTTCATTCATTCATTCATTCATGCATTCATTCATTCATTCATTCATTTGTTCATTCATTCGTGCATGCATGCGTTTGTGCATTCATGCATTCATGCATTCATTCATTATCTGCGCTGCTAATGCTGCAGTCGGGGTCGCGGGGTGCAGAACCCGGGGTGCAGAACCCAGCTGTCATTGGACAGCAGGGACCTGGACCGGCCTATCACAGGGGACGATTATAGACGCAAACATTCACCCTCTCGTGTGTTCGTTCATCCTCTCGTTGTGCATCCCGGGTCACGGGGAAGCAAAAGTCTTGGACCAATGGGACGGCCGCGTGTCCAGACATACCAGCATTCCCACACCTGGGCCGCGGAGGGCCTCCGGTGAAGCTCCTGCATGTGTTTGGACAGCGGGAGGAACCCGGAGAACCCTGAGGAACCCGGAGAACCCCGAGGAACCCCACATGGGGGAAACACGGAGGCTCCACACCCTGCGGGAATCCGAGCGGGGACCTTCTGGTTGTGAGGAGGCGGGGCTAACCTCTGCACCGCAACCACAACATCACGTGGAGCAAAGATGAAACGATGCTCTGAGGCGAAGCCGCTTCTGGAACAAGTCTATCAGGAACATCGCAAGTAACACAAATGTGCACATCGGGGTTCCGCAGCTCAGCGGTGGGTCAGAAATGGGGGAGACGGGATGACGCATCACTCCGAGCGCGCTGATAAATCTTTACCGCCACAACTGGACTTACTTAATTTCTTGCCGCTCACGGAGACGTCGCCGGAGGATTTATCACCCGGGAGCCGCGGCCGAGGAGGCCGAGGATCCTGACATATATCTCTGCAACGTAAATTGCCTGGCATTTTCCGCACGTGTGCGTACGTGCGTGTGTGTGTGTGTGATCCTCCGGCGGCATCCGATGTGCAATCACCGTCGTTATGCACAGCCGTCTCACACACACACACACATGCGGTGCTCGCCGTCCAGCGAGCTCGTGACGGTGTGACGATCGATCACACCAGACACGTTTGCAAACTTGATAGATGGACCTGGAAAATATCAACCTGAAGTATGTTGACGTCACACTTTAGCGTGAGAACATTCGTCATCTACACTCGGGGTCGCCGGAGCCGTTCCTCGCCGTGATTGGCCGAGAGGCGGGGCGTCCCCCGACGCACACAGGTCACACGCAGGCGATCAATCGCCCGTTCGTCGGCACGTCGGGGTTCTCCGGGGAGGAACGCCGCACGGAACGGCCTCCAGGATGGAACCGGGCACCTTCTGGCTGGACTGGTCCTTCACGTGCACGGCGCTAGAGGAGAATAACCCATAAATCCGGGGTTCTCGGGCGGAGCTCGTTCCTTTGTAGCTGCTATGAAACGACACGGGTGGCTTTGTATCGGCGGCGCCCCGCAGCTTCCTTTGTGTCGCGTCCGTCTCGCGCACGATTATTGTGCGTCCATCACGCGGGCATCGACGGTCGCAGCTCCATCTGCCGGGACGCGGAGGACAAATCACAGGGGTGTGTTCGATTCACCGGCCCCCCCGCCGAGAGCCGCCATTTTCCCCGTCAGAGGCGCCGCCATGTCGGCCGCCGTCCCCGGGGCGTCCGAGGAGAGAACACAAGAAGACGGGATCTGCTAATTGGGCAGGTTTTTTTTAGAAAACCCTCTCATCTGAGCGCGCTCGGTACCGGACGCTTGAGCCGGCGTCTCTCGGTCGGACCCGTTAATTATGTTTCTATGATTAAACATCTGATTCCCGGTGTCTGTCTGACACATTCCATGGAATTAATATATCTATAACAGCAGAGATGGGATTTCTGTATCCTTGACGATTAGAATGACATGAGTACAAATGAAGAAGGGGGGGAAGGAATATGGCTTATGCAATCATTTTGCTCTTAATCCGCCTGATTATCTTCTTGGAAAGCGGGAGAACAGACTCTCCCCTATTACGGGATGCAAAATACCTCGTGTACGGGGCGTCTACTCCAATACAAACACGGGCGCGGCTGCCAGGGCGTCAAATAAGCATATAAATTGCTTCGTATGTTCCTGTTGATTGGACATGATGCTTGTAATAGAATCTGAATATGGCGCCCACTTGAAGGGTACCCTGAAGGGCGCACACCTGCCAGCCTCAAATTTAACGGGGACGGCGGGAAAGTCCGCAACTTCGCGAGCCGAGCGCTTCTCCGGGTGGACGATTATCTCGGGTAGCTTCCGCCGCCGCCGCCGCCGGCGTGTTTACCTCCATGATGACTTCCGCTCGGGAAGTTGTGGCCTTCACCTGAAGGAAACAAACACCGAGTCATTGTTATCGTCCGCCGCTCAGGATGAAACAGGTTCTCCGATGAACGTCCTGCATGCGTTTGGACTGTAGGAGGAACCCGGAGAACCCTGTTGTTGTTCTTGGACTTCTCCAACCTCCAGGATGTTCTCCTCCTCAACGCCCCGATTAGAGCGCCGGCGTTTCCCCGGAACAGAAAGGCGCACCGGCTAAAGATAACTCAATAAATCCATGTGTAAACATACAGGCCGCACTTGTCTAGAAGCTGCAACATGAGATATTTATACAGCCCTTTTTTAAACTTTTATTTCAATCCATAGCGGTAACATCCACAAATATGTTCTGGAAATGCTTTTCTCTCAAACAGTGGCTGTAACACGGCTGATGAATAAATAACACAAGGAAAAATCCATCCTCCCGTCCATTTTCTTGGTCTTCCTCCCGGACGCTCAAACCGTTAACATCGTCTTCTTCGATGTGACGAGGTGAATGTTTTGGCGGCGTGAAGCCGGTTTGCCGGAAACAATGCATAAATTAGCCGCATCTTTGTTTAAGCCGCCGCATTAAAAGCTTGTGAAAGAAGTTTATCGTCCGGAGATCACGGTATTTTCATCGGACGAGTCGTCGACAACGATGCCGGTCGCTGTGCCGACGGCCAAGCCGACCAAGGGCCGGCGGTCCGTTAGCGCCCGCCGCACGAAGCGAGATGTTCTTTTCTATCCGCCATCATTCGAGGCTGGTACTTTCTACATCGCTCATGTGCCAAACCCAAAGTAAATCAACAAAGGAGGGTCGGGATCACGTCTCATTATGTCTGGATGATGTTTGCATATCCCGGGTAAATTTGGATTTCCTCACTTTAGGCCGGTTATCACCGAGCTGAGACACAAGCGAGCGGCAGATGAACGCCAGGGGGATTCGGGGCCGGAAAACGGCCACCTTCTCACCGAGCTCCCGCCCCGTTCCGGGCTGACCAGATGTGGACCTCCTGACATTTGTAGCGGATGAGAAGGTCACTCACCCCCATAATCGCAGCAAGTTGATGGCTAATGCTCCGGCGTTTAATTATAATCTCCTGCGCTTAACGATCAACCAATTAATTCTGGAGCCGCGCAGGATTTGACTCCTCATCGTGGAGGAGCGGCACGAACACGAGGCGGAGATAATCCATGGAGAGGAATTACTCGATGACCATCAGACCAGGGCGACGCCGCTGAGGTGAAAGGAGATCGGATCATAAATATATGGAGAAATAAATCGACAACTTTTTCCGGTTCTGTCGCTCGTTCGTTTCCACCCGACCACTCAACCGCTCGTTGGCCCTTCAGGACCATGTAGGGCCTCCAAAGAACCTCCTGTGGGCGTGTGGACTGTGGGAGGAACCCTGAGGAGAACATGGAGGCTCCACACAGAAAGGAATCCAACCAGGAACCTTCCGGCTGAGCGGAGGAAGCGCTAACCGCCGCGCCGAACATCTGGTTTCCGTCCTCCGGTCCACGCCGAACCCTCCGAACACTTGCAGGACCTCCTGGAGCAACAACAACCAACGCCGACCCTGTCAGGACGCGTCCAGGTGGACGGAGTTGGCTGACGGCATTGGAGTTTATTTTTTCTTGTTGTAGTTTGTTTTTTTTTTCCCTTACTTTTTCTTTTTATTTAGATGTTGCTGCAGGGCAGCGCTGTTTGCATTTTACACCAGTATCCTTGAGCAAGTAATTAAATCTCTGCAGAGCTCCTGGGGGGGGCGAGGGAGGTGGAAGAGGTGGACTTTTTGTCGGATCAATAGAGTATAACTTTATTCATGGAAAAGTTCACTTGTTTTCTGTTTTAGGTGTAATGGGGTGTTTGTCTGGTTCAAGCTAAACCTGTCAGTACTTTATTTTGAGAAGCCGTATCAGCCGCTCTTAATGAGCACACAAACACCAAATCACTTTGCTGCTTTTTCCAACTTCTAGAAACGCCATTCTGAACATCGCAAACACTAATTTGCCGCCGACGGTCGCGTCGTAACTTTTAGGGACTCTGACGGACGTGGCGTCGGGCCTCTCGCTCGTCCACCGACCATCTGGATGCGGGACGTTCCTCCATGACCTGGCACTTCCACCTCACCTCGCTGGCATTTCTGAATCATTCGCATCTTCCGTGACGTCTCTCTACGGATCCATATTTGAGCTAGCCACGCTGGTGTTTACATCTCAAAAGCGCCGCACGCGAGATCTGCATACTCTCCAGAGCCGTGTCGATATATACATATTTATACTCAATACACCCGAGTCCTTCTTCCTCCCCGAGATAAACCCTGTCGGTCTCAGATTCTACGCTGTTCCATAGCGTCTTCGCTCTCGCGTCGGATCCCAAAGCCGGTTGCCTCGCACGACCTGCGACCAGAGAGTCTTTGCTATTCCACGAATCGTCTTACCCGTCCCGTCATAACCTCCAGGTCTTTTTGTTCCCTGAGAGAAGCGACCCGGCCTGAATGTGCAAACTGAGCAGGACCTCCACGTCCGGCTCCTCAAAGCCTTCAGAGAAGCTGCGACCGGTTCCCGGTTTCCACTCGATGTTCTCAAACAGAAATCAGTTGTAAGCTGCCCCACGCTGGAGGAACCTTTTTGCGGTTCTCAGAATCTTTACGGGAGGCGGTTTCTCGGTGCCTTCTGACGGCGGAGGAACCAGGGACCGTGGACCGCAGCTCTGAGAAGCATCTTAACTCCTACCCTGAAGGAGGGTCTTTTTATGCTTCGGCTATTTTCTTGCAAAAGCTTGGATAAAAGCAGCCAGAAATGGATCGGCAAAAAAGGTCCTGGGTCTTCTTGTCATTCGCGCCTCAAAGGGGTTTCCGGGGATTGCAGATGAACATCGGGATAAGTGCGTTAGCTAACCGCTAACCAGGTTCTTCACACGGTGAAGCAGTGCAGGTAGAAGATGAAAACCTTTCAACCATCTGATAGTCCGTGCTCATTATCCCATGCATGCTGCGGCAGCTTCACCTCCACCTTGTCCACGTCGCCGTCGTCTTCTTCTTCGTTTTTGGCGGTTTGTTTTGGAGCGTGGAGCTGAAGGTGCACGTCACAGCGCTCCATACCGTGGTCTCCCACTGCCTATGGGAATGCAGCGCTAGAAGGCCACTTCCTGGAATCAAACTGGAGCTAAGAAGTTCTCCGTCTGAAAGCTGCTGATGTTTGAGCAAACTTATGAGGCACATTGGAACTACCTGATGCTGTTGGGCTGAAACTAGCATAGCGACCGACGCCGCAAGTCCATCCAGAAGGAGTGAAACGGGTTAAAAGAAGCAAACCTAGCAAGCGCGGCAGATGAATTCTCTTGCTGTCCGATGCTTATAGTCCAAAATTGTCCTACCTGTTTGCTGTTTTATGCATGCGTGTATGCATGTGTGTGTGTGTGTGTGTGTGTGTGTGTGTGTGTGTGTGTGTGTGTGCGTGTGCGTGGGAGTGCGCTCACACAAATTTTGGCTCGTTTCATCCTCGCCCAGTCTCATCCGGGACCGACTCCAGCTCCCCGTGACCCTGTTCTGGATACAGATAATGAATAATGAATGAGTGATTCATCCTCTCTCTGTTGTCTGACTCCACGGGCCGTTGCGGCGTCTACACACAGGGTTGTGTGTGTTTGTGTGTGTGTGTGTGTGTGTGTGTGTGATTCTAGATCAGCGCTTGCAGATGGCGACTGTGTTTTAAAGTGCAAAACAGTTGCTCTGAAGAGGCGTCGTGTGATCAGACCGAAGCCGGTCCAAAGACGGAGCAGGACCACGACCTCCTTACCTGGGAATACATGTTTGCCTCATGAGGGCGTTTCTGCAAACGGTAGCGGAGAGTCGGTGTGTGAGGATCACCCATCACCCATCACCCTGTCACCCTGTCACCCCTGCAACACACTCCTAGTCTCCAACAATAGAAGTTCTTGATGTTTAGAAACAAAGCAGCTGGTAGAAGCATGGATTTGGTGTGAATGGCTGCATCGACGAGCTTAATTGCTGCAGTGACCTTATTAGCGCACAAGGTTATATTTAATCACAGTAATGGAGGGGGATTGTTTTATTTTTTGCACCATAATTTATTGTATCTTGTCAGTTATTAGCATGTAGCTGTTAGCGCTACAATTATGATTAGCAGATCATTTGTGCCCGGCCCTCCCGACCCTCGTACCCCCTCTGTCTCTGTTATACTTTTACTTTCAAGACATCTCACGGGCCTCGACAACCACCTCCCGAACCGCCATTCTCTTGTTTCCCAGGATCCAAGCCGGTACAACTGCCCTTTTCAAATTCAGGTGCGTTGTACCTTTTACACCCGCATGAACACGACAACTCCATTCAATCCACCTTCTGCAAATAGTCACTTATTAACATTGAAAACCATCTCAACTTCAGCCAACCCCAGCAGGTACATGCCGGAAACTCTTCATTCTTTCTCTCAAACTCAAACTCTTAGATCAAAAACAAGCGTCTGGTGAAACGTCTTCAAGAGAAGAGCACAAGTCCAGCTGCCGCAATAAGATTTGACAAAGATTAACAAGAACCTGTATGACTGAGATCCTCCACGGCATGGTTCTGTAGATCATCTCACAGAGTGCGGTCCAGGCCTGCTCCGCATGGACGACCGGGTCATGATTTGCCGTCGTATCGAAAACTCCATTCGATCAACCTTCTGCAAATACTCACTTATTAACATTAAAAGCCATCTCAACTTCAGCCAACCCTAGCAGGTACATGCCGGGAACCGCCAGAAACCCTGCATGGTCCGTTAGATCAAAAACAAGCGTCTGGTGAAACGTCTTCAAGAGAAGAGTACAAGTCCTGCTGCCGCAATAAGATTTGACAAGGATTAACGAGAACCTGTATGACTGAGATCCTCCACGGCATGGTTCTGTAGATCATCTCACAGAGTGCGGTCCAGACCTGCTCCACATGGACGACCGGGTCGCGTTTTGCCGTCGTATCGACAAACCCCGACTCGACCGGGCTTCGGGCATCGGTCCAGACGTGCCATTCTGGGATTCCGCCCTGCGGTAAGATTGGACTTTTCGAGAGGTAACGACCGGGGGAATCGATGAGGTCGTGACGCTTTTGTTCCATCTGAAAGCGAAGTAATAGTTTCTAACCTTCTCATCAAAGAGCGTTCTTTTTGTATAATGGTGCACCGGTGGAGACGGCCGGTGTCTCTATAAATATATTTGTTTGCCGTGCTGACTCCCGCTGACTCGCCATCGCCTCTGAGTTTTGTCGCTCCCGCTTCGCCCTCCTATGAGCTCCATCCAAAGGGAGCGGAACTGGCCGGTTCCCGCGGTCTGAGTTCCTGCGGTAAACGTCCGTCTGAGTGGCTGTAATTGCCTCCCGACCGGCCGCATCACGCGCCAAAGACCCGGCGGGTGGATAGAGCCGAGATTTAAACCCGCGGCCCCGGCGGATCACGCCGACCAAGGTGGGGTTTCCCTCCGACGCCGCTGAGGATCGAGGAGCTAATAAGCTCCAGGACCAGGTTAGAGACATCCGACGGGGTCGTTCTCCAAAAACAGACGGATGTTTCGACCGTAGGATTATCAGCGCGTAGAAGCAGCTTGGCGGCGTGCACAGAAGTGCACGAGTGCACATTTTCGCCCCTTCGCCAACCTCAAACTACCGGCGGATCTAAACCAGCCCCTCGGGCGGCATCTCCTTGGATTCCCAGCCAGTACTGTATCTCTATCCACAACGGTGCCACGCTTCTTGTTTTTTTTCTTCCACCCCTAGCTCAGACATCTGTGTGTGTGTGTGTGTGTGTGTGTGTGGACACACTCCTGAGGGTCTTCTCCACTACTGAGAAAAAACGCTTGCGTGACTACCCTCCCCTCCTCCCCCCCTCGACTCTCCCGCCATCTTCCTCGGCACGTCTTGCCCCGGAGGACACAAGTGCTTAACTAGCACATGCGACCGACGTACACACACTCGTATGTCAGCGCTTACACATGCCGTTATGTATGCGTGTCTGCGGTTGCGCGCATGGGCAGACACGCGAGCGGGCCGCGGGCTAATTCCACATGCTAGCTGGTGGCGCCCGGTCACGTGCCGGCTAAATATGTGCGCGAGATAACACGTGTCGGTGCGGTTTTACGGATACGTGCTAAGCAGCTCGGGAGAAGCGACCTACAGGGGGGCGAGACGGTGCGCTAGCAGAGCAGGGTATGCTAAGTTAGCAATGTGTTAGCATATGTGCGTGTGTGTGTCAGGGGACCCCAAGACACACACACCCAGCATATTACAATGAGATGACTCGTGACGCCAGGAGACCCGACGTCGAGCAGGATAACATGTTTGTTCGCGTTGCCGCCTCGACGTTCCGTCAAACGAGGGGACGGGGTTTACTTTTGTGAGATTTGCAAAACAAAATAATCCATTCTGGACCTTGTTGTCCAAGGAGGCAGCTGTTTTTAGCATTCCGCTTTCAATTTAGGGCACAAATGCATTGTCATATAATTCTGAAAAGCTTGGAAAAAACAGTTCACTCCGGTCCAGGGATGATCATCAGCTGATTTGCAAAGCCAACCAGAGATTTGGTTTCTGGAGCCGGAAACATCCGGAAGGTTCAGGAGACGCCATCTTTGCGGGCGCGACGGCGACGGCGAGCCCGCGGAGGCGCCGGGCCGTATTAAACACACTTTATCAAATTGAAATCTTATCGTGAAATCCCAGGTGGGAGGACGAGACGCCGGTCGCCTTCCCGCCAAAAAAGCATGTCAGTCTGTCCTTTCCCCCCCGGCTGCCGTCGCATTCCACAATCTGTGTCGGAACACGGGGAATAATCCACGCTTTACGTAACGGCAGCTGCACGGCAGATGTTGTGACCCACTTCTCCGTTCGCCGGCGCGTCTGAGGGGCCGATTGGTGCAGATTTAGAGTGATTATTCAATATTTAATCAGATTTGCATATGCGATCGCAGACAGGTGTGAAAGACAAATCGTCTGCCAGTGGTGACCCTGAAGGCAGTGTGTGTGTGTGTGTGTGTGTGTGTGTGTGTGTGCTATATTCCATCAGCAGGAGGGTTTTCCTGGTCTGGTTGTGTGTACACACTTATAAGGACACACTATGCTGGCTTGTTGACTTGTATTTCTTTTAAGACGGGGTGTTTCATGTTGTCATCCATGAGCTACAAATCACATGAACCTTCTGGCTACGCTTGCAGGAAGACTCCATCACATATGGAAAGACCTTCTTCTGGCTTTTTGTACCTTAAATTCTCAGAGTTAAAGTCAACTTTTTGTTCATTCGTTTTCTTCTCTACTGCTTTTCCCGTCACTCATTGGTTGTGGGATGAGCCTATCTCAGCTGTGATTGGACGAGAGACCGGCCCGTCACAGGGTCACAACCAGTCACTCTCATGTCATTAAGACACATGCAACTATTCACTCACTCATTGACATGTGGTTTGAAGAAAGGTGGAGGAAACAGCGGTGAGATGATCCACAAACACTGACCGAATGACTACGGACAGGAGGCAGAGCTGGAGGTCTCAGACATGAAGATGTGGAGGTTCTCTTTGGGAGGATCAAGAATGAGTCCATCAGAGGGACGACACGTGGTAGATGTTCTGGAGAGAAGGTCTGAGAAGCCAGACTGAGATGGTTGGGTCATAACGGTGAATATATTGGAACCGGAGGTCTAGAGGAAGAGAAGATGGATGGACGTGGTGAGAGAGGAGATGAAGGTAGTTGGTGTGAGAGAGGAGGATCCAGAGAACAGGGTGAGATGGAGAAGGTGGATTCGCTGTGGAGACCCTGAAGGGAGAAGAAGCCGTTGAAAGACGTGCTAGCAGTCATTGTGTCGTATGCATGTCATGTAGAGACAAGCAAGGATTCAGTGTTTCATCCTCAAGTCATGAGATGAGATGAGAACAACTTTATTTTTATTTATTAATCATCAATTAATTAATTTATTTATTGTTTATTTAACTTTATGAAGAAGGATTCCGTGTCTCAGCCGAGCATCGCAAAGAGCAGCGGCAGGCAAACTACAACCCGTTGGTCTTTTTAATCCATCCCGCCGAAGATCGGTACAGAATTTATACTTGATGTGAATGATTGGATCAATGAATGTTGGAGATTATTTCATTTTTGGAGCGACTTGAGAACACGTGAGAATTTTCCTGAGCTGAATGACGCAGGTTGTCTGAGTGATTTGTCCTTTTACCGTGGACAAACTGACGCACAGGAATGAGCCGGACGTGAAGCTGCAAGGGAAAGATGGGTTTGTGCGTGAAATGCAAGCAAACGTCAGAGCCTGCAAGACCGAGCTGCTTTTATTTTCAAAGCAAATGTCAGTGGAGTCTGATATGTACTGTTTACGAATGTCTTTTTTTTCTTATATTTCGTGCTGACCCGGCCCGTCTGTCAAATTTGAAGTCAAAAGAGTGTTTGCCCACCCCTCAGATGGAGACATGGGGCCACTCCGTCTGGCAATGTAGGGTCTCCAATGAACACGGTGTTTGGACAGTGGGAGGAACCCGGAGAACCCCGAGGAACCCCAGCAAGTCCACGCCGCCTCTTCGGATTTGTTCGTTGAAATCGTGTCAGAATCTCCGTGGCGTCCGTCAAGGGAAACAAATCGATGACCTTTAGAGCCGGAGAGGACGGTCGGACGCGAGCGGCGCTCGGGGCCGATCGGCTCCCACGTACAACACGTATCCTTGACATGTCGGGCCGAAGCGCTAAGGTGGTCACATAGCATTAGCGTCCAGCGGACTCGACCGCTCGACGGGGCGCTCCGGAGGCGGGGCGGCGGCGGCGGCGGCGGCGGGGGGTCCGAGTCCTCGGGGGCCCAAACGGTCGGAGGGGTCAGTCGGCAAAACCGAGCGTCCACCCGTCAATGATTGAATCAGTCACGGTCAATGTGTTTTGGCGTTAGCTCCCGAGGGGGGCGGAGCCGGGACCCTCGAGAGCGCCGTGCACGCTCAGCCCGTTGCTCTTTACGGAGACGACGGCTCCTCGGCGGAGTCGCGGCCCCTCTGTCAAATTAGATTAAGGACTGCTTACCCGGTATTGACAGGCGCCGCTCGCGGTAACGACCCGCCGAGAAGGAGTCGTTTACTTTGATGGTAAGAACACAGGGAGCGCCGGACATTCCCTGCAGCACAGCTCTTTAGGGGGAAAAGAGCTCTTTGATGGCTATTAGATTTTTGTGCGTGCGTGCGTGTGTGTGTGTGTGTGAATTATTTCACATGGCGTCTGCCCCGCTTTGATCTGGGAAGCGCCCGTGTGATGGTTTTTTTTTTTCATTTTCACACTCCGCCTCTCTGGCCCACCCCGGAGTCAGTTGACACGGAGGTTAGACTTCACAAAGGGGCCCGCGGGAGCGTGTTGTCGGCGTTTCATTTGTTTGAGCTGGAAAGATGACAGAAGTCACATTTAATTATGTTTTTTTTTTTTTTTTTTCTGTCAGCCACAGAGATGCGGCGGTACGTTTTGAATTCTTAATGCGCGCGGGATGAGTTATTTTCCACGGGAAAGTACAGCGGAGTGTACGGCGCGGCGTTGTTGTTTTGCAGGCTGCGTAGCGGAGGAGAATGCGTAACAGATATTTTCAGGCGTACGGCTGAGAGGTTGATCCCATAAAATGGCGTTTCCTGGAATGAAACATCTTGTTGAAAAGCGCGGGTGTATTATTAAGACGCGCTTCTTCCCGCCGCCGTTGAAAACTTTGCACGACAGAAGGAACGCCGTCAATCCCCCGCGTGGAAACTCTACGTCCCTCTCGCCGCATTTACCCCCTTTTCGCATTTCCATTGATTAATAACAGTTAGCGTCACTGCCAAAGCATCGCATGCTAGCCGCTCGCTAACAAACCCATTTGAAAGCCCGGGAGACGGCGACTACAAGACGCGTTTATGTCTCATCCATTTAGCTTTATTGGCACGCGGCAGCGGTCGGCTTGCAACTCATTATGACTTGCCCCCCCCCACCCCCCTCCCGCCATTGATTTACTCCGTATTTGAATTTCCCCCCTCCTCCCGTCTGCAGCCGTCTCCGTGCACGCGTGCGCAGCCGTGCATTGCGTTGCCGAGTGTGTTTTTCCGTCACGTGTTTGCGCACCTGCTTGTGCGTGTGCATCCGTGATCGTGAGCCCAGCGGCGCCGGCGGCAGGGTGCCCAATCAGATGCTGAACGCCAAGCCTGCCATTGTGCACAGCGCCCTGCACCGTGCACGTCTGATCTCAAAGTGCACTCTTAGAAGCGGAGAAACTGCGTCTCATTTGAAAGCTAACTTTTGCAAGTGCGGCTGAAGTCGTTTGCAGATCCACCGAGAGACGGGCTTCACGGACTACGGTCATTGGACAATTCCAATCGGGCTCCAGGAAGTAGCCTCCTCCAGGGAGGCCGACCTTGTAGATTCTGCGCTCTCACAAGCAGTGAGGGTCCACGGGAGGTGCACCTGAAGCTGCGCGCTCCAAAACAAACCGCAGAAGATAACGACGCAGACAACATGGAGGCGGAAGCCGCCGCAGCGTTCATGGAATAAGAACCGTGGACCGTAAGATGATCGGGATGTTTTTATCTTCTCTCTGCTCGCCGTTAGCTGACTCTCCTCTGACGTTCCTCTGCGAGCCGTGGAAACTCCTCAGAGGTCCAGCAGGCCAGAAGAGCTTGGACCCCTTTATTGCACCCACGAATACTTCCAACAGGTGACAAGCGTAGATTTTAGCAATGGCGGTCCAGGGTCGTGATGAGGATGATGGACGCGGCCCGTGAGTTCCATCAAGCTCCTACGTCACATGACGTCCTATGGAGGAGTAAAAAGGCCGAGCTTCAGTGATGGAGCTAAGACGGTTCCGGGTGTCGAGGTCCTCGGGCCCCGGCCGCCGGTCGAACGCACGGAGATACGGATTTGTTCCCGATCAGGTTCTTGGAGCTACGAAGACGTTCCCGGCGAAGCTAACGAAGCTCCCCCGCCTCGTCCTGGCGCTTCGCCGCCAAGCCTCCAGTCATGTCCCGCCTCCCCTCGTCCAGGGGAACATATCTCACAACGTCGCCGCCACATTTGGCGTGATTAATGTCCTTGCTGATAATGTCCGTCGGCGGAGCGGCCCAGGTGTATTGATAAAGATTCGGTCGAATTGTTTTTTTTTAAATTGATGATGCTAAAAAGCGGATTCGCCCGGAAAACGGCGGCGGCCGGAGACGAATGGCGACGAGCGGATGCACGGAGGATTAGAAGATCATCTGTTCCGCTCGGCGTTCGCCGGGTGTGGCCGGCGTGACCCACTTCCAGGAAATATTGTGAGTTTCTGGCGCTCGTCCCACATCCAGTCACTAATAACCTAAAAATGATCATCAACTGGGAAATAAAAATCGAACAGCTGCACTCCCAAGAAAAAAAAATCATCCGTTTCATTTTTATAGAAGATAAATGGGAGAGGAAGAGTCCGCCAGTGTTGTTTCATCAAAAAGTGAACATTTTAGCCGCAAACAGAATCTGCCGGAGTACAAACACCGTTAATTGGGGCGATGGAACAAACAGGCCGACGGTTGTTTTGGCCTCCAGTGCGTGTTGCTGCATCCGGGCCTGCGTGCCCACTTCAAGGCAATCTGGCAGGTGGACGGAAAAAAAAAACGGAGCATAATGTTGCGAACAGAAATCCGATTTGTTCTACTCTCCATTAGCCTCGGCCCCGTCGCCCTCCCCTCCCGAGATCACATTAAATGACATCTGCTATCGTCGGGATAACCTGTGTCAGCCTCGTGACGGGACTGCAGATGCTCGGACGAAGCTCTGCGAGGGAACGGCGGCGGCGGGGGAACGGAGATACCTGAGGTGCGGCGAGCGAAAAGGAGGAAGGAGGAAGGAGGAAGGAGTGGTCGCTCTGTCACCAGGGCTTGTTAGATCCGTCCACAGATATAATTACCATATAAATGGATGGCGGTTCATAAAGCGGCGGCGTTGACAGCGACGGTACTGCGGTGGAGAAGATTGGAGAAGAATGGAGCGCACATCTCCAGGCTGACCGCCGTCCCCGGGAAGGAAATTCGATCTGGGATGGCGTGTTTGCCGAAGCGTCCGTGCAGGATGAGATGGGAGGAGGCCTCCAGAAGGGAGTCCTCAGACGTGGTCCTGAGGCTCCGGTCCTGCGGCCCGCGACCGATCGGCTCCCCTTATCTTCTCGGGTACCGTTCGGTCGACGGGCCTCTTGCCTCCGGCAGGCCTTATCGCTCGGTCTCCTCGTTCTCCACAGCTGCCTCCACGGCCGCTCAAGCATCTTCTGCCTGAACCCGCTGGCTTTTTATCGTACGACCCAGATCTTTCTGCCGGTTCGTCCGAGCCGCACACCTCTGGGAGGCCTCTTCCTGCTAACCTCCTCGCAAACGGTCCGTAATCGTGGTCATTGCGCGGAATAGCGGACGCGCTTCGTACGGCACGACCTCCGGGCTTCTGTCCGAGTCGCCGGCATCGAGTACCAATCACGTGGCGGAATCCCGCTCTTTCTGGAGGAAATCATTACGAAGGCTTCGTAAAGCCTTCAAAATAGACGGGCGTCATCGGTCTGATTAGAAAAGCAGCTCGGGCATGAATTGGCCGTCCGACGTCGGGTTTGTCAGCAGAAGCTGGAGGCTGGTCGTCCGGCGGTAGCAGAAGGGGAGGAGCCGGAGCCGCCAGCGCCGCCCTTCACATACTACGCTTCCGCCATCTTCGCATTTCAGCACGTCGCTCCTCGACCGGGGGATTAGATGAATAAACCCCTCATTCCCATGGATACGAGCTCGACGGTTGCTGCGATTGAGAGATGGCAACGTGTGTGTGTGTGTGTGTGTGTGTGTGTGTGTGTATCAGTTTTCACAGGGACAGTTTGCATGGCTAACGGGGTTGGCGAGCAGCGCAGCGCTCTCTCAGGCGAGCAGCTAATTAGCGGGAGCAGATGAGAACATGGCGAGTGTGTGTCGCGGATCCAGACGCACTGCTCAGCCGGGCGGGAAGCCGCTTCCCTCTCGGCCAATCGGACGCCCTCGGCTGAACACCTCCCGTCCTCGATCGGCGCCCGTTCGGCCGCTCTTGACCTTTGGACGGAGCTCCCGTTCGCCACGGCAACGACACGTGTCAAATGGCTACTTCCCCCCGCGGGCGGCGAAGACAGAATCCATCTCGGCGAGGTCACCGAAGGTTCACGTCGCAGCCGCTGCGGGCGAACATCTGGGCCGTCCTTCAGTTTGCACGCTAAGTGCACGATACAGGAGGAGGCCGGATCTCCACGGCGACGCGACACACAAGCCGTCTTTGACGAACACACGTGCGCGTAGCGGTGAGACGGCAAGTCTGCACGCACGGGCGGGAAACGGGCGGAACGCATGGGTAACCATGGTAACGGTTTCTACGAAAGCCGAAGAGCGCCGACTTCCCACCTCTGGAGGAGGAGATGAGGAGGTGAAGATCTCTGAGAAAGAGAGGCGACGTGACGACTTCCTGGCTCGTCTCACCGCAGCCAATCACCTTCCTCCATCCAGCCCTCTCCACTTCCTGTCTTCTCTCCCTCCAGCCATAAACCTCCTCTCTGGTCCTCCTCCAGAAGATCCTCGGCATCCTTCTGCCCAGATCTTCTCCATCCCTCCTCTTTCCGTGTCCGAACCGTCTCACTTTATCTCCAGAACATCTACCTTCTCACCCCCAAAGAGGAACCTCCACACCGACCCCGGTCTCGCCACTGACCTCCAAGATATCAGACTACGTAGCAGCGAACATGACAACGGTGGCGCCGACTATTATGGTATGGATGAGGACGCTTGAGAAGCTCGTTGGTCATTCATCTGATGTCGGCCCGAGGCAAACAGGAAGTGCGGTGGTAGAGATTTCCCCGGCGTGCCAACTCACTGCCTGCTGTGTTAGTACACACACACGCACACACACACACACACACACACACACACCTACATCCCCCTATGCAGACGTTAACGTAGGTCATCACTTTCCTTTTTCTGGAAACACATGGGGACATTAAGCTGTCGTGAGTATTTTCAGGCGCGCACGGCGGATGATTTAATGCAGAACCAGATACCGATCATTATCTTTAACATTTCAGAGACGGGCGAAGTTCATAAACTCCTGTGCGGAAAAACGAATTCATAAAAAGACCGTCATTAATTTGCAGTCGCGGTTAACCGGGGCTAGTAAATAAATTCCAAGAGGAGTGGAGGCCAACTTTAAAAACCAAAAAAAAAAAAAAAAAAAAAAAAAAGGAGGCACTTTAAGGCGGCAAATCACACGCGTGCCATCAAATTAAAACAATAAAATGAGACATAAAGCCGCAGTAAAATCCCAGGCATGCAGAAATGTGACATAAACACCAGAGGCTTTTTCACAAGCCGGTAAAACTCAACACACAGAAGTGTCGCTCAATAAACGGTACGTGAAGGTGAAGGAAAACACGGGAACGTCCACGATCGGAACCGCAGGTCGACATTTGAATCGTGAGAAATGTTCAGGCGGCAAGAAGATCTCCGGTTGGATTCCATGTTCTTCATGGTCTCCATGTTCTCCCCGTAACGGCGTAGGGTTCCTCTGGGTTCTCCGGGTTCCTTCCACAATCCAAACACATGCAGGAGCTTCACTGAGTGCAGGATTAATTATATATGTAGATGATGTATCAATGTATCAATGAATCGATCAATCAATCAATCAGTGTTGAGGGGATGCAGCGCGACACTGTACAGGTGGAGCATCCATGTATCCAGATAAAACCGCAGGTGGACATCCATACCCTCTCCGAACCAGACTGTCTCAAGGTCTGGACCAGGAGGAGCAGACACACACACACACACACTGGCAAACGTTGTGGATTGTAGTGTCCAACGCATCTGCTGTGGTCTTTGAGAAAAAATCCAAACATCTCTGCTAACCGGCGCCTCCGGTCTCTCAGTGGGAAAATGGGTTTAATGGCCTTTAAGACACAAAGAATCCGCGCTGGAAAAAGGTGGACGAAGACGATCCAGACGTGGACGTCCGGAGGGCGACGGCTGCTCGCGAAGCTCCAAAAGCAGAGATGTGACCCCGTCAAGGTGTGTAAACAAAGTGTCAGCCGAGAGGAAACGCCGCGGTCGGCGTCACAAACGCACACACACACAACCCGCCGTCTTCACCCTGTCACGTTCTTGTATGGTTAACAAGCTCCCGCGCTGATGGAGACTTCAGCTCTTGATCATACTCCTCGCCGCACAGCAGTCGGGGCACTTCAACAATGCAGAGCCCAGCGTGTCATCCATTCACAGCGCAGGGTTTCTCTCTCTCGCACACACACACACACACACACACACACACCAGGGTGAAAATCAGTGCTCCTTCCCCCCCCCTCTGAAGACATCTATTATACATGGCGTGTGCGGCTGCATGGAGTGAACCGGCCTCCGCAAATTGGCTACATTTTGCGGCGATGCTAGCTAGTCTCCAAGGGGAGCCAATTACTACGTTTCCTTCAAAGCGAGGCCAAAATGCCCCCCCATCCCCCACCTCTCGACCCCCCCCCCCCCCCGCACGAAACAAAACAAAAAAATTCCCAGCCACTCTCCCTTCGGGCGGGGAAACCTCCCGGTCCGGCCGCCCATCGGCTCGTCCGTCAAATCAAACCGCAGGTTCGTCCATTTTTGTCGCTGGCGATTCTTCCCCCGCAGGCGTGCATGGCTGAGGTGTGGAGGACGGGCGGAGGAGGAGGCGTCGCCATGATCCTTCCCCTTGGAGAAGGCGCTCTCCAGACTGGAACGCTGAACATTAGACCCTTGGAAAATGGGCGCTCCGGTCGGCCGCTCCGTGTCGGCCGGGAGGCGGAGCGTGTCGAGAGGGTGGCCGAAGCGTGAGCCGAGCGCGGCCGGCAGATGCTCGGCTTAATGTCTCGAATCCGGGAACATTTCTTCTGCGCGGGGAGAAGACGACACGGGTTTTCCAATTTATTTGTGGCCCCGGTGCAACATTCACGTGAGACTTTTGCAGATCGGACAAAACATCGCCTCGCGCCGGTTTCTTACGTTCTCCCTGAGTTTCACGCTCGGGAGAAGCCGAGGAAGCTCAACACTTAGCTGGTCCAGGGTGGAGCTCCAGCCTCCTCCACCAGCCGGCTGCAGGAGGAGCGCTGCGGATCAGGAATCAATGAGTGAATGGATATTTAAGGAGAAATTCGTGCGTCGGATTCACGCCCTTCTTAACTGCCTTGTTTTCTCTCCCGTTTTGGTTTCACGACATGAGATATATTTACCGTCGTTTCTGAACTGAAAGCCGCTACTTTTTCCACCCGCTTTGAACACGGAGGCTTAAACGACAATGCGGTGCATTTATGGATCTTTTTCTTTAGCCTCGTCACATCGGACGATGTTTCAGAAATTGTGAGGCGTTTCATTCCGACGGCGAAGACGACGACTTTTTACATTACATGACATTACGTTGCATTTGGCAGACGCTTTTATCCAAAGCGACTTACAATAGAGGACATAGGGACTGCAAATACACTTGCAAATACAAGATGCACAGGAAATATACGGAACAGTAAGCTTGGGTTAGTGAGGTTTTTTTTTTTTTTGACAAAGACATAGCCTAACTTGCTGCCTAACCTGATCTGGGGCATCAGCGCAGTAAAAAGTCCTGAAAGAGAACAGTTTTTACCTGTTTCTTGAAGGTTGAGAGAGATGATGCTAGTCTTGTTGCTTCCGGAAGTTTGTTCCACCACTGAGGTAGTAGAACTGAGAACAGTTTTGCCTGAGATCGCTTAGAGCGAGCAGAAGGTACTGCTAGTAGACTTTAATGGTTTTAGTGCGCAGGAGGAAGGCCAAGATAGCGACCGGCTGGAGGAGTTCAAAGCGGGGATGGAAAATGGACGGAGGAATGGAATTTTCCTGATTTATTATTCATCTGTTTCATCGACCGTGTTCAGAAAAATCGTTGAAATTAATAGTTTTGAGAAAATGTTTGCGTGTAAATATCTCATGTAACAACGTGAAACCTGCGACCAATCTACGTGCTTATAGATCTATTTAGATATCTTCATTCTGTTCGGCAAACATGACGGTATATATTTCAGTTTAAAGATACGCAACTTTTCCGGGTGGCGTGAAGAAACAGGCCAGGTTCTGTGGCTGCAGCAGCGCCGCTCTGCTGCCCGCGGCGTCTTTAGCATTCCTGCAAGATGTGTGCGTTCTGTTTGTACTCCCGCAAAATGATAATGCGTCGTTCTGGAGTCATTCTTAAGCATGAATGCCGACAGCAGAGGTATATATTCTGTTTGTTCGGCGGCCTCGGAACGACCCGCGGGCAAACTCCGCTTCCTCGTCTTTAGGACCCGTTTGAAGCGAGTTAACGGAAGTTTTCTCCGCCGGGTCCGTTCGCTCGCCTCTCGGATGCCTTTGCGTGACGCCGGCGTTCGGACCGATGCTTTTATCATCGGGCCGCACTTTCACCGAACGCTCGTAATTGTCACGGATGGCGCTCTGAGCTCCGCGGCTCGCTCGGTAAAGTCTCGTTTGATTTGTGGAGTTCCAGGAGTTTGAGGCCGCGGTGGCTGATACCCCTTTATGCCATGTATCCACTCTCTCATCTTTAACTTTCAAACAATGGACTGATCCGCGGGAACGCGCCCGCCCCCTAGGTGCACTTTAAAAGCACAGGTACATGAAATATAGCGACTTATCTTATCTTGCTATTATAATTAAAGGGGTCATGATAATGTCAAAGCTAATTACAGTTTTGAGTTTCTTCGAACCGCAGCCTGTAATCATTTCTCTCATAAGGTATATAAAAGATCCCCAAAACGATATCCGACAATGAGCCCCGCAGACAATTAATGCCCCGTCAACACGGGGAAAGCTAAGTCAAACTGAAATGTGCGTGTTCATCTTCGGCTGGATATTCGGGATACGCTGGAAAATAGCTCAAGCTAGGCTACAGCCTCCAGGGTGCAAAGCAAGCAGCAGAGAATGAATGGATGACGGAACGGGTGAATGAATGGTGGATGAAAACTTATGAATGAATGAATGAATGGATGAATGAATGATCAGAGGAAGCAGCTATGACGCCCTCCCGTTGAAACCTTCCTGCACATCCAGGATGTAAAGGACGAAGCTCCGGCAGTCGCTCACACACGGATAAATGTGAGCCATTTCTGAATGAATGAATGAATGAAAGGGTGAATGGATGCTCGGGGAAAAGCAGTGGTGACACTTTACTCTTGAAGCACTCCATGATTCCAGGATCAGGCACCAGCAGTTGTTCACACAAAAATATACAGTATATGAGCCATTTCTGGATGCATGAATGAATGAATGAATGAATGAGTGAATGAATGAATGAATCGGGGAGGCAACAGCGAGGCTACTGTGGGAACTTTACATAAATGATGGATGTGTAAGATTGGGCAAAAGCTGCCGGTCACTCATGGATACCTGCGAGCATGTCTGAATGAATGAATGAATGAATGAATATTCGGCGGAAGCGGCGGTGACACTGTTGTCGGAAATCTATGTGAATCCAGGATGTATTGGCAGTTGTTCACACGTCAACATTCGTGAGTCACTTCTGAATGAATGAATGAATGAATGAATAAATGAAAGGGTGAATGAATGTTTAGGGAAAAGCAGTGGTGACACTTTACTCTTGAAGCACTCCATGATTCCAGGATCAGGCACCAGCAGTTGTTCACACAAAAATATACAGTATATGAGCCATTTTTGGATGCATGAATGAATGAATGAATGAATGAATCGGGGAAGCAACTGCGAGGCTACTGTGGGAACTTTACATAAATGATGGATGTGTAAGATTGGGCAAAAGCTGCCGGTCACTCATGGATATCTGTGAGCATGTCTGAATGAATGAATGAATATACGGGGGAAGCGGCGGTGACACTGTTGTCGGAAATCTACGTGAATCCAGGATGTATTGGATGAAGCGCCGGCAGTTGTTCACGCGTCAACACCCGTGAGTCACTTCTGAATGAATGAATGAATGAATGAAGAACCTGCTGCGGTAACGTGATAAAGAGGTGCCTGCAGTGAATAATGCAGCAAAGTTGCCTGGCTGAGGTCCATGCAGGGTTGGAGGTGGACGCTTGGACAACACCGCGTGACGGGGATGGATGAGGGCTTGTGTGGAACATCGCCGGAGACGGCAGGAGTTCAGAAAATGGGCATAATGCATGTGCAAACAAGCATATTTTTAGCTTCCGGGTAAACATCTCTCAGGCTCATTTGCCAGTTTTTCTGATGAAATCCAACTCCAGGTAAATATGAAATCAGCTTGGCAGCAGATCTCTCGGCAGACATGTAGCTCCGCGTATCAGGCTTTGCTTTTCTCTCCGAGTTTGAGAAATGTGTTTTCCGGCTCGCTCACAATCCACGTGCGCAGTTAGAGAAGGTATTGTCGGCGCGGTAAACTAAATTGACCGTACTGGAAGTACCTTCTCTTACAAATGTAGAAGAAATGTCAGTTCATGGGTTTAAAGTGGCTCAACTCCGTGATGTTCTCTGAAATCCGGAGAGATAAATCCCGACATCAGTCAAACACAACTTTTGTCTGATAAGAATGTTACTGCTCTGTTAGACGAGGGAGCAGATTTCCCAAGGAGTCCTTGCCAGAGCTTACAGCGAGAGCTGGACCGGAGCTTCTCTCCTTGAAGACCTTCCTTCTCCTCATCCCAGAGGCTTCTTCAGTTCCAACGCACTGCGGGGAGTTTCCGGCGTCTATCTGCCGGGGGTTTGGCCGCTCGTCGTGGGGAAAGCGACGTCGGCCAGAGGAGACAGATGGTCTCAGAGAAGAGTCAGAGGTGCCATCTTTGTCAAACTGGACACCTTCACGGAACAAAGTAGGGGGGTCTTCAACACGACTTGAGATCCATCTCAAGACAGATCTTCCTGCACCCTGCGAGTCACCCGGAGAGGTCGGCAACCTAAACCGGGCCCCCGGTGACTCGTGTCGCCCAGGTGGACTAACGGGTGTCTTAGACATTAGCCTTATAAGTTCCTATCCTGGTTCCAGCTCAGGTGAGTCCCCACCAGTTCTTACCTTTGTCCTACGTTGACACTTGGAAGAAGAGGCACCCTCTTTCCCCCTTGCGATTCTCTAACTATGTTGTCTTCAGTAAAATCTGGCAGCTTATTGCGTCATGAGTGCAAATTCTTGCCGGGATTCAGTCTCGCTGACGGATCCAGATCTTAAAATATATATAAATACAAGTTCTTATTTGTGTGGCTAATCTGCAAAACATTGGAGTTTCTCTCAGGAGGCACTGAAAGTCAAAGCTGAAGGTATGGCTGTTGAGCCCTTTGCAAAGTCCACCTCCTTCCCTTCCACCATCGGTGGAGTTGCTCCAAAGCCTCCTTCGCCGATACGATGCCACCGATTCCTGCGGGGGAAGTCAAAAGGCCTCTTCGCTCGTCCCCAGGACTCTTCCAGGACTTGTTCAATTCCTGACAGCAGGAGGCCGCAGTACACGGGCCAGGCCAGTAGTTGGCGGTGTGACTTTGTGACGAACTAAAACACTCCACTGCATGGAGGCACTCCCTCTCTTGGCATGAGAACAAACAAGGGAAGCACGGCGAGAGGCGACGCCGGTGAAGGCGAGCAGCCGAGTATTTGTGTGGACCAGCGAACAGGAGGACTTACTGTTTGGAGTGACCTTGAACCACAAGGTAGGACAATTCCAATCAGCTGAAGACCAGGAGTCATATTGTGCTCCTGGGTACCCTGAAGTACTCCCGAGTCGGTCGTTGTTGTCACGCTCGATCCGCCTGCGCACGGATGGCTTTTGGCCTTCAACCCGAGTTTTCAAAGTGCTGTGTTTTTACCATCGCCGTGGAGATTTCTCCAAATCTCACCGCTTTTTCAAGTGCCACAAACGCCACCGTCATGCAGACGGACGGCCACCGTGCGACGTCTTTCGCAGTCTTTCGCAGTCTTTCGGCGAGGCGGCACGGCAACTTTGAAGTTATCCAGGAGCTTGTTGATCTACATTAATGGATTTTGCATTTTCTACTTAGGAAATGACTTAATTGCGACATCAGTGACACACGCAGTCTTTTCTTCCGGATCCTCTGGATCCGCAAGATGCCAATTATCCCCTCACTTCCTCAACAGTGTTTTATTTTCTTAGAATAACACCCGAGTCAGTCTTTTGCCGTAGAGTGAAACCATTGTCGCTCCCCTCAGCTGTGAGCCGAGGGGAGGCCAATTTGAAGAGCAGCACCGCATTCCCCGAACCAACAAATCCCACCAGCTGTGTTCTCTTACAAAGACAGGGGAAACACGCGGGCTGTAATTACTCTTCTCTTCCCCAAAAAAAAATAATTGTGAGCCACTTGCTTGCAATTATTGTAAAAGTCTGTCCCCCAAAGAGAGCAGAATTATTGTTATGGATTTTCTGTATCATCAAATGAGGATCTTGAGGACAAAATGGTCTTTTTTTGGCGGCGCTCGGCTCGTGCGCGGCTCCCGCGGCGTCGTACAAGGTGTGCGCTCGCTGTGACACGATGAAATGATTGTATCTGCTCTGTAAGAGGTCCGCGGGGCGACCGGCGGCCATTCATTCTCCCCGTGTCCGACTAGCGTTCCGCATTTCCTGCACACACTCAGCAAGTTTGTGTATCTCCGCATCGGCCCATTGTCCGGAACAATACGGCGCCGGCCGCAAAGACCCGGGGAGTCGGCCCCCGGGTTCCTCTTTGTCGGCCGTCGTTCACGGAGCCGCGGCCTCGGAGGACGGGCGAAGCCGCCGAACTGATAAACGGCGGCGCGAGGAGCTGACGTGGGAATGTGGCATTTTCACGGCTCGGCGTTATCGCCCAACGCATTCGCTTTCTGGAGGAAATGAAAAAAAAAAAAACCCAAGGTTTTTTGTTTTAGTAGCTAATTCCTCTAATAGCGTCTCCGGCGCACCATCCAAGTGTTCCTTTTTGGGGGGGATATTTGTATTTTTTCAGACGGCAAATATAGAAGCAGAGCGGAAAAGTGTTAATAAAAATGATGGATGAGTGAACACAAACAACCATCCAAGTAACTCAGGAGCAGTACATTAAATTATACTTCTTCCATCATGCTGACAAAAATGGAGATGAATGAAAGAACAAAGAGGCGGCGCGGCGGCGGCGGCGGCGCTTGGAGCTTCTGCCTCACGGCCAGAAGGTCCACGCCTGGATTCCTTGGAGGCGTGGGGTTCCTCAGGGTTCTCCGGGTTCCTCCCACAGTTCCACCTCATGCAGGAGGTTCGCCGGAGACCTTGTGTTGTCCAGACGGGTTAGCGGATGGTTTGGCGTCTCCATGTTTGCTCCTGAGAGCCTGGCGACGGCTGCCGGACCTCTGAACGATTGAATAGATGAATGCGATGCAAATGGCGATCTGGGACGCTGTCGGAATATTAGCAGGCCAAACCGGTGATGTATTTTTAAGCTTCCTCTGCGGACGAATTCCAAACTAATGACCGTCTGGCGGCCGAAAACGCTCGCGGCTTCTCTCAAAGAAGTCCGTCAGGCATAATCCCTTCTGCTGCTCGTGGACGCCATGCCGCCGCTTACGTTGCGACAATAGATTTCCCATTACTTTGGCGAAACGATTGTATCTCTGGAAGTGAGTGAAGCTGATTGTTCAGAAGCTGACCAACTGCCTTCGTGCTCGCGTTCACGCGCCGCAGACGCTTAATGACTCCGTCCGTCAGGATGAGGGTCGGAATAAATGGCGGCGCGTTGTCGTTCCTTCGGATCCGGTGAGGCTTTCTCCTGAGATGAATTGAAGGACGGGCGCGGTACCTTCATCACCGCACGTATCTGTCGTTTTCATCTGCTATTCTTCAGCGGTATCTCCGGCCGCAGAACGGCGATTTGTTTCTTTGCGTCGTCATTTATTAGCGACGCCTGTTTACGTCGTGGCAAAATTACACATGGATGCATCACGCTTTACACCTTCTCCGGTGCCGCTCATCTCTCTTAAGTTGATGTGCCATCGCAAAGAGCCGGGCGGAAAGGGAGGACCGCAAGCTGCGAGGCGATCTACAGAAACCCAAAACCCTCCAGGAGCGAGCACTCGGACACAGACGGGCATCGCCGCCTTTTTGTGGGCGTGAACCTCGGACAGATCCCGGTTCAATGTGGGCGCCCATGACGTGTTACTGCCCATACCGGTAGCGGCTAACATTTACATGCTAATAGCTGACACGGTATAAAATAGCTTTGATTTTCGTAAAAGTACGACGTCGGACGCCTGTTGAGACGGCGCGGTAGATCGAGCGGCGCCCCCTGGGAACCTGCGACAGAAGATACAAGGTTACTTTCATGCAAAGATGAGTGCAGACAGGAGAGGAAGAGTGGGAGGAAGGCGAGGAGTGCATCCCTCAGGAGGGTGAGCCTATGGCAGCATAACCGGGGGCTAGCCTAGCGCTAACGATAAGCTCTCTCAACAAGGACGCTTCTAAGCCTATTCTAAAAGAAAGAGAAGGTATCCGCCCCCCAAGGACCAGAAGTAGACCTCCACCCCGGGCGTGTGGAGGTGAAACGTTCTCCGAGGGTCTCTGAGGCACCGATGAGATCCTGAATCGCCTTCGGAGCGAAACGTGGAGCGTCCAAGGAAATGGAACGAGCGGACGAGCCGTCATCCTATTCACACCTCCTGAATGGTGGACGAGCAGAGGTGCCGGCCAATTTAAGGTGTTCTGCCCTTCTCCCCTCTCGCGGTGGCAATCACAAGACACGTGTCCTGGCAGAGTCCCCCAACCCTCTCTCAGATACCGGAGATAACAGAGGGTGTATTTTTGGACATCCCGCATGAGAAGAAACCCCGACCTCTGGGTTTCACGCCGCCGCTCTTTGCAAGAACTTTTCCGTCTGAACGCCCTTCGCCATGATCTCGGTCTAAATCTTCTTAAACGGACGTCAAATGAAGCCCTGCGGTGTTTGACGGAAGGTCTCTCGGTTCCACCTCCGGAAAAGCCCTCCGGTGCGTCGCTTGACCTGCGGCCCTTTGTTCGTTTTGGAGAAAATGTATCATCGGGTGTCGCCCTGGTTATGTTGCCGTAGGCTAACCCTCTTCCTCGGGTCTGCGCTCACGCAGCTTCATCAGTGCGTGATAGTAGCCGCCTCACATCTTCTTCCGAGTCCCTGGGCTGGTTCCCGGAGGCGTGGCTCGATCTACCGCATCCACCAATGGTGTCTATCTGCACCTGGATAGCATGTAACTATTAGCTCCGCTAGTGTTAGCAGTGATAGCTCATTAGCGCCGCGGCGATCTGTAAAAGGCAGTTTTACTCACCGCCATCACCCAAAGCGTCTGCTCCTTGGGTCCAGACCTGAAGCTGTCATCGCTGATCTGGAGCTTTTATATTGAAACCTTGCTTGACGTTTTCAAGATTTACCCGTGTTGTTTCTCCGGGCCGCCGTCTGAGCCGACGACATCCCTTCCCTTCACGCCGTTTCGACGAGAACGCAGGTCAGCCGAGTCGCCGCAGGTGGAATCAACCCTGTAAACTTCGCACCAGGTCCTGGGGTCCGCGTCCGGGCTCATTCGTCCACAATTTTCTATTTTCTACTTCATTTGGAAAAACGTGACGCCGTCGCAGAGCGCTAAGCAGACAAGAAAAATTATTTGCATTTCCAATCTGCATGCGGCGGATAATCTCTGCCATAAATCACACATTGACAGCTTCTCAGCGGGCGACGGCCACCATCTTTACCGTACACACACACACACACACACACACACACACACACACACACACATTCTGGCATCTCTCCAATATCCCTAATGGTCCTGGCATTTGTTTGTGCGGGTAAAATATTCCCTGCCCTCTGTCTGGCCTCGGCTCTGATGGGAACGGACGCGTCGCCGGGCGTCATCATATCCCTGCGTAGTCAAAGGTAATGGGATAAGAGCGACGAGCCGAGGTGCCGTCTGGTTGCCTCGCGGCCGACGGCCTCCGAGTTTATCACGTCTTTGAATGAGAAGAGGGGAAATTAGGAGAGCAAACACACATTAAACCCAAATTAGATCAGCGCCTCTCCCTCTCACGCGTCACCACTCCCGAGCCGAGTCCGCCCCGGAGGGCAAATGAAGTTTACCTTCATTCCGGAAGCGCCGAAAACTCATTTTGCCTCATTGTCGCCGCGCCGTCGACGGGGTGAAGCGGTTTCCCCGCCGAGGTGGGGGAGCGAGGCTTACGATCCGGAGACGTCGGAGGATCGGCTTCGGCGTCTCCTGGAACCCCTCAGATCTTCGCCTCCCGATTTCTGACATTAAAAGCCGTCCCCGTGCCATTTGTTGCGCATATATTAGCCTTTACGTGATTGATTGAATTAATTCATTATTTCCGCTCTTTTTTTTTTTTTTTTTAATCTTCCTCCAAAATAAAAAAAAGGGAATCAAATGCCTGCAGGTTGGGACTGAATAGGGATTACCCAGCGGAGCATAGCTAATTAGCAGGCATTAGCATATGCAAATGAGGGCGGCTATCTTGTGTACAAAATATGGCTTATGGTAAACACTGGCTTATCAAGCTAACGAGTTTAGCTGTTTAAGAGCTGGTAATTGCGGACTATTTAAACAGATGGGCTCGATTCGGCCCAACCTGAGGCGGGTACGGCGACGTACGGCACGCCTTCACCTTGACGGACGCTTCTGGCGAGACCGGTGAAAGAGCGAAGACGTTTTCCAGAAGAAAGATGTGCTTTGCTCGTACGGGTGTTGAAGCGGCGTGAAGGAAGTCCTATTCCTGTCAAGTCGCCGCTGATATTTGGACCATTCAGAAACGAAGCAGTCGTTCTCGGGTCTCGACGGCGTGCGATCTGATCGCAGGCGAGGTGGGACGTAATCTCCCGTGGATCGACAACCACTTTCTGCAATGAATATCAAAACTAACACATTACGTCAACACTTACCTTGTTCCTGTTAGCACCGCTATTAGCACCGCTGTTATCATTCATGAGAGGTGGTTTGTGCCTCCGAGCCTTCGCACCCCCTCTGTTTCTGTCACACTTTGCTTTCTTTTCATATTTTTATCCCGGTCGAGGCAGAAGGCCGCCCGGAGCGGCGTGGATTTCTGCAAGATGGCCGTTTCCTGGCCACTGTTGCCAATTGCTTGCGCTAGGCTAGCCCTGGTAATAGGCTGACGCTGCATGAAAATAACTTCATATCTTGTGTCGCAGGCTTCCAGGGGTCGTGGTTCGATCCACCGCGACGTCCGACGTTGTTATTTCTCTTGTGAATATGAAAAATATCTTGCCGGCTGTTAGCATGTAGCTGCCAGGCGCTCCCGGTGTTAGCCATGATAGCTCATTGTGCCCGTGCTGGGGGTGGAGGCGGAGGGACGCTTACACCGAGCTGGGATTTGTCCACGCTTCGGGTAAAAGGCGGTGTTTTCCTGCAGCGGCCTCCATGTGCTCGCTCCCGAGGGAATGCCGGGTTGATCATCTTGAAGAGTTTGGTCCAGACCAGATCCGTATCTATCGGTCACCTCGAGGAGGAGCAGGTTTCCCGCCTCCATGATTCTGTCCATTTTGAGCCGATACCAGCGTCCTCTTCATTAGATTACCCCTCCGCTGGAACACTTGAGCACATTTATCCATGACAAGGAGCGGCAGAAGATCTTATTTTTCTTTTAAATGCGAGATGCTGTAAAGGGCCGATCATTTGACAGAGCAAGACTTTCACCTCTGATTGGATTAATTAGTCGCGGCGTCTGCCGATAAAATGACTGATTAGCTATTGTTCCAGCTTGGATCCGCTCCAGCCGGTGATGTGATGACCCGATACCGGACGGCATCTCCAAACGGATCTAGAAGGTCTGTGGATGCACGAGTCCGTTTGAAACCAACCTTCCAGAGGAAATGCACGGCGCGTCTTCTCGAGTCGAAACAAGAACGGGCGGGAGCAGGGCAGGTCGAGGGGAAGAGGAAAAAAAAAAACATGGTTGTCATGGCGATGAAGAGGCCAGCAACACTTTTTCAAACGGCGCTCCCCGCCCGCCCGCCCGCTCGCCGAGGACGTCCACGAGCCGGAATGAATCAGCAACAAGTCCGATCGCACACATTCACAGTCTGCATCTGCACCGCGGAAGAAGTTCCCTGCGGCGACAAAATTGAGGCATCTGATCGTCCGAAGCGGACGAACCCGGTCTCGTCCGTTGCACGGCGGACCCGCGGGCCCGGCCGGGCTCCGGGACCCTCGCCGTCACGCCGATTTCCAAATCCTCGATTGATCGGCGCCGCTTCCACGTTTATCGCCGTGAAAGCGGGCCGGACACGACGACATCCCCGGCCTTTTTGAGGGCCGGAGGGGCGAGCGGCGCCGCACGTCCTCTCGGGAACCTCCATTCTGGCGGTTAGTCTGACGAGCGTTCGACGAGTTTAAAATTAGCTTTTCACTTATCAGGCGCTCGTGTCTCCGCCGAAGGAAAGCGTGTGTGTGAATATAGATGAGCTGGGGGGGGCGTCTCGGAGAATCACCTGGTGTTACCGGGGAAACCGTCACCGCGGCGGAACGGCTATTTATGAGATCCGGCGGCGCAGGCGGCTGGGTTTTTGTTTTTGTTTTGCATGTCAACTCGCACACGCACCTGAAAAGCCAACGTGTTGCCACGGTGATGGAGAACGATAATTGCAGCCGAGCGGGCGAACGCGAGACGAGCGCCGGTCGGTTACACCTTTGAGGAACGAGCTTCTTCTTTTTGCGCTACATTTGTACAATTTGATGTAAACTGTCGCCGGGACGTGAAAGCGGGTACCTGGGTCTCGGTCCGCCGGCGATAACGGCCGACGTCATTTCATCGCGTATTCAGACGGCGTGGCGGCTCTTATTAGCACACAGTGGAAGTACCAGAAAGCCGCCATGACAGGAAGGATATAATAAATCTAATATGCTCTTTGTCAAATTCATGGACGGCTAATGAGTTCTGGAGGCGCTGGCGGTAAGCAATAACTTCTCATTTCGAGCGGATGGAAGCAGCAGAGAGTGAGCTCTGACGGGGAGCCATAAAAAAAAAAGTAAAGTTTCATTTTTTTTCTTGGGTTTTTATTCCTTCCACAAGTAGCCCGGAGCTTGTAGAGATTAGAACATGGCCATATGGGTATAACTGGAGATGCGCTCAGGACAGAAAACAAACAAATTCATACAAGTTGTTGCAAAACAGATCCGCGCGCTCAGGTCACACCTCCACGGAGCGTCGCCGGAGAACACGGCGAACCAGAACACCTCCGCTGGCGAGTGTGACGAAGACGCCGTTATGCAATCGTGCCAGGAAGTCCCGCCGCAACTCGCGGCGCAGAATGCCCGCCGACGGGTTCGCCGAAGGGCCCGGCGCGTCCCCGGCCGCCACCTGTTGTGGCGGGCGCCGTCTCCCGGCGCGACGGGGCGTCCGAGAGGCGCCGAGCTCGGAGGCGACACTCCTGAGTGGGCGGAGAGGCTTCCCGGGCGGCTCGCCGGCACGCCGCCGCCCTGGGGTGTCAGAGGGGACCGGAGAGAACATGCAAGCTGGAGGCCGCGACGGAGGACGGCGGCTGACGGACGGGAGGCGCTGCGACGCCTCGAAAAGCCCCGTCCCGTGCGGGATTCTAACCTCCTCGCGAAAACGGGGTTGAAACTTGGTCTCGGGACGGGAAATGACTGACGAGGCTACGGCTAATTAGCAAATAGCCGGGACATTTTTATTTCATTCGTTCGGAAGCCAATGTCGGGTTTATTTTGGCGGTTTTAAGGCGAGCGTGAAGATCCAACCTGGACGGGAACCCGGCTAGAAAGACACCGGAGGCTTTGAGAGTGACAGGGTGAATGTTTGCGTTTCTACATGAGAGAGCGAATGTTTGCACGTCTTTAGATGACGTTAATATGGTGGCGCGTCTCCAGACGTGGACTGGCGATCAGTCTCTCCTGATGGCACACATGAAGGGAAGGTTAAGCGGTGATGGATGAATGAGTGAATGAATTGGAGATATGATCAGGCTGCAGGAGCAGCAGGAGGTGAACTTTGTTGGCTCAATCTTGCAAAGCAGTTCTTTTGTCTTCCGTTGTGATGGAACGATGTTGAGAACCTGATTGACCGGTCACTCCCCGGGGGTGATGAGCCGCGTTCACTCCTTCATCCCAACATCACCATGTCACTCCCAGCGTCTCCTTTTAAATGCTGACGATTTGTTAGTGTGTGTGTGTGTTTTCCATCACACACACACACACACACCAACAGTGGTGCGGCACTAGCTTGGAGGACCTCCTTCATGCTCCAATATGTACGCTTGTAGCATGTTGCTAATGTGTTAGCGTGTCCGCTGTGGTGACGATGCTAGCGGCCAAGAAGACCTTGGAGGAGAGCGGGTTCTTGTTCTCCTTCTTCAGGAAGGAGCAGGAGGTCTCCCTTGGGCTTTGACCTCCTCCCCCCTGGTCCCTGTTTCTTCTCTGGCCGGCGATCAAAAACAGGTTCTCTTTGGCACCCCGGGTTCGAGAGTCTGTTCCAACCGTTCAGACCGGCAACGACGCCGCGCTGAATTAAACATGAGGCTGATAATTACATCTGCTCCGTGAAATGTCACGGAACTCCTTTTCTAATCAGATGCGCCGCGTATCGACCACTCAAACACCTTTTTTCCCCACACACACCTTCCAGTACGCCAAGCCAACCAGCCGCTTGGGTTCTTCTAATTGGCGCGGCGGAGAGATGGGCGAACAAAATGGCGCTTTAAAAGAGCGAGGTGCGCAAAAATTAAATGTGAACTTTTCCGAATGATTATGACAATTAGATATCTCTCACGTGGAAAAAAGAAAAAAAAACAACGTATAGACTCATATTTACAGTGTTTATAATGTCAGGTGTCACTACATGGGGGAATAATAGAAATACTCCAACGTCTCAGTCAAGCCTCCTTCACATATAATATATAAAACATCATTGTCTTCGCTGTTATCTTTGTAGTTACTGCTAGCAGCTAAGACAATTTATATTTCATTATATTTCTTATTCTTCCTCCTTTCCACTATTGTCTATTACTGTTATGTTTTTACTTGAAACTCTGGCACAACAATTTCCTTCGGGATTAATAAAGTTGTTCTCATCTCATCTCATTTCAGGACTATAAGATGCTACTTTTTCACCCGCTTTGAACACGGCGGCTTAAACAAAGATGCAGCTTATTTATGGATTTTTTTTTGCTAATGTGCTTCACGCCGCCAAAACATCTCGCCTCAATGAAATTATGAATTATGAATGAAATTACAAAATGGATGCAGGGATGGACTTTTCCTTGTCTTTTTCATTATTCATCTTTTTCATCAGCCACGTTACAGACGATGATCAGTAAAAAAAAAAGCATTTCCAGCTCATATCCATGGATGTTACTGGTATGTATTTAGTTAAAAGTTTCTGTGTAAATATCTCATGTTCCAACATGGACAAGTGTGGCATATATGTACACAAAGATTTATTTACTTATTTTTAGCCGCTGCAGCTTCTATTCAGGTGCGTAATATAGTCCGGAAATGACAGTAATATAACATTACTGACAAAAACAACTTTGAAATACATTTGTAGTGGTGTCGATGGGGAAAGAGGACCAAAAATTATTCCAATTGTTCTTATTGTTGTTGGAGCGTTGAATGAAAAAATTGCATGAATCCCAAATGTAATCTGTGCTTGTCGGCACGTAATTGTGCAGATTCATTCATTCATTCATTCTCCAGATCGCTGATCTCACCCAATCACAGCGCGGATCAATGAATGAATCAATGAGTCAATGAATTTAAAGTTAAGGAAGGTGTCGTGCCGGCAAGAGGATGGAAAGGCTAACGTTGTCATGGCTAAAGTTGCTCCTAGCTTTTCAAAGTGCCTTTGAGCGAGATGCTAACCCGCTAACCGGAGCTTCATTTCCTTTTCCTCCTCCATGAAGCGGGTGTCTGGATGCTGCAGGTCCGTTTCTCGAATCCTTTTCTTTTGTTTCCTCCATCGCTCCGTCTGGAAGGTGCTCAGGGAAAATATCATCCCGACATAACACCTCGTCAAAGCTCGCCGTTCACGTTTCCTTCCGATCGCCGCTCGACGGGTTTGAGACTCCGCCGGGTTTTGTGATGTTTGATTTTACGGAAAATTGTCTCGAAAAAAGCGGGAGAGTCGCTTCGTCTTTCAGAAATCGTGGAGAACAGTCGAGGCGGCTGTGACCGGCCGGCATCGACACGGTCTAGTTCGTCTTTCGAGGCATTTTCGGTTTCCCGACTCCTCCTGGAGAGCGGAGAGGAGAAGGAATTACAGGTTTGCTTTACTGGAAGGAAAAGGAAAATATAGCGTAAAACTTTCCAATCGCTGGGGAGAAACTTCTGCTTTATAAATGCGACAAAACTTCTTGAGATCAAAATCTGACAAGTCTTCTTCTCTCTTGGGCTTCTCCCTTCAGGAGCCAATCATCTGCCTCCATCTGACCCTCTCCTATCACACCAACCAATCCCTCTCTTCCCTCCATGAGCCTCTACACCTCCTCCAACCTCAGCGTCCTTCAACCCAGACCTTCTCCACCCTCGTCTGTCCATGTCCAAACTGTATCTCCAGAACATCTACCATGCGATGTCCCTCTGATGGCCTCCTTCCTGATCCTCTCCGTCCTCCTCGCTCCCGAAGAGGAACCTCCACATCTCCATGTCTGCCGCCTCCTGTCTTCTCCTTCTCCTCTGCGTCTCCAAGCCACGGCTGCTCTTCAGCTCCGTCTTCTCCACCTTTCCGACTCGTGCTCTTCCATCACCCCTGACTCTTGTCTCCATCTCCACCCTCTCCATTGTTCCAGACCGTTGACCCTCAAATCCTCAAAAGCCTTCTTTATCTCCGCTCATGTTCCACTTGGGTTCTTCTCACTGTCACGCATGTTTTCCATCTTGCTGCAGCCAACCTTCACTCCTCTCCTCCACCTCCACCTCCTGGATGTTCCTCCACCTGCTCTCATGAAACATTCATCTGCAAACATCTCACGGCAAAGCTTTGAATTGTAACCACGTCAGAAGCAAAAGGACTTTGAAAGGAAGTTGGTGGAAAATATAACACTCTGTTTGAGGAATTACTAATGATAAGAGAATATTAATAGTCATAATAATATAAAATAATAATACAAATAATAAATACAATATATGATAATAATGATAATAATAATAATAGAGCAGATAATATAACGATAACTTTGAAGGGAAGTTGGTGGAAAATATAACACTCTGTTTGAGGAATTAATAATGATAAGAGAATAATAATGATATAAAATAATACATACAATATTCGATAATAATAACAATATAGTAGATAATTTAATGATAACGTTGAAGGGAAGTTGGTGGAAAATATAGCACTCTGTTTAAGAGGAAATACTAATGATAATATAAGAAAAATAATATTATAATCATAGAAATATGATACATTTATATGACAGGAATTACAAATGATAACATAATAATAGTAGTAATAACAATAGCTATTACACAGCTGTGGCAACTGGACTTGAATTTTTTCACTTGGAAGATGTTTCAGCCCTCATCTGAGAGGCTTCTTCGGTTCTCCATCTCCATCCTCCAAACCACCTGGAAAGATCCTCCTCCAGAAGCAACCTGATCCTCAGCCGCCACCTCCACAGGTTTCACTGCTTTGCTTCACATTCTGAGAAGTTTGGCTTCACCTTCTCAGAGTCTCATCCAGGTAAATCCCCAAAAGCTGCTTCTTTGGTCCACCGTAGGACGCCGCCATTAGCACAACAACCCCCTTCCACCTCATTTCTCAGAGGTCACCGTGACCTAGATCCGCCCGCTAACATTCAGAAGTTCTCCACAGGCCCAGGAAGCCTCTCAGATGAAGACCGAAACATCAACCATCCTCAGCCATCCTCAACCTGGATGGCTGAGAACCTCCACAGACGACAATCATACGTGCGTCAAAATGCTGCAACGTCATTAATTCCTGCCGACCTGTGAGGGACTCCAAGGGCTCAGAAGCTTCTGAAGAACCTCCCGCACGTGTTTGGAAAGCGCTGTGGATAATTTAAAAACCAAAAAAAAGAAATGCCCAGGCTTGAGAGGTCGGCGTGAACTTCCCTCTTGCTGATTTACGCGCCGACACGAGTAAATCTTCAGCCGCAATGCAGCGAGCAGACGCACAGATATTTAAAGCGTATTAATGGAGCGGGAAATACACAATGGAAAGGTAATTTGATCAATGCGTCCCCGGGGCCTGGAGAGGACGGAGCTTGTTCATGTCATGTCTGCTCGTCCCAAACCGCACGATGACGTGTCTGTCAAATTAGCCGAGGAGAAGACACTTGTGGAAATCGAATCTGTGCTGTCAGTGTGGTGCGTCGCCGCTACGCCGCCTGATTCGTCAGGATATCGTTCTTAGGCTAAACAATTCATCTCCGTCGCACTCAGCGTTGTGTTGAAGACCCGTTCCATGCGGAGCAGATCTGGACCACTCTTGCACGTTCAGATCCCGGCTCAATGTGGGCGGCCTTCTGCCTCGACCGGGGTGAAAAGACAGCGAGGAGGACGGCTGGATCTTCTTCTTCTCGTTCTTTGGGCTGCTCCCTTCAGAGGTCACCGCAGCCAATCATCTTCCTCCATCCAAGCCCCTCATCTGCATCCTCTTCCCGCTTCCTGTCCCCCTCCATCCGTAAACCTCCTGCCTGGTCTTCTTCTAGACCTCCAGCCTCAGCATCCTTCTACTCAGATCTTCTCCATCCCTCCTCTGTCCATGTCCAAACCACCTCAGTCTGCCTTTACCTCCAGAACATCTGACATGTGCTGTCCCTCTGATGGACTCGTCCACATCTTCATCCCTGCTGCCTCCAGCTTTGCCTCCTGTCTTCTCCTCAGTGAAACCAGACTCACCACAGCAGCTCCTCACCTCCATCTTCTTCACCATTACGATGGGATTGCACACGTTCCTTCAGCGCTTCTCCACCCTCTCCATGGCTCCGTTGCATCTTGTCTTGCTGCAGCTACGTTCCCTCCTCTCCTCTGCAGACCATACCTCCACCTCTAGATATTCTAGCTGCCTCCAGAACATCTACCATGTGCTGTCCCTCCGCTGGACTCCTTCCTGATCCTCTCCGTCGTCCTCTCTGCCAAAGAGGAACCTCCACATCTTCACCTCTGCTGGACTGAACTTCATCTCCGCCGACGCTCCAATGATCCATCCTACTGATCCCGCCAGCAGCGCTAACAGCTACATGCTAATATCTGAACGGAGTGTGCAAAGCAGTCGGGAAGTCCCATTAGCATTCCTGCAGGTTCCTTCGCTTCAGGAACGTATAAACGTCTTTGCACAGCGACCACTTATGAATATAATGCGCTCGTCTCGCGAGGCTCAAGCGCTAATTAAATTAGGCCGCGGGATCAAACCCCCCACACTTCTTTGTCCGCCGACAATAACTTTGCCTCAATCTTGGACCTCCGAAGGAAAGGGATCCGGATGTAACAGGAGCTTATGGGTGGAGAAGAAGAAGAAGAAAAAACAGAGAAGACGACTCCGGGGAGTCGAAGTGTTAAGACGTGGGATTACACACTGAAAACCAAAATGAACTATATGTTAATCAATATCACCGGGACGATAATTAAACCGCAGTTCTGGTTTCTGCGCAGAAGTATGTGGATTAGGATTATTTTTGCAGCTTAACCTGTGCCCGCACTCAGCCGCCGCTGGGATTCAAACCCTAAACTTTGGCTTCTTGCAGAAACACAAACGGAGAGCTGCGGCGAGGAAGGACGCGCTGCTATGGGAGAAAAAAAACAGCTAGCGCCACGGCTACGAGGACGCGAGAGGCAACCATACGGGAGCAAGCCGGTATGTCTGTTGAAATGTTGAATATTAAAGATCAGCGGTGACCTTGAGAAGGCGTCCGTCTGAAGTATTAGAGTTTATCAAATTTAACATGCAAATGTAAATGTGTGCGGCGGCGGCGGCGGCGACCAGGCGCTCCGCTCACCCGCCGGCCCACGGATCCATCGCAGCCGGCGGAGGCGAGACGCTTTTCTTCATCACCACACGTGGGCGTTTTCTATGGAATACCATTTCGAAAAGTCAGTTGTGTGGTTTCATACGAACGTTCACGGCCTCTTTCCGTCCACGGGAATCCAACCTGGGACCTTCTCGCTGTGAGGGGAGCTAACCGCTGCGCCGCCGGGCCGCCATGTCCAATTTTTTTGTTTTTTTTTTCGGGGAAATTGATTTATATCATGGAATTTATGTCATGGAACTTTTAAAAAGAAAATACCGAAATGATTTATATATCCGGTTAAAAGTTCATTTTGGAAAAGCTCTAAAACTAAGAAATAGGAAAGTTGGAAAAGAAATGTTCCTGAGGTGTGTAGCATCTACAAAAATCCAAAAATTTAATTATTAATAAATAAATAAATAAATAAATAAATAAATAAATAAAAGTAAAAGATAATGAGTAAACATAAATGAAATGTAAATGAAAAATAAATAAATATATTTGTAAAAGACTGAATCAAAAAGTAATAAATATGTTAAGAAATAGTAAATTAATTGAAATAACTATGTGAATTAAAAAATAACCATAAGTATGCATAAATAATAAACGATGAATAGAATTTATACAAAAAATAATGAATTGGACAATGGAAAAATAAATGAACAAATAACAAAAATAACAAAACTTAAATACATATATATAATTTAAAATACAATTCATTTATTCATCTGTTAACTAACTTATATAAAAATCCACCTGCATAATGGAGGACAGAGAAGCTGCACAGATGTTTCATAGATTTGCATTGTTTTTCTTTCTCCTCCACTGACAGGCTTGTCCTGGTCCTGAGAAGAAGTCTTCAGTGTCCAGCTGCACGCTTGCGTTTTAAGATTCATTTATTCAGATTTTACAGCGGTGTAAAAAGCAAAGGTTTTAAATGGTGAACATTATAGATGGAAGATTCAAATTAAATCTGGAGTAAAACTAGCAATAAATAAAAGGGAAGCAATAAAAGACAGTTCACTACTTTCTGTTATACAAATTAATTTGGGACTCCAGGTTTTTTTCTAAATATATAAAAGTTGATGCCAACAGAAGACTGTCGGTTTCTTCTGTTCATTTAGAAATCTGCTGATTTTTGAGGCGAGTCGTTAAAGTTGTCTGGTAAAGAGGCAGAAAGGTCGCCTTCGCTTTTGGAAATCAACTTAACAAAACGAAAGGAAAACAGAGCAGAGCAGAAATGTCAAAATACAACATTCAGTCAGAAGGTTGGCGGTTCAAACCTCGCATGTCTCCGACGCCATCTTCACTTCTGGACCTCCATGATCAACCGAAGGTCCGGCCTTTCGATTAAAGACGACGGGATTCATGGAGTCATTGAGCTCATATTCATTCATTCATTCATTCCTGACCTGCAGCAGGTGCCAAGCCTTTCCCGGCTGTGATTGGTCGAGGGGGTTGTCGTTCACCCTCGACCAATCACAACGTTGGGTTTTCGGTGAACCTCTTGCATGTGTTTGGCCTGCGGAAGGAACCCGGAGAACCCTGAGGAACCCCATGTGGACTCCATATCTGATGGCCCCCCGTGTCAGAATCGAACCCTGGACCTTCTTGCTGCAAGGCGGTGGCGCTAACTACCTGGTGCTAACTACCTGGGGCTAACTACCTGGCGCTAACTACCTGGCGCTAACTACCTGGCGCTAACCACCTGGCGCTAACTACCTGGTGCTAACTACCTGGTGCTAACTACCTGGCGCTAACTACCTGGCGCTAACTACCTGGCGCTAACTACCTGGCGCTAACCACCTGGCGCTAACTACCGCGCCGGGCAAACTCAAATCTGAAAATATCATTAAATGTATCAGTTTCAGGTCGGTGAAAGGGCGGAGCTGACGCCTCGTCCACCAGGAGATCAGAAAGCAGCCGCTCGGCGCCTGGGACAGCCGGCGAGCCTCCAATCGGACGGGGTTTCATCGGCGGGCCTGCAAAGGTACATTTTTGGAGCCAAGCTGTGCCACCGGAGGACAGGGGCCAGGACGGGAGCGGCTGTTGCTGGGAGATAAGGACGGATCTGGGAGTGATGCTCTATCTTTTGATGGAAGGGGGCGGGAGGGGGACGGGGGGAATGAAGTGGCGTTGAAAATAATTTGGCGATTCAGAAGAGCGGGTTGACATCATACGTACAGTCTAGCTGGCTTCGTCTGCCAACGCGGACAATTTTACCTCTTGATCTCGGCGTGTTAGATAAGAGTTCATCGGGAAGCTTTCATTACCTGCCAGAGTTTGGTTTATTTTCTTCCAGCATTCGGGCGTCTGCTGAGCCCGGTCGTCAGAAGGATTATGCAAAACAAAAAAAAAAAAAAATTACAGCCGCCGCATTTTTGATAAACTTGGTAGGTGACGGAGTCCAACGTGCACGGCGGACTCAGCGACGGGGAGCCGATGGGTTCTGCAGCTGCGGATCCGGCGTCCACCATCTGCAGCGGGCCGGAGGACACGCCGTGGAAGGGCTGGTCGGCCATGTCTGCATGGAAGGTGAATGTTTACATGTCTGCATATGACATGAATGAATGAGTGAATTGTTGTATGGTCCAAATGAAGGAATGGAATGGAATGGTGTATATTTCTATGTGTGAGTGAATGAGTGAATGTCTCTATTTGGAGTGAGAATGAGAGGGTGAATTCTCAATTATGTCTTGTGGTTGCGAGCATGAATGGTTATATGTCTCCAAATGATGTGTGAATGAGAGGGTGAATGGTTGTATGTTTCTATGAGATAAATGAATGAGTGAATAGTTGTATATACAGTATTTCTATTTGGCACATGGTTCAGAGGGTGAATGGTTGTGTTTCTGTATGACATCTAAATGAAAGGGTGAATTCTCCATATGACCAATGGGAATGAGAGGGTGAACGGTTGTATGTCTCTTAACGTAGTGTGATAGTTATGTGTCCGAATGAATGAATGTATGAATCATTGTAAATTTCTCCTTGACATCTGGAAGACCAGTTGCATGTCTTTGTATGACATGCAAATGAATGAGTGAATAATTGTATCCGTCCAACCGAGGTGCAGATGAATGGTTGTATGTTTCTGTATGACATCTGAATGACATTCATATAGACATCTCTATATGGAGTGTGAATGAGAGGGTGAATGGTTATATGTCTCCAAATGATGTGAATGAATGTATGAATAATTGTATCAGTCCAATTGACATGTAAATAAATGAGTGAATGTTGTGTTTTTGTGTGACATCTGAATGAGAGGGTGAATTCTCATCATGAGAAGATGAACAGTAATATGTTATAGTATATAATATGATATAGTAACCATTCACCATGGTTGATGAATGAGTGAATGGTTGTTCATCTCTATAGGGAGTGTGAATGAAAGGGTGAATCATTACTTATCAATTTGATGTGCAAATGAATGAGTGAATGTTGTATGTTTCTATTTGGCACATGGTAGAGAGGGGGGATGGTTGAATACTTCTGTAAGAAATCTGAATTAAGACTTGTCAATCAGAGGGTGAATGATTGTATGTTTCTATAAGATGTTTGATGAATGAGTGAATGATTGTGCATCTCTAAATGGAGAGTGAATGGTTGTAATTTTCTATATGTTGTTTATCTGGACGAATGAATAGTTGTATATTTCCACGTGCAATCTGGATGAAAGGGTGAATGAATAATTGTATTTAGCAAATGGTTCAGAGGGTGAATAATTGTGTTTCTGTGTGACATCTGAATGACAGTGAATTGTCATCATGACTCATGAATGAGAAGGTGAACAGTTGTGTGTTTCTATAAGCTGAATGACTGGGTGAATGGTTGCATGTTGTGCCAATGAGAGGGTAAATTCTCAATCATGGCCTGAGGGTGAGAGGGTGAATGGTTGTAGGTCTGCAGATGACAAATGAATGAGTGAATAATTTGGTGTCTCCAAAGTGAATAAATGACTGACTTATTACGTCTGTTGATTTAATCCACAAATGAATGAGTGAAAGTTGTATGTTTCTATTTGGCACGTTGCGAAGAGGGTGAATGGTTGGATATTTCTGTTAGACATCTGAATGAGAGGGTGAATTATTCTTTCTGTTTGATGAATGAGTGAATGTTGTACGTCTATATGAATGGGTGAATGGCTGTAATTTTGTACGATGTGAATGAGGGGGTGAATGGTTGTATGTCTCCACAAATGTCATGTGAATGAATGAGTGAATAGTTCTATGTCTCCATTTGATTTGTATTTTTGCATCTGATGTGCAAATGAACAAGTAAATGATTGTATTTTTCTGTATCACATCCGAAAGAGAGGGTAGATTATTATCATGAATCATGAGGGTGAACAATTGTATGTTTCTATAAGATGAATGACCGAATGAATGGTTGCACGCTCTATATATTGTGTGCATGAGAGGGTGAGTGATTCTATGTCTCCAGATGATGAATGAATGAATGATTGAATAGTTTGGTGTCTACAAATGATATGTGAATGAATGAGTGAATTATTACGCCTGTTGATTCGCCGGCAAATACATGAGTGAATGTTGTATGTCTCTATTTGGCACATGGTGGAGAAGGTTTAGTCACATGTTATTTAGACATGCGAACGAGTGAATGATTGCATGTCTCCAGATGATGTGTGAATTAATGAGTCAAAAGTTTTCTCTAAATGTTGTGTGGATGAATGAGTGAATAGCTATTTGTCTTCAAACATTGTGAGTGAATGAGTGAATAATTGCATTTTCCCATCTGATGTGCAAATGAATTAGTGAATGGTTATGATTCATGGATGAGGGGGTGAAAGGTTGTATTTTTCTATTGAAACATATTTCTGAGAGAAATCTGCATGAGGGTGAATTCTAATTATGACTTGTCAATGAGGGGGTGGATAATTGTATGTTTCTATGAGATGTTTGAATGACACTATTGGAGTGTGAAGAAAGGGTGAATGGTTGTCATTTTCTGGATGAAGTATGAATGAGAGGGTGAATGGTTGTAATAATCTAAATGTTGTGTGTCCGAATGAATGGTTTTATATTTCTATATGATCTATGGATGAATGGTTGTATGTCTCCAGATGAATGAATGAATGAATAAATGACTCTGTGTCTCTATATGGAGTGTGACGAAGAGGATGAATGTTATCATTTTCTATATGTTGTGTGTCTGAATGAATAGTTGTATATTTCAATGTGACATCTGGATGAAAGAGTGAATGGTTGTGTGTCTCCATATGAATGAATGAATGATTGATTTTGTGTTTCTATATGGTGTGTGAATGAGAAGATGGATGGTTGTTATATTTTTATGTTTTTTGTCTCAATCTATGAATAGTTGTATATTTCCATATGACATCTGGATGAAAAGGGGAATGACCGTATTACTTGAGATGAATGAATGAATGGTTGTATGTCTCTATTTGGAGTGTCAAAGAGATGATGAATGCTTTTAAATTTTCATATGTTATGTATGAATGAATTAATAGGTGTAAATTTCCATATGATATCTGGATGGATGGTTGTATGTCGCCAGATGAATGAATGAATGATTTTTTGTCACTATATGGAGTGTGATTGAGAGGATGAATGGTTGTAATTTGTCATATTTTGTGTGCGAATGAATGAATAGTTGTGTATTTCCATATAAAATCTGGATGAAATTGTGCATGGTGGTAAGTCTCCAGATGAATGGATGAATGAATGATCATATGTCTCTACATAGTGGAATGAAAGGATGAATAGTTGTAATTTTGAATGTTGTGTGTCTCGATTAATAGTTGGATATTTCTATATGGCATCTGAATGAAAGGGTGAATGATTGTACGTTTCAGGATGAATAAATGAATGATTGTGTGTCTCTATTATGAGTGTGAAAGTTAGGATGAATGGTTGTCTCCTCATGAATGAATAAATGAATGAATGAATGAATGAATGAATGCCTTTTTGGAGTGCGAAAAAGAAGGTGAATGGTAGTAATTTTTATGTTGTGTGTCTCAATCAATGAATAGTTGTATATGACATCTGGATAAAAAGATGAATGATTGTGTGTCTCCAGATGAATGAATGAATGAATATTTGTTTGTTTATTTGAAGTGTGAAAGAGAGAATGTTGTACATTTATTTATGTTTCTGTGTTTGTCTGAATGAATGAATAGTTATATATTTTAAATTGTCATCTGGATGAATGGATGAATGAATGACTGTGTGTCTCTTTATGGACTGTGAATGAGAGGATCAATGGTTGTAATTTTTTATATGTTTTGTATCTCAATCAACGAATAGTTGTATATTTCCATATGAAATCTGGATGAAATCTTGAATGGTTTTATGTCTCCAGATGAATGGATGAATGAATGATTATATGTCTCTACATAGTGGAATGAGTGGAAGAATAGTTGTAATTTTTTATGTTGTATGTCTCGATTAATAGTTGGATATTTCTATATGACATCTGAATGAAAGGATGAATGGTTGAATGTCTCAAGATGAATGAATGAATGATTGTGTGTCTATTTGGAGAGTGAAGATGGGATGAATAGTTCTCATTTTTTATATGTTATGTCTGAATGAAAGGATGTATATTTCCATTTAACATCTGGGGGAAAGGTTGAATGGTTATATGTCTCCTGATGAATGAATTAAATAATGATTGTATGTCACTATATGGGCTGTGAAAGAAATGATGAACGGTTGTCATTTTTTTATGTTGTTCGTATGAATGAATGAATAGGTATATTTTTCCTCATGAAATCTGGATGAACGATTGTATGTCTCAAGATGAGTGAATGAATGAATGATTATGTGTGTCTATATGTGAATGAGAGGATGAATGGTTGTAATTTTTCTATGTTGTTTGTATGAATGATTGAATAGGTCTATATTTCCTTATGAAATCTGGATGAATGATTGTATGTCTCAAGATGAGTGAATGAATGAATGATTGTGTTTGTCTAAATGTGAATGAGAGGATGAATGGTTGTAATTTTCTGTATGTTGTGGGCCTCAATCAATGAATAGTTGTATATTTCCATGACATCTGGATGAAAGGTTGAATGGTTGTATGTATGTTTGTATGTCCTTATACAGAGTGGGAATGAGAGGATTAATGGTTGTCATTTTTTAATTTGTCTGAATGAATGAATGGTTGTATATTTTCTATGTCATCTGAATCATAGGACGAACCCTCTCCCGAGGGTTGAATGAATGAATGAATGAATGAATGTCACTATTTGGAGTGTGAATGAGCGGATGAATGGTTGTAATTTTCTATATGTTGTGTGTGAAGGAATGAATAGTTATATATTTCCATATGACATCCGAATAAAAGGTTGAATGTTTGTATGTCTCCAAATGAATGGATGAATGAATGGTTGCATGTCTCTATATAGTGTGAATGAGAGGATGAATGGTTGAATTTTTTTTTATGTGCTTCATGTCTCAGTAAATGACTAGTTCTAAATTAACATATGACATCTGTTGTTCGTCTCTTGAATGGATTGAAAATTGCATGTCTATGTGTTTGTAATTTTTTATTGTTATGTGTCTGGATCAATGAATAGTTCTCTATATCCATATGACATCTCGATGGAATGGTGAATGATTGTATGTCTCAAGATGAATGAATGAATGAATGAATGTATGTCTATTTGGAGTGTGAAAGAGAGGAGGAATGGTTGTAATTTTCAATGTTTGTCTGTATTAATCAATTGGTGTATACGTCCATATGATATCTGGATGAAAGGGTTAATGATTGTATGTCTCTTGATGAATGAATGAATGAATGTCTATATTTGGATAGTGAACGAAGAGTTAAATGGAATTTCTATAAGTTGTTTGTATGAATGCATGAACACGTTTATATTTCCATATGACATCTGGATGTAGGGTTGAATGTCTCCAGATGAATGAATGACTGTTTGTGTCTATATTGAGTGTGAATAAGAGGATGAATGGTTGTAATTTTCTATATGTTGTCAGCCTCAATCAATGACATTTGGATGAAAGGTTGAATGGTTGTATGAATGAATGAATGAATGAATGATTATATGTCCTTATATAGAGGGTGAATGAGAGGATTGACTGTTGTGTTTTTTATGTTTGTCCTAAATGAATGAATGAATATATGGCGTATGTTTCCATATGAAATCTGGGTGAATGGTTGTATATCTCCAGATGACTGAATGAATGAATGGTTGTGTGTGAATGAATGAATAGTTGTACATCCATATGAAATCTGGATGAAAAGGTTAATGTTAGATGTCTCCTGATGAATGAATAAATGAATGAATGAATGAATGTCTTTTTGGAGTGTGAAAAAGAGGATGAATGGCTGTAATTTTTTTGTCATGAGTCTCAATCAATGAATAGTTGCATATGACATCTGGATAAAAAGGTGAATGATTGTGTGTCTCCAGATGAATGAATGAATGAATGATTGTATGTTTATTTGAAGTGTGAAAGAGAGGATGAATGTTGTACATTTATATATGTTTCTGTGTTTGTCTGAATGAACGAATAGTTATATTTTTTAAAACGACATCTCGATGAATGGATGAATGAATGATTGCGTGTCTCTATAAGGACTGTGAATGAGAGGATCAATGGTTGTAATTTTTTACATGTTTTTTATCTCAATCAACAAATAGTTGTATATTTCCATATGAGATCTGGATGAAATCGCGAATGGTTGTATGTCTCCAGATGAATGGATGAATGAATGATTATATGTCTCTACATAGTGGAATGAGTGGAAGAATAGTTGTAATTTTGAATGTTGTGTGTCTCAATGAATAGTTATACATTTTTATATGACATCTGAATGAAAGGATGAATGGTTGAATGTCTCAAGATGAATGAATGAATGATTGTGTGTCTATTTGGAGAGTGAAAGATTGGATGAATGGTTGTTATTTTTTATATGTTCTGTCTGACTAAAAGGATGTATATTTCCATTTAACATCTGGAGGAAAGGTTGAATGATTATATGTCTCCTGACGAATGAATGATTGTATGTGACTATATGTGCTGTGAATGAGAGGATGAACGGCTGTAATTTTCTATTTGTTGTCTGTCTGAATGAATGAATAGGTGTATGTTTCCATATGATATCTGGATGAATGGTTTTATGTCTCCTGCTGAATGACTGACTGAATGAATGGATGAATGAATGAATGATTGGTATCTATATGTATAAAGAAATGAGAGGATGAATGGCTGTAATTTTTATGTTTTGTGTCTCGATCAATGAATTTCCTTATGACATCTGGATGAAAGGGTGAATGGTTTTATGTTTCCTGAGAAAGAATGAATGAATGGATGTGTGTCACTACATGGTGTGTGATGGAGAGGATGAATGGTTGTAATTTTCTACAAATTGTGTGAGTGAATGAATTAATGGATGAATGAATTAATGAGTGAATGAATGAACAAAGAGGTGTACATTGCCATATGAAACCTGGATGAAAGGGTGAATGTATGTCTCCAGATTAATAGATTAATGAATGGTTGTAAGTCTCTATATAGTGTGAATGAGAGGATGAATGGTTAATTTTTTTTATATGTTTTGTGTCTCAGTCAATGAATAGTTGTTAATTTACGTATGACATCTGGATGAAAGGGTGAATGATTGTATGTCTCTTGATGAATGAATGGATGATTGGTTGTCTCTATATACTATGAATGAGAGGATGAATGGTTGTAATGTTTTTGTTGTGTCTGTCCATCAATGAGTAGTTGTACATTTCCATGACATCTGGATGAATGGTTGTATATCTCTTGATGAATGAATGAATTGATGATTGTATGTCTCTAGTAGAAGTGTGATAGAGAGGATGAATGGTTGTAATTTTCTATAAGTTGTGTGAATGAATGAATGGGTGTATATTTCCATATGCATCTGGATGAAAGGGTGAATGGTTTCATGTCTCCTAATGGATGGTGGAATGAATGAAGGATTATTGAATGAATGAATGAATGATTGTGTGTCATTATTTGGTGTGTGAAGAAGGGGATGAATGGTTGTAAATGTATGTATTGTTTGTATGAATGCATGAATAGGTCTATATTTCCTCATGACAGCTGGATGAAAGGGTGAACGTTGGTATGTCCCTCAATGAATGGATGAATGAATGGTTGTATGTCTCTATATCGTGTGGATGAATGGTTGAATATTTTTATATGTTTTGTGTGAATACTTGTATATGTCCATATGACATCGTGATGAAAGGTTGAATGGTTGTATGTCTCAAGATAAATGAATGACTAAATGAATGAATGAATGATTGTAGGTCTCTATTTGGGGTCTGAAAAAAAGGATGCATGCCCCTAGATAGGGTGAATGAGAGGATTAATGGTTGTAATTGTTATGTTGTGTGTCTCAATCAATGAATAGTTGTATATTTCTGTACATTTCATATGATTTCTGGATGAAAGGGTGAATGTTCATATTTCGCCATACGAGTGGATGAATGACTGATTGTATGTCTCTATGTATACTGGACAAAGAGCATGAATGTTCTTTTTCTTGTATGTTTCAATTAATGCATAGTTGTATATTTCCATATGACATCTGGATGAAAAGGTGAATGATTGTATGTCTGAAGATGAATGAATGAATGATTGTACGTGTATGTAGAGTTTAAAAGAGAGGATGAATGTTGTAAATTTCTATGTGTTTCTCTGTCTGAATGAATGAATAGATGTTTATCTTAATGTGAAATCTGGATGAATGAATGAATGAATGAATGAATGATTGTGTGTCACTATTTGGAGTGAAAAGGAGATGAATGGTTTTATTTTTTATATGTTGCGTATTAATGCATGATTAGGTCTATATATCTGGATGAGAGGGTACATGTTTTATGTCTCCAGATGAATGGATGAATGGATGGTTGTATCACACTATATACAGGTTATGTCTCTATATATTGTTGAGAGGATGAATGGTTGAATTTTTTATGTGTTTTGTGTCTCAGTCAAGGATTAGTTGTAAATTTCCATATGGCATCTGGATGAAAGGGTGAATGGTTGTATGTCTTCTGATGGATGAGTGATTATTCAATGAATGAATGAATGAATGATTGTGTGTCCACTCTTCACACTCCACTGTTTGGAATGTGAGGGGAGAGGATGAATGGTTGTATTTTTTATATGCTATTTGTATGAATGCATAAATAGGTCTATATTTCCGTATGACATCTTGATGAAAGGGTGAATGTTTGTATGTCTCCAAATGAATGGATGAATGAATGTTTCTATGTATGGTTTTAATTTTTTGATATGTTTTGTGTCTCAGTCTATGAATAGTTATATATTTCCATATTGCATCTGGATGAAAGGGTGAATGTTTGTATGTCGCAGAATGAATGGATGAATGAATGTTTGTATATCTATATAGTTTGAATGAAAATGAAAGGTTGTAATTTTTTATATGTTGTATGTCTCAATCGATGACGTTATATATTTCCATATGACATCTCAAAAGGTTAATGGTTGTATGTCTCGAGATGAATGAATGAATGAATGAATGAATGAATGAGTGAATGAATGAATGAATGAATGTTCCTATTTGGAGTCTGAAAAAGAGGATGAATGATTGCAATTTTCTATGTTTATCTGAATTAATAAATAGGAGTAGATTTCCATATGACATCTTAATGAAAGGGTGAATAGTTGTATGTCTCTTGATGAATGAATGGATGATGGTATGTCTCTAAATAGGGTGAATTAGAGGATGAATGGTCAATGGTAATTTTATGTTGTGTGACTCAATGAATAGTTATACATTTCCATATGATTTCTGGATGAAAGGGTGAATGTTCATATGTCGCCATATGAATTGATGAATGAATGTTTGTATGTCTATATATACTGGAATGAGAGGAAGAATGTTTTTTTGTTGTGTGTCTCAATCAATGCATAGTTGTATATTTCTATACGACATCTGGATGAAAAGGTGAATGATTGTATGTGTATTTGGAGTGTAAAAGAGAGGATGAATGTTTTAAATTTATATATTGTTCTCTGTCTGAGTGACTGAATAGTTGTGTATTTTCATATGACATCTTGATGAATGAAGGATTGTGTGTCTCTATATAGAGTGTGAATGAGAGGATCAATGGTTGTAATTTTTTATATGTTGTGTCTGCATGAATGAATGAATGAATGAATGAATGAATGAATGAATGAATAGGTGTATATGTCCATATGACATCTGGATGAATTGTTGTATGTCTCCAGATGAATGGGTGAATGAATAATTCTATGTCTCCATATTATGGAATGAGAGTATGAATGGTTGTATCATTTTTATATGTTATGTGTCTAAATCAATGAATAGTTGTATATTTCCTAATGACATCTGGATGTATAGTTGTATGTGTCCAGATGAATGAATGAACGGTTGTGCGTTTCTATATAACACATGCGTGAGAGCGTGAATCTTGACATCTGAACGAGAGAGTGAATGATTGTATGTTTCTTTCAGACGTTTGAATGAATGGGTTTACATTTCTATTTGGAGTGTGAATGGTTTTATTTTTCAGTTTGATGTCTGAATGAGAGGATGAATGGTTGCACGTCTACAGATTGCGTGTTAATAAACGAGTCCCCAAAAGACCTGTATGGATGAGTGAATATTGTATCTGTCGATGCACAAATGAATGAGTGTGTTGTTGTATGTTTCCATTCAACACGTGGTTGAGAGGGTGAATGGTTGTGTCTGAATGAGAAGGTGAATTCTCATTATGACTTGTGAATGAGAGGGTGAATGGTTGTGTTTCTGTAAGATGTGTGAATGGATGAAAGATTGAATGAATGAATGAGCCCATGGTGGGGGAGACATTTAATTTCAATATCACACTTTTAAAAGTCAGAGTTTGTGTCAGAAATGGACAGAAATTCGTCATACTAATTTCGACTTCACAGATTAGCAAGGAATAATCGAAAAGTCACAAAAAAATATCCCGGAAGTTCAGACTGAAGAATTAAAAAGTTTGGACAGAAGTTCAAGGTAACAGTCAAAACATTCAATAGAAATAGACCAAACCATAACAAAAAAAAAACAATTTGTTACACAGGCGAATATCTGTTATTCACTGGTTCAGAATAGTAATGACTGTTTTCAACTTTATTTTTTTGTAAACAATTATTTCTTAAAGCCGCCAGGTGAGAACAGGGGAGTAAAAGTCGCGTGACGATTGGTTGACGTGGGTTCAGAGCCTCGACTCGACGGCCATCATCCACGTTTCATTTGAAGCATTTAAAGTTTCAGCATTTCGTCCCACAGGAACGCAACACTGCAGATATGCAACAAAATACAGTAAAATGCATTTCAGTGTGTAGATATAGAGAAGCTCGCACGTTCATATTCGCATCGGCTAGAATCACAAATTGGACAGCGACTCTTCTGTCATGATACCTTCGCCATGTCCAACTTGGGATTCATGAACACCAACGTGTTTTTATAATATGTAATCATAATTAGGCTGTTATGATGAAAAAGGGACCATCCCACGATTTCCAATAACTTTCTCGGTTGGACGGCGCAGGTTAGCATGTAGATGGCGGCTGCATCGACCAGCGCACGCCTCTTATACGGCCCGTGCGTTCCAGCGCCTCGCAGCTGTTTACCTGCGTGGCGCCGCAGTCGGGCGGATCATCCAGGCGAGGAGCCGGACGCCCGGGTCTCCATGGCGACGGACAGGAAAAAATGTTGCTTTTGGTTTGTTTGTGTTTACAGATAAACATTTGGCAGGAGGAACCGGACGACATGTGTGAATGAGAGGATGAATGGTTTCATGTCTCTGTACGTGGCCCTGTGATTGGTCCAGGAGGAACCTCCCTCTCGTCCAATAGCAGCAAGGAGAGGCGACAATGAACACATGAATGAATAAATGAACGAAGAACCAACCAACCAACCAACCAACCAACCAACAAATGAACCATGACCTTGGTAAATCATGGAGGCAGGGTTTTGTTTCCTCCTCTAGATGTTTTCAGCGCTCCTGAATCCCAGATCTTCAGTTCTGCTGCTCTTTCAGAGAAACATCGCTCCGGGTCTCCATGGCGACGGACAGGAGAAGATGTAGCTCTTGGTTTGTTCGTGATTACAGATAAACATTTGACAGGAGGAACCCGACGGCACGTGTGAATGAGAGGATGAATGGTTTCATGTCTCTGTACGTGGCCCTGTGATTGGTCCAAGAGGAACCTCCCTCTCGTCCAATAACAGCAGGGAGAGGCGAACATGAACACCTGAATGACTGTATGACTGAATGACTGAATGAATTACCGACCGACCGAATTACCGACCGACCGAACGAACGAACATGACCTTGGTAAATCATTGAGGCAGGGTTTTGTTTCCTCTAGCTATTTTCAATGCTCCTGAATCCCAGACCTTCAGTTCTGCTGGAACCCCGCCTCTCGTCCAATGACAGCAGGGAGAGGCGAAAATGAACACATGAATGAATAAATGAATGAACCAACCAACCAACCAACCAACGAACAAATGAACCATGACCTTGGTAAATCATGGAGGCAGGGTTTTGTTTCCTCCTCTAGATGTTTTCAGCGCTCCTGAATCCCAGATCTTCAGTTCTGCTGCTCTGAGAGAAACATCGCCTTGCTCAACGGCAAAGGAACCCGTCTGTTCGTCATCATTTCAACTCTGTTGGATCCTCAAACGGAGGAGATGAAAACCAGAAGCCTGGGCCTGCAGCGCCGACGGCCAGCCACTCCTCGCATCTGCCGCCATCTTTGTCCTTGCTCGCCCCCCCGTGACTCAGCCCCGTTGCTAGGAGGCTAATAGAGGCGTGTGTGTGTGTGTGTGTGTGTTTTTGCGATGGATGGTTTGTGACAAATAAAGACAAGGAAAGGACGTGCATCTAGAAGACAAAGTCGTCTCGCTTGGCCTGCGAGTCAGACGGCAGAAGAGACGTGATGCTTAATCGGTCCGAGAGCGAATTCCTCATCCCGGCCTGCGGTAATTGGACGTGAGCGGCGGTGATGAATTGGTCCCCGCCATCTTTGATTTGGTGGCGACGTGAATGAAGTCTTCTTCGGCTTCCCGCGCCGGGCGGGCCGTCACCTGGTTTGCAGACACGCGACATCACTCGGTTCGTCATCGGGCCGCCGCCGGAGAGGAGAACCGTCGGGGAAAGCGGCTTCTCGCCGTGTCTAATTGGAGGACATGTTTTGAAGGCTTTTTTTTTTTCTTTAACCCGCAATTAGCGGGTCCGTTTCCATCCCCGGCAGCGGCGACCACCTCTGGGCCGCTCCTTCGGGTGATTTCAAGAGGAAAACAACCACTTTCTTCTCTGGGGACGCTTTTTTTTTAAAACATAATGAGGTCGCGATTGAATCTATCGAGGTTGTGACGTCCCGGAAAACCCCCGGGGTCGAGATGTTATATCCATCCAGTTATTCTGCAGTTTCTTGCAGGAACGGCCAACTTGTTTTGCCGAGATGTGACTCTGCAGGGGCGCCTGTGGGGAACAGCGATTCAATGATTCACTGGAGCAGCGATGAGGTGATTCAGTGATTCAGTGATTCGGTGGGAACTGGGGTTTTTCGACGCCTGATCCGGTTTAATTCTGAAGTCTTGGGCCGGAATGACAATAAGGGTAAGTGTCACATGAAGTCCACTGACACATGCTGGATCTTCTCCTTTGAGCTGCTGCCTTCAGGAGACTCAGCCAATCACCTGCTTCCGTCCAACCCACAGCCAATCATCTTCCTCATCCGACCAGGAGCCAATCATCTGTCTCCATATGACCCACAGCCAATCGTCTTCCTCCATCGCAGCCTCTCCCTTCACACCACAAACCTTCCTGTCTTCCCGTCTCCAGACCTCCTGCCTGGCAGCTCCAGCGTGGCCTCCTTCTACCCAGATCTTCTCCATCCCTTCGTGTCCACAGTGCACAGGTTTGAATGATGTGCACGTGCACGTCCTGAGCCTCCAAAGGCCTTGAAGGTCCTGCTGACGACCACCGGGAGACGTTCAGAGATTACTGTACAAGTCGCTTAACAATTCCAAAAGGAGTTTAATAGTTTAGACAAAAAGAAGAATTGAAATTTGGTTTCCAGTCCCGGCCAGAAGCTGAAGGTCATCCAGTGATGAAGCTAACAGAAAAAAAACATCCTTATTGTCACATTCAGTTCTCCATAAAGCACACAAGCTACATTAAATTAGCCGCTGCATGGAAGCCATCATCCATGAGGCGGCTGAAGGTGCAGCGACTCGTTCAACAACTCTTGGAGAAGCGCTGGACTCCAACCAGCAAAGTTCAGGTCTCTCGTTCCCTGAGCCTCGGAGCTGCAGAGGCTCGGAGGCATCGTGAACATCGACTCCTGCAGGAAAATAAAACGGTCCAGTTTGGACTTATCGATATGTGCATATTTTGTGAAGTTATTTATATGCTTTTATTTCTTTGCAAGACTTCTAAGTTAAAGTCCTGGCTGAGCACAAACCTCCACTGACTCGCCATCTGGAGAATCCATGTTGCACGTCTGCGCTGACGTCATAGCAACAGTCAATAACACACCGGCAGGATTACATTACATGGGTGCATATAATCCCTGTCTTCTCGCACCCTGAAACCATCTTATAGTTTCCACAAGTGCACTTACGATGTGGAAATTACAGTTTGAGACAGATATGACGTCGTATCCTCAAATGCAGGAGCGCTCAGGTGGACGAGTTCCTCTTGTAGGCTCTTGAACACGCATCTTCTACCTATCAGTAGTGCTAACGCTTACATGCTAACAGCTGACAGCGGATCCATGTTGGCGGCCTTCTGCCTCAACCGACATAGGGGTCGTAAAAATTGCGTGCTGGCACCTCCTCACCAATTCTGAATGAAGGTTCCTTCCTGGTTGCGCCTGGCGAGGGACACGGTGATGACGAACGTACCTCCTGCTGGGTCGCTGCGCCGATCACGCTCACATCTGGAACCGCGAACGTCCGGCCTTGTTCAACCTCCAAACAAGGCGGTTTCGGCGAGGATGCTCAGGCTCTGCTCCTCAGGCTTTGCTCCTCAGGCTTTGCTCTTCAGGCTCTGCTCCTCAGCACCACTTACCTGGTTCCTCCTCAACAGGCATGAACAATTACGAAGCGACTGTAACGAACGTGTTGACACGAGACTTTGGGAAATTTGGCCTTCAAAGGTTAAACGGAAGGAAGTTTCCACGAGAGATCCGGAGGACGCCGACACTTCAAACGCACTCGGCCGTCACTCAAACTCCCCTGGAAGTGATGGATGTGGGGGTGGAAACATCTGCCATACATCTCCGATGTAAATGAAGGATAGGCTTCATTCACGTCAAGAATAATTGGGAGTCGCGGAATCCGCGAGTCGCCGCTCGGATGGCGTCCGTGTTAAATGTATTTTTCATGAAGGTGACCTTTGGAGAAGCGGCGGCGCCCGTCTCATCGACCGGCGCCGGCGTGAAGCGTTCCATGATTTGAGCTCTGAAAACATCTCGGCGATGATACAAACAGGCCACGACGTGCTTTGTGCCAAAAAGCGCGCGTGATCTTCGCTTAACAGCCTTCTAATGTGGAACCGAGCGTTTATTTATACGGCTGGCCGTATTAAATGTTTATGAGCGCCTCATTACAGCCCAGAGTTTCTTTTTCTTCCGATATACCATCACGAACACGCTCGTCAGAGTGTGACCCAGAAAAAAAAAAAAAACGATAAGAAAAATACAACAAAATAGATGCGCTAAAGTAAATTTACATGCTTTTCTGCGAAGCAAAAGATGAAAAATAAAGCCGTATCAGAAGAAAACACCTCCATGCAACTTTAATGCGACGCCTCCCTTCCGCGAGCCGACTGGAGGAGCGCCGGCGAAGCGTCGGGCGCGCTGACGGCGAGGAATCCTGACAAATGACACGCACGCCCCTGATTCTGCGGCTGTATTCGGCATCTGCCGTGTTTAAACGCTGCAAGTTTCTATTATTAGGGAGAATAAACGCTGGGAGGAGTGGAGCCGGTGTTTTTACCGGGCTACAAAAGGGAACGTTGAGCCATTCATGAGATTAATTTTAATGTTTACGGGGTTTGTGGTTCTTATCTCGTTCAGACGTCCATGTTCGGAGAGGACGATCCCTTGACGAGGAGTTCATCCATTCACACAGGACTAACTTTACGCGCACAAACTGTCTTTATTTTATGCTAACTAACTACTTCTGTCTCTACCTACCATTCTCATCTGAGCAATAGTTGTACATTCTCCAGGACATCTTTGTTCATGTTTGCTCCTCACATCTCCCACTGTACACCTGATATTTCTACAACCCGTCCCGGCACAAGGCATGCATTTTCTTTCCCCAATTATATATTTGTAGTCCAATAAATGCAGCCTCCGGAGGGCACGGGCCAGTGTCTCCCTGAGCCGGTCCCAAGCCCGGATAAAGGAAGGGCACCCGGCGTAAAACTTTTGCCAAAACCAAACATGCGAATACAACCTAATAACCAGATCATACCGCCAATGGTACCGATGGCCGACGGGGAACCAGTTGAAACTGGGTTACTGTAGGTCAAAGATGGAGAGGAGGGAGGCTTGTTTGGAAGCAGAGGGAGAAGAGGAAAGAAAAGAGTCTGGGACTGAGAGGAGGGACTTTGGATATTGGTGCTATAACAGGAAAAGGTAGAGTTGGTGGACATGATGCAGAGAAGGAAGGTGGATATACTGTGTGTCCAGGAGACCAGGTGGAAAGGTAGTAAGGCTAGAAGCTTAGGAGCAGCTTTAAGTTGTACTATTATGGTACTGACAAGAAGAGAAATGGAGTAGGAGTTATCTTGAAGGAGGAGTTTGTTGGGAACGTTCTGGAGGTGAAAAGAATGTCAGATAGACTTATGAGTCTGAAGCTGGAAACTGAAGGTGTGATGCTCAATGTTGTTAGTCCCCGCAGGTGGGATGTGAATTTGAAGTGAAGAAGTTCTAGAGTGAGTTACATGAAGCGATGCAGAATATTCCCAGAGATGAGAGCGTAGCAACTGGTGCAGACTTCAATGTTGGTGCAGGCAATATTGGTGGGGAAGAAGTGATGGGCAGATTTGGTATCCAGGATAGAGCAGAGGTAGGAGCACGCAGGTAGACTACATCTTGTATGGACGAGGTAACCTGAAAGAGATCAGTGACTGCAAAGTAGTTGTAGGTGGGAGTGTAGCCAGACAGCATAGGATGGTGGTCTGTAGGATGACTCTGGTGACAAGGAAGATGAAGAGGACAAAGGCAGAGCAGAGGACAAAATGGTGGAAGCTGAAAGGGAGGAGTGTTGTATGGTTTTCAGGGAGGAGTTGAGAAAGGCTCTGGGTGGTCAGGGTGAGCTTCCAGATGATTGGACAACAACAGCTAGTGTTATCAGGGAGACAGGTAGAAGAGCACATGGTGTGTCATCTGGAAGGAAAGTAGATTAGGAGACTTGATAGTGGAATGAGGAAGTGCAGGAGTGTATACAGAGAAAGTGGTTAGCGAAAAAGAAGTGGGACACTGAGAGGACTGAAGAGAACAGACAGGAGTAAAGTGAGATACATCGTAAGGCAAAGATAGAGGTAGCAAAGGCAAAACAAAGGGCGTACGATGACTTGTATGCTTGGTTGGACAGTAAGGAGGGAGAGAATGATAAATACAGGTTGGCGAAACAGAGATAAAGTCAGAGAGGTCCAGGTGATTAAGGATAGAGAGCAAACTGTATTGACAGATGCTAGAAGAGTGATGGGAAGATGGAAAGAGTACTTTGAAGAGCCGATGAATGATGAAAATGAAGAGAGCAATAAGCAGAAGAGGTGACTCTTGTAGAACCCAGATTGTAGCTCTATTGTAGCACAGATTAGTAAAAGTGAAGTGACGAAGGCATTGAAGAGGTGTGGAAGTGTCTTGGAGAGGCAGCGGTATTTTCTGACTCGATTATTCAACAGGATCTTAGAGAGTGAGAAGATGCCTGAAGAATGGAAACAAAGTGTGATGGTGCCTATTTTTAAGAATAAAGGGGATGTGCAGAATTGCGTCAACTATAGAGGGATAAAGTTGATTTAGAAATACAATGAAGTTATGGGAAAGAGTAGTGGAAACTAGACTGAGAGCAGAAGTCAGCATTTGTGAACAGCAGTATGGCTTCATGCCTAGAAAGAGTACTACAGAGGCAGTATTTGCTTTGAGAATGCTAATAGAAAAGTTCAGAGAAGGCCGGAGGGAGCTGCATTGCGCTTTTGTAGACCTAAAAAAAGCATATGACAGGGTGCCAAGAGAGGAGCTCTGGTATTGGATGAGAAGTCTGGAGTGGCAGAGAAGTATGTTAGACTGAAGCAGGACATGTATGCTCGCTGTGAGACACTGGTACGGTGTGCTGTAGGGGTAACAGAGAAGTTCAAGGTGGAGGTGGGACTCCATCAGGGATCAGCTCTGAGCCCCTTCTTGTTTACAGTGGTGATGGACAGGCTGACAGATGAAGTTATGGACCATGATGTTTGCAGATGACATTGTGATCTGTAGTGAGAGCAGAGAACAGGTTGAGGAAAATCTAGAGGTGGGGGTATGCTCTGGAAAGGAGAGGAACGAAGGTTAGTCGCAGCAAGACAGAATATATGTGTGTTTGAATGAGAGGAACTCAGGTGGAACGGTGAGGCTACAGGGAGAGGAGATCAAGAAGCTGGAGGATTTAAGGTACTTAGGGTCAACGGTCCAGAGTGTAGGAGAGTGTGGAGAAGAGGTGAAGACACGGGTTCAAGCAGGTTGGAATGGGTGGAGAAAGGTGTTGGGGGTACGAAGATATAGAAGAACATCAGGCAGAATGAGAGGAAAGCTGGAGGAGACACTGGTGAGATGTTCTACAAACACTGACATTGACCAGAAAACAGGAGGCAGAGCTGGAGGTCACACAGATGGAAATGTGAAGGTTCTCTTTGGGAGTGACCAGGATGGAGAGGATCAGGAATGAGTCTATCAGAAGAACAACACTTGTTAAATGTTTTGGAGAGAAGGTCAGAGAAGCCAGACTGAGACAGAGGAGGGAGAGTGAATATATTGGTAGACAGATGCTGGAACTGGAGGTCCAGAGGAAGAACAAAGAGAAGATGGATGGACATCGCGAGAGAGGAGATGAAGGTAGTTGGTGTGAGAGAGGAGGATCCAGAGAAAAGGGTAAGATGGAGAAGGTGGACTCACTGTGGAGACCCTGAAGGGAAAAGACCAAAGCAGAAGAAAAAGATATTTGTAGTCTAATATTTGTATTATGCATAGTCTTTGTTTGTATCCATTATTTGCCAACTCCTTCTGTTGTTACTATTTATACACACTTTTCTAGCCTGCAATGCTTCTGTGAGAATTGAATTCCCCCATTGTGTCAGTAAAGTCTATCTTATCTTATAGATCAGGATTACTACAAACACCCATCCCGTCTCCTGGCGGATCTGAAAGGGGTTAGTACCAGTATCTTCACACCATACCTTCAAAGAAGGCTGGAGATGGAGGTCCGGGCAGGAGGCGGGTCTTCAGTGTGCAGGTGTGACTGACGCCTGTCAATCAAAGGCAGGCCGGGAGTCACTCCTTCATTAAGGTGTCACTTCCTGACATGACGGGCAAAGACACCTTCACATTTAGGAGGAAACCCTGGGGAGGTCCTCCAGCTTCACCCAAAATACACCCGTGTTCTTTTGGACGTAAATACAATGTATGATATTTATATTTCTAGGATATAAAAACCGTCAACAGAACAGTGAGGCGGTGAAGTTTGACCTTATAAATGTCCTTTGAGGGGCGACAGAAGGACAAGCAGGAGATGATTGATACTCTGAAACTAAACATTTAACGGCAAGGACATTCACACCATATGTACGGTAGCCCCAGAAATATTTGGACATTGACACAAGTTTTGTTGTTTTAGTTGTTTACGAAAACATACAATTATATAATCACCATGGGCTTGAAGTGCTCAGTCTCAGTTGTAATTTGAGAGGATTCACGTCCATATTAGAGCGAGGGTTTAGGAATGACAGCGATTTAATACGTAGCCGCCTCTTTTTCAAGGGACCGAAAGCAATTGGACAATTGACTCTGGGAAAAGAAAAAGTCTGCATGGGCTCTTCCCTCGGTAACCTGTCATCGATTAAGCAGTTAAAAAGATTTGGATTTGGAAGCTGTTGCTGTGAACACACAACATGCGGTCGAAGGAAACCTCAAGCGAGGTGAAACAGACCATCCTGAGGCTGGAAAAAGAAGAAATCCATCAGAAATGTTGGGAGCGGCCAAATGAACAGTTTGGTACCAAAAAAGAAAAGGGCAGGAATGAGCTCGGGAACTCAAAAAGGCTGGACGTCCACGGAAGACGACAGCGGCGGATGATCGCAGAATCCTTTCCGCGGTGAAGGAAAACACCTTCACAACATCTTCTCAAGTGAAGAACACTCTCCAGGAAGAAGGTGTGTCAGTATGTTAGTCTACCTTCAAGACTCCATGAGAGGAAATCCAAAGTTTCACCACAAGGTGCAAACTATTCATCAACCTCAAAAATAGAAAGGCCAGAATGGACTTTGCTAAAAAAAACACCCGAAGAAGCCGTCCCGGTTCTGGAGCTGCATTCTTTGGACAGATGAGACGAGGATCGAGCTGGACCAGAACGATGGGAAGAAGAAAGTCTGGAGAAGAAGTGGAACGGCTCATGATCCAAAGCTCAGCACATCTTCTGTAAAACACGGTGGAGGCGGTGTGACGGCACGGGCGTGCACGGCTTCCACTTGTGTCTATTGATGATGTGCGAAAGCCAGAAGTAGCCAGATGCGTTCTGAAGTGTACAGGGATCCACTTCCTGCTCGGATTCAGCCAGATGCAGCAAAGCTGATTGGACGGAGCTTCACGCTACAGATGGACGACGATCCCAAACAGACCGCGAGAGCAACCCGGGAGTTTTTTTAAAGCAAAGAAGTGGAATATTCTGATCTCAACCCGATGGCATGCAGTTCACTCGCTCAAGACTCAAAACGAAACAAGGCAGAAAGATCGACTAACAAGCGATACCTGAAGATCGCTGCGGTGAAGGCCTGCAGGAAGGCCGGCGTTTGGTGATGTCGGTGGGTTCAAGACTTCAGGCACTCATTGCCTGCAAAGGATTCTCACCGACATACTGAAAAGTAACATTGTACTCAGGCTTATGCTAACTTGTCAAATTAATTTTGAACCCCTGAAATTCCTACACGTTTAATCACATGGTTTCCTTCAACCTTAAAGTCTGAACTTCAGTTCCGTTGTAATGGTTTTATTTCAAATCCAGTGCGATGGCACGCACAGCCAATCGTGAAGATTGTGTCGCTGTCCAAATGCTTTCGGGCTTGGCTGTACAAACAGGTCCGGACAATACGGGGTCTCCAAAGAACCTCCTGCTTGAGAACCCTGAGGAACTCCACGCAGACACGGGGAGAACATGGAGAGTCCACAAGGAAAGACCCCTGGTGGGAACCTGCCCAGGAGGAGGTGCTCACCACCGCTCCGCCATTTCCAGTCCGCAAACCTCTTGAAGTGAAATCACCCGTTACGAAGTCCGACAGGTGTGGAGATGAGATGTTCTTCAAAGGTGACAATCGAAGCGGCTCGGAATTAAAATAACATGTAAAAACCCCGGTCTTTGCTGACTCGACTTCTGCGGAGGCGTCACATTACAAATAAACATCTGGAATTAAAATGTGAGTCGGTTTGTCGCCCGGAGGCCGACGGGAAGGAGGACGATGAGACGCTCTTTTTTAGTTTGCTTATTTTTATTCAGGAGGTTTTTAATAGAATGCAAAGGTCCGTTTATAAGGGAGACAAATTTTTCCGCGATGGCGTACAGAGACAGAAGAGCCCGTCGGCGACGGGGACGCAACCATCAGAATGTAAACTTTACAGAGGAAGAGAGAGGAGATGATAGAACACCACGTCATGGCTTCCATTAGGTACTGGTCATAAAAGTGTGACAGTGAATAAACGACAGAACACTGCCCACGAATACGTCTGCAAATGTCATTATCACACAGATATACATCCAAGACAAAAATAAACTCATCCTTTTTTTTTTTTTCTGGTCTGTGTGTCTCCACCTACAGTATTTCTCAAGATATAAATTTTCCCATTTTTTTTTATTTTTTTATTTTATTTTTTTTTACACTTTTCAACATATCCTCACATTTACATTTAAGTCGTCCGGGAAGCGTTTCTTAAAGATGCCCGAAGAAGCTGTGGGGTGGTGGGGGGGGGGGGGGGGGGGGGGGGGGGGGGGGGAAGGCGATGGGCTGGAACGGGCGATGGCGAAGAACACAGATTGGCAATAACGTCGGCCTGGACACGCCGGCGAGGGAGAAAGAAAGAGTCGACGGGATTTCTTTCGTGTCGGAGGCGCTAGCGTGCTGCCGCTAGCCGCTAGCCGCGGAAGGAAAAAGATAGAGCGCAAGGAACGAATCAGGGATATGAGAGATCGATTGGATGGCGGAGTGAGTCAATGCTTGTCGTTTATTTATCTTCATGTACTTCATCTCCTGTCCGGCGAGTCACTCGCCGTCCACGTCGGGTCTTTGGAATGATGTTGATTGGATGGTCGTTTGTTTTGTTTTCCTTTCTTTTCTCCTTTACTTTTCACCCCCTCCCTCTGTTTAGCGCCGGTAGCCAAACTCGTCGGCGTCGTCGGCGCGGAAGTCCCCGTAGCGCCAAATGTTGAGCTGGTGGGAGGACAAAGGCAGGGCTTTATTGGCCGCCGTGAAACAAACAACCGTAAAAACGCGAACCGCTACTTAAATACCCTCGACGGCACATTAGATGTTCAATGGTCAAGAGAGAAGCGGGAGTGGGGAAGGCGGGAGGAAGCGCCGCTTCCATCGCCAAGGTGCCTGTTTCATCATCGTCGTCGTCCTCGCCATGTGCTCGGCCACCCGACAAGTAAAGTCGCAAAGGACGCCTGTGATTGGTCCGGACTCGGACCAATGAGAAGCCGGGTTACTTCGGCGTGAGCGGGATCGTAAAGCGATCATTAATGCCGCGATTCCTTGCTCATTAGCAACTGCTGCTACGAGGATGAGTGAACGAACGACCGTTTTTGTCTGCTTTTTCTTAATGAATCTGCCTTTTGTCATCGGCTGAAGTGAGCGGCGACGCTCGCTCGCTCGCTTCCGACTGTGCCTGACCGGTTGTCAGGGTAACAAGGAGCGAGCGCCGGGAAGAGACGGCGTCTGACGGGTCAGCGCTAGGACTTGGGAGATGCCGTTACCTGACATTTACATGAGTAAACAAAATGGAAGCGGGCGTCTTCTCGCCCCCCCGGGACGTCTCCGGCGGGTTCGAAGACGGGAACGAACAAAAAAGCGATCTGATCTTTTGAATCTAGATGATCCACCTGCTCAGTGGGATCTACCAAGGCGGGTCCAGAGGGCCGGGAGGCGTCGGCCCCGAGTTTAACGCCAAATTTATAGAATAAATCTGGAACTCAAGTAACGTTTTAGTTTCACAAAGCGGCAGCTGACATTCTTGGATCCAAACATACTGGTCAAGATGCTGGGATGCCCAGAATGGGTCCACACCCGACGGCTACAGCCGGATCTTTGGACGCCGTTCTCCGGTCTCCGTGAGGGGAATCACCACGCTTGCACGTTCTTGCATTCTCCGCCAAGAAAGGCCGCCAACGTGACCCTTCTTTGTTTGAGCTACGACGGCTCACCACTTTATTATAATTATAAATATGTATATATATCCATACATTTGGCCTTCTTTTGCGGGGGTTCTACGGTTTTGTGCTGCTGTTGTAACATCAGCAGTTTGAGAGGACGATTGAAGAACCCCGTTCCTTTGTGAAAACCTCTTCAGAGGGTTCACGCCGGGGCGTCGGTGGCAAACGGCTCGACCGGCCCGCGTTTCTATAGAAACGGTGACGTCGGCGCGCAGAATGCCGACTGCGGGAGCCGAGACCCGATAATTCCACGGGAGGACAGCGTGACGGGTGCTCGGCGCAGGAACTCATCGCAACCATCGGAATTCTGGAGTGTGGAAGAAGCATTTCTGCACCTTCGGCGGAGCCCCGATGCAGAAAAGGGAAGGGAGTAAATAAATAATGCCGATGTGGTGATGCGTGGGATGCGGTCGTCTTCCAGGACGCGCTCAGCTGAGATGATCGGACACGGGGGTGGCCGCGATTCTCACTGCGGGAACTTTTTGTAGTTCCTCCAACCTTTTCAGGAGAATTGACGTTTCCTGGTGCGTTCAGACAGCAGAGGAACCAGGGACCGTGGAGCTCGCCTCCTAGAACCATCTCAGCTCCTTCTCCGAGGCAGGGTCTTTCTACGCTTCCGCAGGAACTCATAGCCGCTTGGTGGAACTCATAAGCCGCACCCATGACCAGATACTTCTTCTGGAGCACCAATTTTGAGAACTTTCCTGGTTACAAGTCAGACGTTTTCAAAATGCAGTGAGAAATGGAGTGACAAAGAGGTCTAAGCTCTTCTGGCCTGCTACGCCTGAGAAGAACATCAACATTTGGGCCAGAATAAGTGCAGAGATAGCTAACGGCTAAGAGCTAACAGGGCTCTGCACACGGATAAAAACAGTCCAACCATCTGAGATGGTCCGTGGTTATTATTCCATGAACGCTGAGGCAGCTTCCGCCTCCATGATGTCATTTCCCCCTCTTCTTCTTCTTCTTTGGTGGTTTGTTTGTTTGGAGCTGAAGCTGCACGTTGCAGATGCCGGGATCACACTGGTCCCTCCTGTGGTCCTTCATGGACAGGGGGAATGGAAAACCAGAAGGAGTAGCGTTCCCATCCTGGAGGAGGCTACTTCCTGGCACCAAAACGAGCTCCACTCTTCTTAGACCTCCTCAGATCCATACGAGTGCTGTGCGACCTTTCACATCACCCATTAAGGCCTTTTATATTCACATTGTTCGCGTAAATACAAAGGGGCTTCGATGAAAAGGGCAAATCCAACAGGAGTCCGTCTCCTGCAGACCCCCTCCGCCCACTGAAGGCCATCGAGGACAGAAAAGGTCGGAGCTTTACGGTCCTTTTAGGAAAGGTGGGTTTATAATCTCAAGCCTCATCACTCACGGCCAGCCGGTCTCCGGGATCTACTTTTCAGTACGATTAGTTTTGTCTTTTGTTTCCTGACAAGTATACGAAGCTATTCCTCACATATTGAGATAAACTACGTAATGACGAGTCGATGCTCCGCGCCTCTCGTTTGAAGTCCTTCCATGTATTTAGCTTTCATTCGTCTTTGGCCGCCGGTCCCGGCTCGCCGTGCCAGACGGGCCAAACGGGCTCCGATATAGTCGTTTCCACTGGACGGCGTTGCTTCTAAGCTCCGAGACGCTTCTGGTCCGAGCGTTTGTGTGTGCGATGTCCTTCCTTTTCTTCACCCTCCCCGTTTTCCCCTCCTCTTTTTCGATCCCGGCGGCGCGCATTTGCACGCTTCCCCACCCCCTTATTCACACTGTGGACCTGCACAGACTGTGGGCAGCAATCCATATGGGGCAATGCGACTGCCAATGCGATATGTTGCGCGGATTCTGTGTCTCTGCTAGTTGGTGTAGAAAAGTAATTAGCATTCTTGTTTTGCCAACACGAATCGCGATTATTAGGCGGAGGAGGCGAAAACAGAAGCCAACGAAAGGACAAAGACAACAGGACGGGTGGCTTACCCTGGCGCTCTTGGCAGATTCTTGACTGTTCAGGTACTCCGTCACCTTGGGCAGAAAGAGCGAGTCATTAGCATATCACGTCACGGCGTTCCACATTTTCCGAAAGGAAGGAGTCGCTTCTGTCCGCCGGGACGTTCCTTTCGCCCGCTCGCATTGAAATTCACAACTATTCCCGACCGATCCACGCTTGAGGTCAAGCTATAGATGTCGCCGCATGAGCCGCGAGCGTGCCGAGCCAGGAACGGCAACAATACGTCTCGCGGCCCGAGGTCAGCGCTTTGTCCATCTCGCTCTTCCTGCTCCGACTCCCACTTGCAAACTCACTTGAGATTAGAAGCTCTCAAGCCAACACCCGCTGGTTTGTAGTGTAATATACAATAAAGTGCTTTCACAGGATGCCTTAAGGGAGCAGTGAGCCGAGAATGGGGGTGAACTCCAATTTCTACCTGTGGTTTAGGGAAGAAAAAAGAAAAAAGGGAAGAAAAAAAAAAAAAAATCACAGCTCTGCTGTACGCCGAGACGAGGGCAATTGAAAGAGAGCGGGTTGGAGGGTTTAACACCGAAAGGTGAGGCTGCTAGTTTTGTGTTTCCTACTATCGGAGGCACGCGGGACATCTGGGGAAATAGAGTCTGGGAAGATGTTAATCTAAATAGCAAACGCCTGTGAAATTGATGTTATATTGGAGTGTTAATCTTATTTCATAAAACCATCCGGGTTGGACAGAAGCTCTCGAGTCCTGGGATTTTCTTTTTCCTTAAATTGCGCAAACAAAACGGATTCATTTTAGCGTATTCGCAGCAACGGCGCAAGTCGAGTGACGCTTTGTTGATATTTGTGTAATACCAAGCTAATTGTCAGGCTCCCTCTGACTAAACCAAAAAAAACAAAAAAATCCATTCGATGTGGAGATACCGGGTGAACGGAGAGGAAATAAAAGAGCTGGAACAAGAGGGAGGCAGAGTGCGGCGCTGAACATATTGACTGCTTCTGCTAGAGCAGTCATTTAGCCTCATTGAATGAACCAGTGATGAGTAATAGAGAAAGAGGCGGGGGGTTCGGGGGTGCAGGAGAGAGGCGGCGTTTGGCGAGATGGATCCGGCACGAGCGGACGGACGGACCTGTGAAAGCCTCTGCGGCAGACCTTCTGAGAGGAGCTGACCTTCAGAGGTACAATGTGACCACTCCGGGTTTAGCTTCACCGCCACCGCGCCGGTAACGCTCGCCCGTAAGACTTGAACACTAAACCGATCGGCGTGTTGACGATTTGTAGGCCGAACCCGTGGAAACGACGGAGTGGGTGAAGATGGGGGACGGAGGCTCCGTGAAAGGAGGCCGTGAAGGAGCGTCCGTCTTCCCGCATCGGATCTTGGTTTGCATGACAGTTGAAGACGAGCCGGCCGTCGCAGTCGGACCAGCGCTCGTACGGGAACAAGACGTTGGATTCTGGAGCGCCGAACATGCTAACGCTAACAATGCCAGACGGGTATTTTGCCATCAGATGTTTCCCTTCTGGGTCACATCCGACGGCCCCCAGATGACCAAAGTAACAATATCACAACACTAGAACTTTCAACCTGCAAAATACATATTTTATTGCCTGTTTATGTTTTGTATAGTTATTTTATTGCCGATCTGTGTATTTTATATATCGTCTATTTTATACAGTTTTATACTTGTATTGTCCAGGACTACAGATGGAAATGAGCTATGAGCTATAATCTGGTACAAACATCCCCGCCTCTGTGCTTCATGTATTTGTACACTGTCCTAATAAACTTCTAAACAAACAAACAAACAAACAAGAATGCCAGATGACGGCCGTTTTAACCGCGCAGCCCAACAAAGCACAGATTCTATTTTCCTGGACGCCGTTGGAAAGCTGCGTCTCAGTCCCGTCGGGCAGATGTCGCCGTACGGAGGGCCGGAGATGTCGTTTGAACTTTCCAGCGAGTCTCACAATAGTTCGGGCCTCTCAGCCGACGGCGTTGTCTCGCGACGACGGCGAGCTGCAAAACAAACTTCCACGCAGTTTTACAAAAGTGCCGACTTCCACACAGCTGGAGCCGGGAGTGTCTTCTCAGGGGCGACGCAGCACAATAGCGACAACACGGGGACCCAAGCGGCGAGCCTCTTTTCCTATTCTGATCGGGAAGGCGTCTTTCTTTTCTCCTCTCTGGCTCGCCGTCAACATTTACTTCAACCCGGCGCAACACAACAGTCAATCAGCGCGCAGCTGAGCCGCCGTGATGACTGCCTTCAGACTCTCAGCTGCTCCACGGATCCCGTCCCGGATCCGGCTTTCACGGCTTTTCTATCGGCTCCGGCGGGGAAGGGCATAATGGCTCATTTACAGCACAAACAGAAGCAAAAGTCATCTGGAGACGACCGGGCGGCGGCGGCGGCGGGGGAGGAGGAGGAGGAGGAGGAGGAGGAACGCTTCTTGCTGTGGCGAGAATCAGATATACTTTCCAGATTGCAACACACCAACAGACCGGATCTCCGAATTAATATCGAGAATAATTAACATTATCCGAGGCCCCGCCGTTCCCCGAGGCTTCGACGCCGGCCGAAGTGTCCGCCGAGGGATCCCTGAGTAATGTTTGCTCCGCACTGACGTGGTACTTCAAGCAGGAAATCCTTGAACTCATTCCCGCGGCGTGTGATGACAACTTCCTGTCGCTCCGACGTCCCATCTTTGGTTGGTTTTGGACTCGAGCTTTACAGCCAGAAGCTGATGTGTTCTTGTCGAAATCTTCTTGTCTTGGCGACCGGAAGAAATTCTTCTTCAGGTGAAGAATTTCAAGTGCGGTTGATTTCGACAAGAATTCATCCGGAAGACTGAGAACCTCCACAGATTTGAAGAGTCTCGGTGGAAGTGGATCTGCTATCAGAAAGCATTGGAGTGCCAATCACAGCGGCTGCGTGCCTTTCTATTTGTATTCAAATCAATACCATAAATTATATGATCCGGATTAAATTTGGGCAGAAAGTCTTGTACTATCATTCCGTATAAGCAAATTTTGTGCGGGAGCTCGTTGTTAGGCGGAGCGAGCGAATACGTGGTCACACGGCCCAATGTGAGTCTCGGCCGGTTGCACGCCATATTGGATTGTGCGACATTCGCTCTTTTGTTTGTTATGTTTTAGTGGAAACTTTTTAGCCGTGCGTAACTTTGCGTTGCACTGCAACAGGACAGGATTCGAGCGGTCGAGGACCTCCTGTATATATAATTCAAACAGCTATAATGGGGGTTGTACCTATTTAAATATGTACCTTCCACATCTCTTATAAAAAGGTGCCACGGCGTCTGAGGGCAGAGCTGCTGCTCCGAGCCGGGATGCAAATGCAAATGGGAATGCGGCATTTTCTGCTTTCTCTTTTTGCGAGACCTAAAGGCCTCGTGTGTGTGTTTGGTTATCAGGGGTGTTTTCCCGCCTCGTCCTGAGAGCATGCAGGACTGCATGCGCTGTTTACTCCGAGCGCAGGTTCCTTTTTTGGACCATTTATCTTTATCGTGACTTCTTTGCTTGTGAGCTGAGTGACAGCTGGTGCGTCTCTGGTGTTTTGGCGCCCGTTTGTGAATCTGTCCCCGTGAGGGAGCGCAGCCCCCCCCCCCCTCCTCGCCGCCGCCGCCGGCCGGTTCACCATGCCCAGGTGGCGTTTCTGGTGAGCGCGGTGTGAAATTGACAGATCCGAGCGAGAGCTAGCGCGGCGGCGCTCTGACAGGCTGTGTGCGATCTGGTGCGTAGGTGACCCCCACACTTTTTGGTTTCGCGGCGAGGGAAAACGCTCAGCGAAAAACCAGATTTTTCTGAGATCCGCGTGCGAAAAGCCAGTTCGGGCGCCGGCCAAGCGCTCGGCGGCGGACAAAGCGAGGAGCACTCGGGTGGAAAGAGAACAATGAGGCTCGTCTCCCATGCGTGTAAAGGCTCTGTCATTAACGCCGATGACGATCAGACACACACCGCCTCCCAGACGGCGGCGGCGGCGGTGGTCAATCTCCAATCCACAAAACGTCCGCTTTTCCTCTTCGCTGCCACAACGCTCACGTTTTGGCGTCCCTTGTCCGATATTTCAAAGCTGCCCGACGGCTGAGCGGCTTCAGGAACCGGTTAGCAAACCGGGGCTCGGAAAAAAACGACGACTTTTTAGGGAAGCTACCTCGGAGCAAAGCTGCTCGGGGAGATTGAGGTCTCAACAACGTGTGACGTGTGACGCACCTCTGCAACCTTGGAAGATCACGCACCTATCGAAGGAATGTGGAATGCATGGTGTGTATACATGTGCACCGACGGAACACACACACACACACACACACACGTATAACAAATATAAGGAGCCACAGCAAAAAACAGAACATTCTCTTCTGCTTTCCAAGGACAATGTGAAAAGAAAAAAGGTCTTATGTGAACACTAATAACACACACACACACACACACACACACACACACACAAAGACACACGCGGTCTTCTGATAGCAGCTGCATTAAAAAGTTTTCTGCTTCTCTTCTACAATATCTATTTTCTCTTTTTTCCACCAAGGTCACATAACTCAAAATAATAATATAAGTTTGAACAGTCTGCTGCATCCACTCCCCTCGCAGGCGAGCTTCCACTCAGCCCCGGGGTGTGTGGGAGGGAGGATAAAGTGTGTATCTGTGCATCAAATGTGTGTGTCTGTGTGTGTGTGTGTGTGTACATCTGCAGAAGATGGAATAGCGTTTGGGAAGTGGCGCGTGTCAGCTAGGACATGTCAAAGGGGGCCCTCAGAGCGATGGCGGCGGCGAGGGAGACAGTCATGCCTGTTTGAGTGTATGTGTGTGTGTGTGTGTGTGTGTGTGTGTGTGTGTGCGCAGTCAATAACAGGGAAGCAGAAAATGTCCATTAAAAGGCCATCTCTAACTCTACTTGTAAATTAGGTATTGAGCCATTGGTACTGAGCAGCCATGCTGTCACACACCTCTGATGCTCAGTGTGTGTGTGTGTGTGTGTGTGTGTGTGTGTGTGTGTGTGCGCGCCCTGTGGTGGTTTTTCGGGGGGCTCTTGATGGGCCGTGACAGTCACTGGGGTCGAACAGGGAGGGCAGCGACCTGAAAGCCATTCAATGAGTGTTACAGATGCAGCTAAAAGCCATTTCTAGCAGGCATGGCGGAGACGTGTCGGCTCGCCGTCGGAGGCGGCGGATCATCGTCCGCCGCCTTCACTCGGACACACCGACCCGACCAAGATGATCGGTAACGCCGTTTTCCGAGACGTGTTTTTTCGCTTTGCGATCTGAGCCCGGATCGGAGTTAGCGGTGAGCGCGACGAGCCGTCGACACCCACGTGGACGCCGCTGTCGGTGAAGCGGCGTTTATAGACAGTGAGACGCGGCGACCTCCGCGAGATCGCCAGGAGAGAATCACTGGAAACCACGAGCGAGGCGTGAGATGGAGAAGTTGTGGCTGAGATACGGTGACGGAGAGCATCGTCGGGGATTCGGTGCGGCGGACGGCGGGACCGCGGACGGACGAGGCGACGGAGGAGTCGTTCAAAGTTGGTCGGTGACGGTTTGATGATTTTAGAAAGATGAGCGGCTTCATGACGTCCATTAAAGGAGTTTAAACAAAGTACATCACATTTAGCAACACGTTGTAGCATTAAAGGTGGAGCCAGTGAGTTAAAGACGGAGCGGCAAATGAAAAACACCGATCTCCTTCTCTGCCGGCCATTTTCATTTTCATACACTTATTATTTTGATACACTATTTGTTATTTAGAAAGAATATTTTCCTATTTAAAGCATGTAACAAATCTGGGGTTGTGGAACAGATTCATAGTGTTTCAATTCATTTTTAACGGGGAAATTTGATTTGATTGGATTCGGATTGAGCGTCAATTGCTCTCCGCACTACGTCAAAGTGTTTCTGTACGCTCTTCTAGTTCATCCGCGCAGTCCAGAAATCCTTGACTGACTTTAAATTAAAGATCAATTAAAGAGAACTCCCCTTCACGGTTGGCGTCCGATCCCTGCGCGCCTGTTGTTCCCGTTAACTGGAGATTGCCAGTTCAAGCGGCACATCAAAAACACCAGTTCCACCAAAAGCCTCCAAAGCTTTGAAGCGCTCACGCCGCTTATTTTTGCTCAGCGTTTTCCAATTAATCTGAAATATTTTGTTTTTAATGTTCACGTCTGGAATCGGCCCGACCTCTGACGAAAAATAAACCCGGAGCCGGAGAAAAACGAGTTGGATCTGGCCGTTCCGTGCTCGCTGGTGTTGTGCGTCGTTGCAAATAAGAGTGTGTTCGACAAACGCACGATGTAGCGTGGATTGTGCGTCGGCGAGGCGCGGCGCTGGCGTCGCAGCTAAACGCCGCAATTGCCGTCTGATAAATGGAACGACCCGAACCCTCCAGACTCCCGCCGCTACATCCGGCCCTCCTCCGTCCCTCCCTGCACGGATTCCACAAATTCGACCGTTGCCGCGGACGGCGGAGGGGGGACGGCGCCGGGGGAAACCCGGAGGCTGATCCTGCAAGCCACTAACATCTTCATGAAAAATTAGCGCCTGTGTGAGCCTGCAGCAACACACAGGGGAGGAAGATGGGGAGGGGGGGCAGCTTGTGATTTGTAATTAAAGGTAACCGCACTTCGGGCTGCAGCTTTTTCTTTTTTTTCTCCCCGTGGGGCCGAGCGACCCATAGCTGCCCCTCCAACCCCCCCCGAGGTTCAGTTCTGCTGACAGACGCGGGAAAAAAAAAAGCCAAGATAACGTTTAAACAAAGGAGCATAAGTATTTGTTCACACGTCGGATTAAAGCGTGAAGGTTTTTGTCTCTTTGCACCATCTGCGGGAGCTGCTCGGCAGGGCGGGCGTCATGCTAGCTCCTCGTGGCAGATACTTCCGCAACGGCAGATGCTAAGAAACTTGAGATAAGCACGATGACAACTAGCTTGAAACGCGAATGCGCTTCCAGGAAAACCAAGGCCCGGTTCGCGGAGCGCTAGCTTAGCGACGCAACCTGCACGCATGCTCCCATCTGCCCGCCGTGCACGTGCTGCGGTCATCCACGCAAGACGCCGGGAGAACGTTTGGTCCCTGCAGGCGGCCGGGAGGACGTGACTCGCTAACCTGGTTAAGCTAGTTTAGTCTGTTAAAAAGAAAAAGGTGTGAAAAGATGTGTGAATACACATCACGTTATGGGATGTGGGCAAAACCACAAGGACGGGAAAAAAATGCACCTCATCTATATTAATATATTTATATGATTACCTTAATTATGCAAAAGTAGTTATTACTATTGACTCTTAAAAATTGATTCAAGAAATGAACAATGATAGCTCCAAATAAGCCCCGCCTCCTTCTCCAGCTGATTGGTGTCTTCTGGCTCTCAGCCGGGAGGGGGTGGGGCAATCTATTGATGTCTATTATTAACTATTGTTAATTTGTTCATTTACAGAATGATTTTGTGGGATTTTATTTCAGATTTCAGTGTTTATTTGTCATTTATTAAGCATGTAGATCGGGTGACAGGTTATCTTACAAATTAAGGACAACCGTAGCCGTCTTTAAGTTGCCTTTTTCAGATATTCTTGCCGGTCGGATCCCCACGCCGGGTTCAAAGGGGCAAAATCAGCTGACAATTTCGGATAACGGCGTGTAAAATGGCGTCTGTTGACGCTGAGGCAGAATGCACGTCTGACCGGAGCACCTCTGCACCTCCACTCTGTAATCACTTTTCAGCATGACAAGGCACCCAAAGACAAAAATGCTAATCGGCCGCAACCGCCGTCGTCGAAGCGGTACCGCACGGTAGTGGACGCCGAAAACTAAACAAGAGGACGGACACGGCGGTGTAGGTCCAAATTAAAAAAAAAAAAGGCCCGAGCGAAATGAAGTGACAGGCGAAAAGGTGTCATTGAGCGTCTGAGTCAGTCTGGCGACCCGCCATCCCGGCGGCGTCGAGTCGAGGCTGCCGGGACAATTTAAGGATCGCTTAGTATATTCAATCTGCCAGAGGTGTAACTTTTAGGCTGCGGGCTTGGCCCCGCTCCACCCCGCCGCCGCCAGCGCTTACTGCACATATTTTAGCACTTTATGGTTGCACTTCAACTTTCTGATGGAGTTTTCGCTGAGCAGTTTAGGTTGATACGGGTACTTTCAAAAACCGACGCTCTATCGATCTGATGTCTTTATTGTCTCTTCCCCGTCTCCTTCTCCGGGCTGTTTTTATGAGGGGGTGGGGGGCCGAAAAAAATCGATGCGCAATTATTTACACGATCGTGAGGATTTGACAGCAGGAAAATCCGGAATAGAAGTTTCAACAGGAGCAATCAGAGCTAATGACACGCTCCACGCCGATCCTCCCGTCTCATCAGATCCTTTCTCACAGCGGGAACCTTCGCGGTGGCCAGAACGTTTCAGGAACCGTTTCTTGATGCATTCAGACAGCAGAAGAACCAGGACCCCCGCTGTCCATGACCATCTCGATGCTTGGAGATCGGTGGATCTCGTAAGCCGATCCCAAAGACAGGCACTTCCTGTGGACTGCCGAGCGCCAATTTTAAAGAAAGCGACGAGGAGGTCCGAGCTCCTCTGTCCTGCGACACCTCTGAGGGCTTTCCAGAGGAACATCTACATTTTGGCCAGAATAAGTGTTAAGAGTTAGCGAACGGCTAAAGGGGTTCCTCGAGAAGATAAAAACATCTCAACCATCTGATCGTCCTCGGTTGTCATCCCATGAGCGCCGTGGGAGCTTCCACCTTCTTCTCCGTGCACGATGGGGACTTCTCATGGTGGCTCAAGTATGTTCTGGAAGAGCACAACCAGATCCCGAGTCCTCCTGATCCGCCGTGCCGTGAGTTGGATCCACCAATCACGTGTCGAGTGTTTGTTGATGCCGGTTTCTTCTGCTTTGCTTTCCTGAGATCCTTCCAGGCAACCGTTCCCTGACCTCTGGATTCGGGCCCCATTCTTCGGGCCGCTTACAGAAGGTTCCCCCTCCAGCCTCGGCTCCATCCAAAGCTCCTTCTCTTCTCACTCATCCAGGCTTCCTTGAAAAGTGACTTTTGTCCCTTTCTATCTTTCCCTCGTCCCCTCCATCCTCCATTCATTATCCCTTCGCAGGGATTGGAACGCCGTCATTGTAATCCGGGCTCTCGTGCTAAACATTGCATAACAGATGGGCTGTAATTTCCAGCGGCCCTTCAGTGACTATCAATAGGCAGTCACAAGAGCACTGAAGGTTAACTCCCGTCTTTGAGGACGGCATTGTCCCGCAGGAGGGATATTTATCCCTCCAAGGTTCCCTTTCACTTGTGTTTTTCTGCCTTAAGCCGTATATTTGTGGAGGCCGAATGCGCGCCATATGCACAGCCATTGTGGAGCCTATACAATTCTACCACAGATATATTTTTAAATGTATATGCGGGGAAAATATGCTCGCCAGCTGGCGGAATCGGGGTGAAAAAAACGCATGATTGTATTACATTTGTTTGCACTTAGCGGGGGAGAAACGGTGTGTGGCGCTGACCTGAGGTGTGTATGGATGATAAACCGTGGGATTAAAGTGTAAGGTACATTACGTGCCGCAGATGGAACGACCCAGAAACGCCACCGGGACGACCTCTTGAACCGCAGTCCACTAATATCTGTTACACGTGCCTAATGCACGGCCACATTATAGCGGATTTAACATCATATTGCCGAGTGTAATCTGTCATACATCTGGCATATCATCTGTAGGCCGTCGTTTTGTGCACGTGGCAATCACGGTAAGTGCAGCGGTGTTTACATTGCTTTTGTTTATTTTATTGTTTCCTCTCCAGACGTGTCAGATTTACACCGAGCCGGAGGACCTCTTTCTCGCCGTAAATTCCATTCTCATCTCTCGCGTTATCTTGCGAAATGGTTTGCGCTCTGAGGCTGAATATGCGAAGGTCTTGAGACGGGCCGTCGCTTCTTAATGCCGCCGGAGAAAACAGGTGCGTGACTTTGGCCGCTTTGTTTTCTTCCCAACGTTAGCCGGGATATCGGCTTTCACTGCAGCCGCAATAGAAAAAGTCGCTTTCCGGCGCTAGCCGCTTTCAGAAGTGTCCAGCTCCAGTTTGGTTCCAGGAAGTTGCTTCCTCCAGAGCCACCGAAGAGGAAGAGGAAGAAGAAGAGGGAGCAACATGGACACCATGGAGATGGAAGCTGCCGCAGCGTTCGTGGAATGATAACCATGAAATCAGACGTCCGGAAGTGTTTTCTCTTCGCTGTATAAGGAACCCTGCTAACCGTTAGCTAACTGTGCACGACTTGTTCTGTAGATGTTCCCCTACGAGCCTGGAAACCCCTCCGAGGTGATCCCGTGTCTCAAAACCTCATCTGACCAAGGTAGGTTTGAAAAATGGCGCTCTGCAGTCCACAAGAAGAATCTGGTGGAGGCCATGAGTTCCACCAATGACCTGTGAGGTCCTGTGGAAGCGTTAGAAGACCTCGAGTCGGAGCGAAGAAGGTTCGAGGATGTGACGTCCCCGGTTGGTTCCTCCGCCGTGTGAATGGATCTCGGAAATCTGCAGAAAGTTCCTGCATCGAGAAAGTGACTCGCCAAAGAAAGAGGAAAGGTCTCGCTGGTGTGAAGGAGCCAAAAAAAAAAAAAAAAAACAAGTCCAAGAGATGGAAAAACATAGGTTTTTTCCCTTGACTGCTTATGAATTCCTGTTCTTTAATTACCCCCAGAGGCTGGAAAAGTGTCCTGATTACAAAACTATAATTACATATTTATTTGAGACAGGAGTGGAATTAGCAGCGAGGGGTTCTTCCTTTCCCTTCCCTTCTCTTGCTTACTGCAACCGGCTTCTTGTTCAGCTCTCTGCGGACCGACGCGCCGCTGCCGGCAGGTCGGAGGGAAACGCCGGCGACGTCCAACGCTAAATAAAATCCATTTGCCGGAGTGTTTTCATCACGGTCTCGTCTGGAGGGTCCATTACCTCAGGAAGGCATTACGCTCCTCTGGCTGGTCTCCGCGGGTCAAAGGCCAGATTGCTTCCACGTCGATGAGGTTCATCGAGTCCCGGAGAGGCGGCGAACGCTCTCCAGTGAATGGTATGTTGCGTACAAAATGTAAATATTAACGACGTCTGCGTGAGTGCTTTTAGGTGGATCTCTGTAGAGGAGTTTCCGCTCGCCCACTAATTTATATTAATATGTATTCTGAAACATTTATGAGCAATTACTATGGTGACCGCGGTTCTTTATTCATTCTGCGTCCACATTTGTCAAAAAACGGCGCGGTGACTAATATGGGAGGGTGTGCAGGGGGCAGTAATTGCAGCTGGAATAAATATCCTCCATTTTTCTTAATCTTCGCGCAGAGCGCGGCCGGGATTCTGCGAGGGGGGAATTAACATAATGAGTGAAAGAGTAATGAGTGATGCATCGGGGACGGACACAACGGCCGCCATTCGAGGCAAATTGCGGAGGTGTGTGAACGTATATTGGCCGACCGGAGTGACAAATGAGAAGTGTGGCTCTCGGCGCCGTCGCGACCGTCTCCCCGCGTTTTGCATAATGGTAGCTTTACCATGTCAAAAACAACAACAAAAAATCAATACGCACCAAAGACAGTAAAAGCAGAGGCGCGTGCTAGCATGGAAATGTGGTCATTATTGGACTGTCAGAAAACCATAGGCAGCATACGGACCTCTTAACATTCAATTGTACACCAGGGACCCATTTACAAACGGGGAGCACTTAGGTTTTACTGCACATTTACATTTTAGCAGCCCCTGTTACCAGCTGACCTTTTTTTTTTTTTTTTTAATTTATTTTTAAAAATAACAGCGGCGGCACTAGCGCGGCTCAACAAAAAAAAAAAAAGGAGATGAACGCGATTGCGCCGTGAAATTGTATTTTGACATTATGAACACAACTTATTTTAGTTCCACGATTATGTTTGCTATTTATTTTAAGGCCCCTGCAAATTCCTTTCATTCACCAGCTAAAGGCTCCCGTATCCTTTAGCTGTGAAATTCAAATTCCCGGTTTCGGTCCACTCACCATCTTCTGCAGATGCTTCTCCTTGCGGACGTCCACCATCACCAGGCCTTCCTTCACCAGGCCGAGACCCACGTCCTCCTTGGTGTCCGCGAACTGTAGCGTGACGTGCGGGCAGGAGGCGCCCGAGTACTCCACGTTCAACATGCACTGGGTGTTCTGGATGTCCCGCACCACGCAGTCCACCACGTCTGCACGGGCGTCCTCCTGCGCGAGGTCAGGGACGGTGCGATGGAAGAAGGATGGAGGATAATTAGTACGTTTCCACCGGCGACTCCATCACACACACAGATGGCATCGGCCGAGGCTGATAAACCTGACTCCGATCCTTCGCTCGTTCATTTATGATCGATGACACTTGTTCTGCACTAAGACGAGAGGCGGCGTTCGTCTGGGACCCGACGCCAGTCCAGCACATATAAAAACCGTTCACCTTCTCATTCACACATCCAGACAATGTAGGGCTGACCTGGGCATGCAGGGACATCTGGCCCGACAAACCACTGGCTTTGAATGTTTTAATAAGTATTTTCAATCAACACCGAATTAAGAAACTCCTTATTACTTCCTTTTGTTTAGTGTTGTATGGATGATGACAAACAAAATAACGTCGGAATGTTGAAATAAAAGGACAGAAAATTTAAATTTCAGTTTTCATTTTGTTTAATTTACATGATAAGTCGTTGGCTTCTTCTACTTCTTTCGGCTTTTCCCTTCAGGTGTCGCCACGGCGAGTCAACTCTCTCCATCTAACCCTCTTCTCCGGATCCTCCTCTCTCACACCAACTACCTTCATATCTTCTCACACTGCGTCCATAAATCTTCTCTTTGGTCTTCCTCCAGACCTCCTGCCTGGCAGCTCCAATTCCAGCATCCGTCTACCAATATATCCTCTATCCCTCCTCTGTCCATGACCCAACCATCTCAGTCTGGCTTCTCTGACCTTCTCTCCAGAACATCTAACATGTGCTGTCCCTCTGATAGACTCATTCCTGATCCTCTCCATCCTGGTCACTCCCAAAGAGAACCTCAACATCTTCATCTCTGCAACCTCTAGTTCTGCCTGCTGTCTTTTGGTCATTGGAACAAGTAGTTGGCTTGCACATAAAAATTAAATAAGAATTAATTCCCCGGCCCTGATGAAGGGTCTCCAGTGAACGTCCTGCATGTGTTTGGACTGTAGGAGGACCCTGGAGTCTCCACACAGAGGCCTCCAGTGGAGTCCAACCAGGGACCTTCTGGCTGTGAGGAGAAGGTGCTGACCACTGCACCTCCTCGCCTCCGCAGATAATTCCAAATGTCACTCAGGAATGAATCCACAGTTTCACACAAACAAATCCGTCAACGTGTCTTGAGATTTTCCCGACCCCTCGGAGCCGTTTCAGTTGGTCTCCTCCTCCGTCCTCTGACCTTTCCCTTCCCTTCCCGACCTTCCCCGCGTGCGAGAAGGAGGCCGGCGTTTGATTTAACGTATGGCGTCGGAAGGAGCCGGCGCCGCCGCATTGCAGCCCCGACCTCACGTCCGCCGGCGTCCGGGGGGGGGGGGGCAAGAAAGAAACACAGCACCGGACGGAACGGGGAGACGGGAAGGCGCTTGAAAACAAAACGCGTGCAAAAATAAAATCAAGAAAAATAAATAAAATGTAGAAAAATCAGTCCCTGGCCGTCATCCATCCTTACCCAACACCATCCATCTCCTCCCTTTCCCTTCTTCTCGCCCTGGTCTTGTCTCCATGGCAACCCCCTTCCAGCTAGCTGCCCTTGGGTATGTGCATTCTGGTGTGTGTGTGTGTGTGTGTGTGTGTGTGTGTGTGTGTGTGTGTGTGAGCATGTGTGGGCAGGGGAAGGTTGTTCAAGGCACAAAATTAAGGGCTTCTTTTTATATGTATTTTTTTACGCTCGCTCTGCCCCTGGTCAACTTGTCACAGGCACCACAGGGGAGCTGAGGGGCGAGAGAGAGAGAGAAAGAAAGAAAGAAAAAGAGAGAGAGAAAGAAAAAGAGAGAGGGAGGGAAGGTACAAAACGGACTGGGTATAGAAATATGTCGACGCTGGTAACGGTGCGATTCCACGATAGCGGGAGCGCAGAACAAACCAGCGTTTACTGGAGCAACCTTTTAAAAAGGAGTGCGTTCCCCCCAAGAATGTCAAAGTTGTTTCTCCCCTTCACCCCGAAAAGACGTGACGTTTTGAATATTGTATAGTTATTTTATTGCCTATCTGTATATTTAATATATATGGTCTATTTCATACAGTTTTATATTTGAATTGTCCAGGACTACAGATGGAAATTAGCTATGAGCTACAATCTGGTACAAATATCTCTGCCTCTGTGCTTAATGTACTTGTACTCCGTCCTAATAAACTTCTAAACAAACAAACGTAAACCGTTATTCTCATTAGCATCGAATCTGCCGCTGACGGCTCCGATTTCGAAAAGCTAATCGAGCCCCGGTTTGAGGAGGGTTTGAGCCGGCGTTGTGTGTCCACACGCCCCTCTTTCTTTAATTAGCTGACCGTG